>NC_049906.1:7883708-8223179 GCF_001411555.2 Juglans regia | reverse complement strand
TCTCATTCTCTTCTCTCTCTCTAGAGAGCTAGCTGGCTGGCTGGCTGGCTGCTTCCTAATGGAAGCTGGGGAAGATAAAGATTGTTGTGTGAAAGTAGCGGTTCACATCCGACCGCTCATCGGCGATGAACGACTCCAAGGGTGTAAAGACTGTGTCACTGTCGTCCCCGGGAAGCCACAGGTACGTACACAGCCTATACATCTCTTTCTCTTGCGCACAAACTCGACAAGCTAATGTTAACGATTTAAAGTGGAAAGCTACACCAATTCTAGCTCAAGTGCTTGTCCATGAATTCGGTCATTGCACAGTATGTATTCTTTTTTTTCTCCTGCTTTTTTAGCTGAGAATTCTGGAATTGTATGTATATCTTGGGAGATCTGGATCGATATGTGGTTGGCTATCGGTCATTGATGGCTTACTCGTTGTCTTTCTTTGACGGAGAAAAGTGGAGTCTTTTGCATCCCATTGACCAAAGGGTTATGCTTGATGATATGATTTTGGATCGGAGTTCAATTACTGGCTGAAATAGTTGCAATGGAGATGTCAGTTATGGAAATGGATTGTCTCCTTATTAGAACCATGGACTACATAGAATTCCTAGCAATTGGGTTAAATTTTCTGAAAGCTTTAAGCAGTTGTCATGTTGTAGTGACAATTTGGGAAAGCAAGATAGGCTAATGGGGCACCCTTTTACATTTTGCTGTCTTTGGCTCGGAGTTTATCGGTTATTTGGGTTCAGGTGGCAATCGATTTTGTTCGGAAAAGTGCCAACGCAGGGTTTTGTTTTTTCCACATGGGACTATCTGGATTCTGCCACTTACTATGACAGTTGTGTCGTTCATGTTTTCCAACTTATAAGTTCCTAATATGGGTTAGACTTTGAAGTGCTATATTATTCTGCTTATTTCTAGCGTAAGACCAGGCCAAAGTTTCTGCTACATTAGGAATTATCCGCTTATCAAACCTCAATCTTTGCGGTTAGCTTGCATGTACCATAAATATATCCACCTATTTTCTCTCTCTTAATTTGATTTTAATAAGCCAAAACCTACTATATCAGGCCTTATTTTGATGTTCCTTGTTGCACTTTGAGATGTTTGGATACAAAGATAGTTTCAACTTATCTTAACTCATCTCATCTAATTATTACAACTTTTCCAAATTCTCAAACAAAATACAATAAACAATTCAACTTTTTCAAATTTCAAAAAAATAATAATATTAAAAAAAATAATATTCTAACAATATTTTATTCAACTTTTAACTTTCATCTCAACTCATCTCATCTCAACTCACTATCCAAACCTCACCGAATTTGCTAGTTCAAGTTGACATGCATTGTTTTGTTTGATAAATAAGTTTTATGTACTTTATCAGTCGATTGTATTTAGTAGTTGTTAATAGTAATTTCATTAAAGTTTCCTGTTGTCCTAGATAAGAATTAAATTGTTTCCATAGGAAAGACACGATAATTTCTAATTTCTATGACTTGTATTTGTGCTGTCCTAATCTATGCGTGACTATCTCAGAAATACACAGCTAATTTAGAATTTCATTTCCTCCATGTCAACACATTCTGTTTCTTGAGCATGCTTCGGCACACATGTAACATTGGGGTTTTAAGTTTCTTGCACAACTCCATGTATTGTCCTGAGTTTAATCTCAAAAAATTATACACGATTGTTCTGACTGTCGTGCAGGTACAGATTGGTACACATTCCTTTACCTTCGATCATGTCTATGGGAGCACAGGTTCTCCCTCATCTAACATGTTTGAAGATTGTGTTGCTTCACTTGTTGATGGTTTGTTCCAAGGATACAATGCTACAGTTCTCGCTTATGGTCAGGTAAAGCTTTATTGCTCAATACTTCAAAGGAAAAAAAACAAAAAACAAAAACAAAAAAGCTTTATTTCTTGACCCCCTACTTGTTTTAATTTTAGAGCAATACTATTTTTCATCCTAAAGCTTGTCATCCCTAATCACACTTGCTGATGTGCCACGTTTCAAGTGGTTTTTTCTATAAACCATTTAAATGGAGCCTCTTAAAATGTGTCACATAGCAAGTGTGATCAAGGATGACAACATTTAGGACGATGGACAGCATTACTCTTAATTTTAGGGCATGTTTGAATGCTTGGAGTATCTCAAAATTTTGTGAACAGTAGTGAAATGGTTTGAGTAATGATGTTTTATTGGGTTTTGGAAAAAGAGAAAAAAATTTGAATAAAAATATTTTTTAAAGTAAGTGTTGTATTGGAGTTTGTGCAAGTGAATATATAAAGTTAAAAGGTTGTTTTTTAATATTATTTTTGTTTTGAAGTTTCTAAAAGTTTTATTGAAGTTTGTAAAAGTTGTATTATTTTTTGTGTTTGAGTAATGATTAGATGAAAAGTTTAAAATTTGAAATAGAGAAGTATTTTGTGTTTGAGTGATGTTTGGGAATGAAGCTGTGAGAAATTTTGAGAATTTTGGGAATGTTTGATGCTACCCAAACATGCCCTTAATCTATTGGGAGTCAAGCAATGCTCACATTCTTTTTCATTTCCTTTTCCTTGTGGTTGGCGTTTTCAATTTGTTGCAGACGGGTTCTGGTAAGACATACACCATGGGAACTGGCTTCAGAGATGGTTTCCAAACAGGAATAATCCCTCAAGTTATGAATGTTCTGTTCAGCAAGATTGAAACTCTAAAGCATCAAACTGAATTCCAATTGCATGTTTCCTTTATTGAGGTCCGTCGAAGTACTTGTTTCCCTGTATTTTCTTCTTGTATGTTTAATATTGAGAGTCATGTTCCATAGAAGTATTAGTCATGCAGTGTATTTATGGATTTTAGGGGAGAAAACTCTCTCATGAAGGGTTTATGCATCGCCAAGTTATTAGATGACTCTTCATGTTGGCTACATATGTATTTGTCAACTATTTGTGTATCTGCAGTAAACTATTTAATATGAGATTTAGAATGTAATTAGTTACACTTCGAGGTTTCTTCTATGGTTTTGTATTCGCTTAAATTATGTCGTGCAGCATACTTGTACCAAGTTGCTAGATCAACATAACTTATCCCAAGAAAAAAAGTTGCTAGATCAGCATATTTGTTTAACTAATTTCTATGAAATGGCTGGCCTATCCTATTTCCGAATGTGCCTTCTAAACTTGATGATTTGGACTTGGCTGTGGATGACAATACCACAGTCCTGTTTGTGTAGTTTCTTCATACTAGCTAGTGTCAATGCTATGCATCTGAAGCTATTCTACCTAATACAAGTATCTGACTGAAAGATTTCAATATGAACAGATTCTAAAAGAAGAAGTACGAGACCTGCTGGATCCCACTTCTTTGAGCAAATCAGAGACTGCAAATGGCCATTCAGGGAAAGTTCCTGTTACTGGGAAACCTCCTATTCAAATCCGTGAAACATCAAATGGTGTGATTACACTGGCAGGTTCCACTGAATTCAGTGTGAGTACACTAAAGGAAATGGCCGCGTGCCTGGAACAAGGATCATTAAGCCGGGCAACTGGGAGTACAAACATGAACAACCAGTCAAGGTTAGTTGAGCATTTACCCTTTTTCTAAATTATACTGTGTTCAAATTTTTATGTGTTTTAAGTTATCAAAAAAAAATTTTTATGTGTTTTAGTTTTTCTTTAGTGAAGAATCTATGCTATCTGGTTATATATTCCTAACATATAGAGAACAGACTATTTCTTTTCATCTTTTATTTATACAAAGGAGATTGGATTATGAATATTGTGAGCTTATGATTGGTGCCATAGGTAGAGAAAAGTAAGTATAGATTTACAAACAGGGAGGTAAATGTTTGGCGAGACTTATTGCATGGGTTTAGCGGTGTTAAAAAAAAGGGATGTTCTTGCATTTTCATCCATAGAACCTCTTGAATGGAAATCTTTTGGGACATGTTTATGTACTAGAATTTCAATCACACTGCAAAATACAGTTTGAGAAACAAATCTAGATCTTTTTTTCTTATATTAACCTTTCTGACCAATTATCCAATATTTTAATTCTGTCTACGAGCCTGGCTTTTACAAACATTGTATTTAAATAAGTTCTTATTGTTCACTCTGCAGTCTAAACTATTGACTTCAGTGACATTTATCATTTTTTGCTTGTCTTTATAGTCGTTCTCATGCCATCTTCACCATAACATTAGAGCAAATGCGCAAGTTCAATCCAGCTATTTGTAGTGATAGCAGTCTTAATGAGACTATGAATGAAGAATATCTATGTGCCAAGTTGCATTTGGTAGATCTTGCTGGATCAGAGCGAGCTAAAAGAACAGGTTCCGATGGTCTGCGTTTTAAGGAAGGTAGGTGGCAATTTACATGAACTGTGGCATCTAGATGAGCTTTCTGGTCATAGAAAATTACATGGAAACTTTCATCTTTCAATCAGGTGTTCACATTAACAAGGGCCTTCTAGCACTGGGTAATGTTATCAGTGCACTTGGTGATGAGAAAAAACGCAAAGAAGGCGTTCACGTTCCTTACAGGGACAGCAAACTTACTCGGCTTTTGCAGGTTCGATATGTTTGAATGTGTAAATCTCTATTTATAAAGGCCAAATTATCCAGTATTATAACGAGGGAGGTTAAGGATGTGAAGAGTTGGATTCTGTTGGGAAGTTTTGCTCATGAACAGTTCTCATAGCAATTTCTTATTATCCTTTCAAGCCAGTAATTTTGATGATAATTGTGGAAATAAGATCCATTTAGGGCATGTTTGGACAGTTGGAGTATCTCAGAATTTTGTGAATAATAGTGAAATAGTTTGAGTGAAGATGTTTTATTGGGTTTTGAGAAATGAGAGAGAAATAGTTGAATAAAAATATTTATAAAATTAAAAAATTGTTTGAATATAACTTTTTAATATTATTTTTGCTTTGAAGTTTATAAAAGTTGTATTGATTTCTGTATTTGAATAATGATTAAGTAATGATTAGATGAAAAAGTTGAAATTTTGACATTGAAAAGTGTTTTGTGTTTGAGTGATGTTTGGGAATGAAATTATGAGAAGTTTTGAGAATTTTGCAAATTTTGAGTTCATCCAAACATGCCCTAAGCATTAATGTGGACCCATTAACTTAATGCATTTTTTTATAGATTATAGTTTAGAGAAAAGGTACTAATTATATATGTGAGTATTTCGCTTATTGGATCTTTTGAGGTTTACCTTTATCTCAAAGCTAAAGTAAGTCTAATATCCCGTGTGGATGTTGAGATGAGATGAAATGAAATGAAAAATTTGTGTTTGTAAATAGTAGTGAAATTGTTTGAGTTGTTATAATATAATTTTTTAATATTATTTTGGTTTTGGAATTTGAAAAAGTTGAATTGCTTTTTGTGTTTTGTTTGGAAGTTTGGAAAAGTTGTAATGATTAGGTAAATTATTAGATAAAAAAGTTGAAGATTTGAAATTGAAAAGTGTTTGGGTTTGAGTGGTGTTTGGTGTTGAGATGAGATGGAGAAATCTCATCTCAACATCCAAACGGGGGGCCTTACCAACGAACAAGTCCTGGCTAATTTTTGTCCAGTATCTATTCTTACAGAACTACTTACTTGGCAGGATTGGACATTTTTATTGTTATTATTCATGATCAATAATAACAAAGAATGTGAGGGAATCTCTTAGAATTATATACATGGCTAGGAGGAATCCCACCAAATTGAATACTATTAGTATACCTTTTGCTTTTACTTTTAAAATTTACGAAGGAGGTCTACAAACGTGATGCTCCCTTTTCTTGTTTGATTATGTTTTAGGTTTATTTATATTCTTTGCTATTGCTTTGTATTTTATGTTTAAACCTGACATATACTCTTTGTTAGTTTAATTAAATTAAACCTAATGCATTTTGGCAGGATTCACTTGGCGGCAACAGCAGAACTGTTATGATAGGCAAGTTACTTATATGCCATTATTTTGATTTGCTCATGTGCAGCATCCTATGTTACTTTTGGGAACGGGGTTGACCAAACCTTCGGCTATGTTTTGGTTTCCAAAATCTTTCAGAAAAGTTTTAAACTTCAAACCAAATATCTTTAAACACTGACAATTTTAAAACATTTCATCTAAATGTTTGCCCAAGTTTCCATAACAAATATACAAAAACCAAAACAACTTTCACAAAAACCCGAAAAAACACCTCACAAGAATTTTATCTAACCAGATTTTCAAATTTCTCTACCCACTTTCAACACCCCAATACAAGATGCATCTAAAAAAATTAATCTAGAAAAATTCTCATCATTCCCACCCACATTCACTAAAACCAATACAAACACAGCTTAAAAAAAAATTTAAAAATTCACCAAGCATGCCCTTTTTGTATATTGGTGCAACAAAAAATTAGTCAAATGACTTCAAAATTGCTCATCTTGTTCCCAAGAGGTGTGACCTCCATAGTCTCGTAAACATGCCATGTTGTATAGAAGGTAGAATAAAGGCATACGCTTCACATGTTCTGGCATTGACCTTGCCTTGCAGTCAATAATGCTAAAGCTCAATAATCTACATTGCTCATCCAGGCATCTTGTTTTATTTTTTGGATCCAGAACATGCTTTTTCTACATATGTAAAGTGGCTTAAGGTTTTCTGCAACTTCAATAAGATCCTACAATAATAACTTATGTTCTATTTTTGTGTTTCCTGGTCTTTCTGTATCTCCTACAGAAGTATTCTCTTTCTTTCCCAACACCTTTTTGTGAATTGTTTACTCTTTACCTGCGGCTCAAAGTTTATCTTGTTTTCCTATGCCTCATCATTTTTCCAGCCTGCATTAGTCCTGCTGATATCAATGCTGAAGAAACTCTTAACACTTTGAAGTATGCAAATCGTGCTCGCAACATCCAAAATAAGCCAGTTGTAAGTCTTTCAGATAGACTCTTCTTTCTTTCTTCCCATTTCCTTTTCCTCTTTGAGAAATCTAGATAAAGATTGTTTCAATTGCAAATATGCCATGAATATTTCCTCTTTAATTTATCCTTGCACAGGTCAATAGAGATCCTATGTCCAATGAGATGATAAAAATGCGTCAACAACTAGAGTATTTGCAAGCTGAGCTTTGTGCCCGGATGGGTGGATCTTCTTCTGATGAAGTACAGGTATTAGGCCACTTATAGCTCTGTTTGTTATTGATTACTTCAAGGTACTGACCATATTTTCAAATATCTTCTTGAAAATACTTGAGGCATAGGCAAAAATTAAAAACAAATAATCATGCAGGTTGTTTAGAATTTGTTACGGGGCTTATTTCAAGTTATATCTCTCATCGTTTATTATTGCTAGAATGAACTTAACTATTCTTTCTTCAATCTTTTGATGGAGATAATATGTATTTTATTAGTCAAATAAGTTATCTAGTTGGGCTGATTGTGTAGGTTCTTAAGGAAAGGATTGCTTGGCTTGAAGCTGCCAATGAGGATCTTTGTCGGGAACTTCATGAATACCGCAGCAGATGCCCTGTTGCTGAGCAATATGAAACAGATGTTCAAGTAGGTTCTTCATTATCCTATTAATGTTTTTTTGTGATTTTTAGTCCTCTATTATCATTTACCACAACTCTGGGTTAATACATCAGCTGGATACATTTGTGAACCTAAAACTGTCTTCCAGGATGGTAGTACCTGCCCTGTAAAAAATGATGGGCTTAAAAGGGGCTTGCACAGCATGGAGTCATCTGATTATCAAATGGGCGAAACAATCACAGGTATGACTCGTCTCTAGTTTGGGACCTGCTCAATATGTGTGTGTGCACACTCGCGCACATTTTGCAAGTAATTATGTCTGTTCAAATTAACCTGAACTTCATCTCTGGTTTATTTGTAATTGGTTTACTGCCTATTTATCATCAGTCTTCCTCTCCTTTTCCTATTGTTACATAATATAAGTTTGTCAGTTGGAACCATTTTATCTAGGCTGCAATTGCACATTTTAGCAGGTGATTCAAGGGAAATTGACGAAGAAGTAGCAAAGGAGTGGGAGCACACACTTCTGCAAAATACTATGGACAAAGAGTTAAATGAATTAAATAAACGTTTAGAAGAGAAGGAGGTAGTGTTTGTATTTTTTTTAATGCATTTTGTGGTTATAGTTATATGGAAGGCATTTGACTGCTATCTGATTCTACATCTATTCATCCTTACTAATGTCTGTGAAAACCAGGAAGAAATGATATATCAGTTTTCGTTTGAATAATATTCTGAAAGTATATATAATAAGAAAAATCGCATTCTCTGATTATGGAATAGAAGTGGAAAAGTATGAATCTGGTGGAACTCTTTAGTGGTACAGTTGAGCATTTATCCTTTACATATTTACTTGCATTCTATTTTATTTGAGCAGATAATGTTTAGACACATTAATATTATCTGTTTCAGAACCTCTGTTCATAATGCTCAATTTAAACATGAACACGGAACAGAATTCACATGACATGTATTTGTTGTTTCTCACTCTTTGGGGTGTCTATTGGTGCAGTCGGAGATGAAGCTTTTTGGAGAGTTGGACACTGCAACACTAAAACAGCACTTTGGAAAGAAAATCATGGAACTTGAGGACGAGAAAAAAACAGTGCAGGTTCAATTGCACTTTTTCTAAAGGTGCATGATTTTATAGAGTAGACAAATATTTACTTGTTCACCTGTTTTGTTGGTGCAGCAAGAGAGGGATCGTTTGTTGGCTGAAGTTGAAAACCTTGCTGCCGGTTCTGATGGACAAAAGCAGAGGTTGCAAGATATCCATGCCCAGAAACTGAAGGCACTTGAGGCTCAGGTGGAAAATCTTCTCTCACTCTCTCTCTCTCTCTCTTTTCTTCCTAATTTTCTGTAGAAGGTACTCCTCTCAACTGAAATTATGACTATCTTGTACAAATCATACACACCAGATTTCAGAGCTTAAGAAGAAACAGGAGAGCCAGGTTCAACTTTTAAAGCAAAAACAAAAAAGTGATGAAGCGGCAAAGCGATTGCAAGACGAAATTCAATCTATAAAGGCGCAAAAGGTAGTATCAATCATTCTTTATATGTCTTTGTTTTCCCTATCTATTTCTCACTATATGTGCTACTTTAATGCTTCTAGGTTCAATTGCAACAAAGGATAAAACAAGAGGCAGAACAATTTCGGCAGTGGAAGGCCACTCGAGAGAAGGAGCTGCTGCAGGTACTCCACATTCTCCCTAGCTTTCCTTTTTTATAAGAAAAAAGTTCTTTATATTATCAAAGAGACAAGCTAGTCCACCAACTCTTTAGCCCCTATGAGTCTAACAGTCAAATTCATTTTCAGCTAGAGGTGTGGTCTATGTCTATGGGCTTTTGCTTTTAATTGAAATTCAAATTGTGGTGTAGTTGCAATTTATTTGCTAAAGGCTACCAGCTGCTTATGGGCATAAACTATTGACCTAAGTTTAATTATTTGAAAACTCTTGCTTGTGAAGACTTGTAGTAGCCTAAAATTAATTACATTCAGGATAATTTGTTGTTGATGACTTCAATTAAATAATTTCAAAATTAAGTTATAAGAGCTACACCTCATCCTTTGCAGGGGAAAGTTTTACTTCTATTACTTGTGAAAAATATTCTAATATACATTTTGCACGATGCCAAAATCAAAATTGAAGCATGCAATAAAGGCCTCCTGCTGGGGGACTGTGGTGCGTGTAGGAGTTGGTGGGTGGTGAGATTTCATAAAGACAGTAATGACGTGATAGATTTTAATGTAAACTAGATATGTTTTCCATATTACCTGACTGTAGGAACCCTTGACTACTCAGGAGGTAACGATAAATTTTTTTTGATAGGCAATCAATAAGTTTTATTCATAATAATAGGCATAGCCAAGTACACAGGAACGATAAATTTTAAATTGAAGTGAGATGAGGGTCACTTGCAATAAGACTAGGATTCAAGTGTGAACTTTTGGTTAATCTATCTTGTTTGTGAAAAGTGCTAATGAAAATACAACTCCACCCCCATATTAATGCATTTTTGGGCAAGATCATGGATTTAGGTCCTATGGAATGTGAGTTGCACAGCAACGAAAAGGAATCTGTATGACAGAATAGCAACTTATGTGAATTTTGCTATAATGCCACTTCTTTATGACATTTCCTACATAGGGTACAGGTTTCCATCACGAATGCTTTCGGATTTTAATTGCATGTATGTCTTAATTCGACTTACAATGTTATTTGTGTTGTATACCCTTGTTCTTATATATGTTTGCAAAATCAGCTACGGAAGGAAGGGAGGAGAAATGAGTATGAACGGCATAAGCTTCAAGCTTTAAACCAGCGCCAGAAAATGGTATCTCTCTGTTTCTTGCTTGTTTATTTACTTATACATGTCTCTCTGACACACTCCCATTTAATATTTGATATGCTACTTCCATAAATTGAGTATCTATGGATGTCAAGTAGTTCCCTTATTCACTGATGGTCTGGAATTAAGGGCTTTCTTATTGAGAATGCGCCTCAGATGATGCCATCAAACAAGAGATGCTTTTAGATATGTTACCTCATCTCTTCAGGGTCAATTTTTTTTAGATGTAGGAGAGATGAATCAAGGACCATCGCCGCCAAACATGAGGAACAGCAGAAATTACTTTCTGAATTCCTAAGGCTTCTAATGATGAGTTTCAAAGTTAATGCAGAAAACAAAACTCAGAAGAAGTTTTGCATTTTCTATGGGTGTAGCATACATATATGTGACAAAGCAAACTACTTCTATTTATTGGAATAATTTCTTTTACTTTCTAAGGGTTTCTATTTTGTGTATGTGTTTTTTATTCAGGTTCTTCAAAGAAAGACAGAAGAGGCTGCAGTGGCCACCAAGAGGCTAAAAGAATTACTTGAAGCTCGAAAGTCTTCTGCCCGTGACAGCTCAGGTCTGTCATCTTAATTGATAAAAAATTATTTGTTAATATGGAAGCCCCCTTGTTTTTACTTATCTGCAACTCATCTATGAAACATAAATTTGTCAACTTCCTCTAATAAATATTAAAATATCAACTTTACTCTTCATCAGAGCATGTGTATTCAGTAGTAGAGTAGTGTCTTGAACAGCATGTTCATCCATCATAGAAATACATGGGGCAGTTACACGATGGGTCCTTCCCTTTTAACTCTCCAGGTTTCTAATTGTGTGTTTTCTTCCAGTTATTACCAATGGAAATGGGACAAATGGGCAGGTAATGATGTTTGCTTCATCTTCTTGGTATATGTTTGATTCTATTTCATGATTTGAATCCATCCTGACATAAGTTGCATCTTTAGAGCAATGAGAAAGCTTTGCAACGTTGGCTTGATCATGAGCTAGAAGTCATGGTGAATGTGCAGGAAGTTCGTAATGAATATGAGAAGCAAAGTCAAGTGTATGTTCAATATATTTGCGTTAATAATATTACTGATGTGTAGCGATAGTATATTTACCAGTTTTGCCACAATCTCCAGGAGAGCTGCACTGGCGGAAGAGTTGGCCATGCTGAAGCAAGTGGACGACTACGCTTCCAAGGGCCTTAGTCCTCCAAGAGGAAAGAATGGATTTTCTAGGTAACTTTTGAGCAACAATTTAGATTAATTGCTTCTGACCTTTTCTTTGTTGTAGTCTATAGGATTTAACATGTATGATACAATGAAGCACAGGTAGAACAGAAAACACTTCAGCTCTCTCTCTCTCTCTCTCTCTCTCTCATCTTTGACTGCTCTACCTTTCTTGTTCAGAGCATCCTCCATGTCCCCAAATGCAAGAATGGCCAGAATATCTTCCCTTGAGAGCATGCTGAGTATTGCCTCCAATTCACTTGTAGCTATGGCCTCGCAACTTTCAGAGGCAGAAGAGCGGGAGCGTACCTTCATTAACCGTGGACGTTGGAACCAGTTGCGCTCAATGGGAGATGCAAAGAATTTGCTTCAGTATATGTTCAATTCTCTTGCGGATGCTAGGTTCTTTCTCAGACCTAGAAGCCTTCTAATAACTTCAATTTTAATCCGATGTAATGTTGGCCAGCTTGTTTAATCCTATAAAATTACCATTGATATACATAACTTTAATTTCACAATGAATGTAGTAGCTATGGGTAATTCATTTTGAATAATGGGGGTTAGGCTTAATTTGCTTTCCTTGATTGAAATTTCAAGTTCCCGTGTTTTCTTACAGGTGCCAACTATGGGAGAAGGATATGGAAACCACGGAAATGAAAGAGCAACTTAAAGAACTAGTAGGGATATTGCGGCAGAGCGAAGCACGAAGAAAGGAAGTTGAGAAGGAACTAAAATTGAGAGAGCAAGCTGTTGCCATAGCACTGGCTTCATCTGCTACAGTGAGATTACTTGTTATTGTGTTTGAAATTCCTTCATGCACTAGCTTATAATTCAAGTTTATATAGCTGATTATAATTGCCATATCTATAACATTGAGTTTAGATAATCCCCATACACAACTTCATGAATTGGTCAAGCAAGTTTGAAGGAGGTTGATCAAGTGACTTTAAAGCAACCTTTGGAGTTGCAAATATACTCACTAAAAATATATTATATAATCTGTAGCATAAATAGAATTTGGGGCTCTTTCTACATGTCTAAGAAACTATTGTTGGTCTTGTCATGGTTTCCTTAACCTATGATTTAAGATTCTTTTTCTTATGAAAAAAATTATTTAAGATTCTGTGTTATTTTATTATTATTATTATTATTGTCTCTATTAAAACTCTTCAGGCTGACCTTGAACAGGTGAACTCCCAGAATTCATTGAAACACTTTGCTGAGGACATGAGTGGTCCCTTGTCTCCAATGTCTGTACCAGCACAAAAACAGCTGAAATATACACCAGGCATTGCTAATGGCTCGGTCAGAGAATCAGCAGCATTTATAGACCCTACAAGAAAGGTTAATGCTCTGGTCCTTTAATTGTATAATTGCCATCTGGTTTTCTGTTTGGCTAAGAAAGATGGATTTGCTGTTAACGCAGATGGTACCAATTGGGCAGTTGTCAATGAAAAAATTGGCAGTTGTGGGACAGGCAGGGAAGCTCTGGAGGTGGAAGAGAAGCCATCACCAGTGGCTCGTACAATTTAAATGGAAATGGCAGAAGCCATGGAGACTTTCGGAATGGATAAGGCACAGTGATGAAACAATTATCAGGGCAAGGCCTCGTCCACAAGCTCTGCCAAATATGATGTAATCCTCTGAGGTCACCAGCGGTTGCCAATATTCATCTTGACCTATAACTATGACCCAACACATACCACTGGCAGAGAATAAAAATAAGTGCAGGTAATATTTCTCTGAAAAGGTCATATTGAAGATATATTTACTACTGAATATTTAAGCTATTCTCTTTTCTGTTTATCTTTCTTTTTTCCTTGAATGGTGGGAAAAGAGGTGGTTTGATTTGAATGAATGGACAGCACTTGCAAAAAAATGATAAAAAAAATAAAAACCCAATAGCTAACAATTATGTGGATATATGTTATAGAACACGCACTTGCTGGAAATTTCCTGTAAAAGCTACTCTTGGCTGTCAAGTACTTGAACAACCAGCTTGTTGAATGTTATGTAGATTGCCAAGTTAACTAGGGGTCAGCCTGTCACCAATGTTTTTGTTCCTCTCTGAAATATATTATAAAAAAAAAAGGATTGAAACACGAAATAATCATATGATTGAGGCTGACCTTGCTATTCTCTACGTATGCAGTGTGCTGTAAGTGGTTGTGGAGGATGTCTGCTTGTAGCAGTCATGGATGAGTTGATTTTGAAGATGTTAGTTTGTAATCTTGAATTCTTTTGCGGTGGTTGCTGCATTTGGAGCATCTTGTAAAGCTGTGTTGATGCTGCCAATCATACGAAGATAATCAAAAGATGACACTGAAAGCTGAGATAATGCATATGGTGAAAGCAGTGGTGAAATGATATATCTCGCTCAAGGTGTCACCAATGTTTTGGTATATTTTCTCTCCATTATCATACTTAGATGGAAGAAATTCTTTAGACAAGTCATATAATTGTGTATAAAGGGTTGTCTTTTTCTCTATTTTGTTCCTTTTTTTTCTCATTTTAATTGTAATTTGACTGGCTAATTTGTTGTAGTGCTTAACTTTCTACTGTGTGTAAGCACGATATGGATATTGTGGAAAGAATTGAACTCCGAAGAATTTCTGCTATATCACAACAAAAGAAATTCTTCAATAGTCTATTTTTACGGTTCTTTTGTGTATAAGCTATATTGAAAGCAAAGGGAAAAAAAATATCTTGGAAGTTGGATGAAATTATCATGTTTATTTTGCCCTTTTGTGTTTGAATTTATTTATTTATTAAATCCTCTCTACCGTCGGGGGCCAAAACCCAAGCTTATTTGCAGCTTTGCATACTGAATGTCCGAGATCGAAGTCCTCGTCCTGACTAATCTCGGGGTGCACATATCCTCAACAAAGAGTTTTTCGCAAATGCACCTTAGATAATTCAAGTAAAAAGTTCCCTTGGTCCAATGGCCTCTAGAAATTATTTGCACCCAAGGGCCAAGAGGATTCGAGCTTTAGACCTGAAAGGAGGATAGCACCAAAACCAAGACCTTCACCACTTGAGTCAACCCCTAAGGGTTATCTATCTAAGGAGAAATTCTATTTGCAGTCTTGAAGTGGGGACTGTATGTGCAGGCACATACTTAAATGAGAGAAAACATTATTTTAAGAGGGATAATTTTGTAACTTTACAAAATTTTATAGTTAAAATAGCCTAGGCCTGCACATGCAGTCCCCAAGTGGGGACTGTACCTAGCATTGCTCCTATCTAAGTTCCTTCTAAGGCACTCCATAGGAGCAAAGGTTACCGGGATCACATTTGATGGCAAATTCCATCATCTAATCCCCCCTCTAAGACAAAAATAAAAAGACTCGAACCATTCTGCTGTATCAAGTTACCTCGTCACAAATGAACTGGATGCCTACGGGAGAAAGTGAAGGGAGAGAATTTGATTATTTTACACCATTTAGCTTCAACCATCATGTGTAGTTGATAATTAACATCACTGGGACGAAAGAGGAGATGGTAGAAATCTGCCAGCACCGTAATTATTGCCCAAAACCTTAAATGTTAAATTACATATAAACACAATAGCTCAAAATATCACATTTGACATTTTGAAATGACTATAAAATTACAAGATTCTACAGTACTCGTACAAGACAACAGATTTTTAGCATTCACCCCAGCAGATATATGACCTGTAAATCCTAGAGCATTCATTGTATGTTTTGCCTGCAAATGACCACGCCTAGCATATGCGGCCATTAGAGTATCAGAAATCAAGGAAACTGCACTGTAAGTACAAGAGGGGAAATTTGGTATTGTAATCATGCTGTAACCACACATTTAGAGAAGCGTCGCATTTTGAGCAAGAGAAAATTACCCATCCCATATCTCTGGGCATCAGATTTGGCAACACCAGTAGGCATAGTGCTCCTCTTTCCGATGGTTACTAACAAGACCCCCACACTGCAAGCAAATGAAGCTGCTCCCATCTGAGAATGCATCCAGCACTACTTGCATCCTCCCAGTTTCTGCCAGTATAGAAGCAACATGGGCATCCTCTGGTAAAACTGATGGGACAACCACGTTATTCAACGATGATCCAGTTTTTAAAGGCTGGGCTTCAACAATTGCACACTCGGCAAACAAAGAAGCCAGCTGATCAGCAGCAGCATTTTCTTGCAGTCTACTTCTGTAAAGTTCACGAGCACGATTCAGAGACTGAAATACAGCTTCATCCCCACCTTCAGCTCTCATTGCCATTACAACCTGTTTCAAAATCTAGATCAGTACTCTCTTCAAGGCAAATTAATTTACTGGGGCTCAGTTTCTCCATTAATTTACCATTAACAAAGGTGGAACGAATAATGTGCCACCTGGTACACATACATTGTAATTCAGACCCTTCTGGCCACTGGCCAGTAAGTGGTCAAGGCCAGAGATGAGTGACGCATAAAAAAGTGCATGAAAGATCTTGACATAACTTTCTAAGGATAAATGACCGATCAAAATGAAATCAAGATACATTTGAATCATATATTTGCTGTCTTTCAAGACACAGTCATCATCTGGAAGTAATAGTTTATAGATTTATACAGTGGGGAAAAAAAAAAAGTCCTTCAATATATCTTTCTCAGCCCTTAGGACAAACTTAAATTTTTTTTATATAGGTAAAACGATTAGGCCAAACTTAATTGAACCACAAGTTAATGAAAAAATAAAGAATAAAGAATTGGAAAACCATGTTAGCATAGGAAATCTTTAAATTCTAAGGCCCTTTGATGCTGAAATGAACTAGGCAGCTTTAGATCTGAATGAATGGACACAAGTGTTGGCAATGAAATCTTTACCTTGGAAACTGTCCAAGATTGCTGTAAAATCATATAACCTAGATAACAGATAGTGTTGAACTAATTCAGCATCTGAGCTAGTCATGAACAAAAGCATCCTGCAATATTTTTATCTTCGGGTCCAATTGGGATTCCAATCAAATAGTCCTTGACACATGGTCATTGTCAATGAATATGGTAGGTGGCCCAATTACTGAGACTGTAAATCCACAACTGAGTAATCTACCATTGACAGCAATATTTAATAATATATCAAACCACATGGAAAAATGAGCTTCTCCCAAATTGCAAGCAAATTTATCTTAGAACGATATTACCTCCAACATCCATCGAACTGACTTCTGCTAATATAGAAGCATGAGATAAAGCTTCCTTGACGGCCCTTGCTTATTCTAGATGCATCTACTCTTATTTTAAAGATTCACACTTTTTATGGGACTCTAAAGTTAGACAGATTTCAAAATTAAACTTCGTGTGACCTCTCCTAATTGACACTGCCAACTGCAATCACAAACACACGAAAGTTATGTCCTAGCAAAACCTAAGGTAAATGCAAATTGGGATCTGTTGGAAGTTGAAAGATACTATCCAAGATAACTATTAGACTAACTGTACTTATCAAAAAAAAAAAAAAAACTATTAGACTAACTGTACAATCCCCAAGGAAAAGGGAAATAAATAAATAAAAAACAAGGTTCAGCGGATTCAGCCACAACTGATTGGACCCAAAACAAGATCAACATCACTAATTCTTAACAAATTTCGCTCTACCGCCCTGAGAAGAAGAAAATTAGCAGAAAATAACCTGAAGACAAAATTATTAGCAAATTTTTGCTTGGAAGCTTCCTATGAAACATCAATAAGCTTTCAGCATATTTACCAGACTTCGGAGAGAAAAAAAAAAAAAAAAGACAAGAATTTAAACACAACATAAGATAAACAGAAAGGGAAAGAAAATGATTGAATATGGATTACCGCTTGGAGGGCCTGGGAAGGTTTTCCTTGATCGATGAGTTGGCGAGCCAATGTGAGTAACCCTCTGACGACGTCATTTTGGCCGGTGTTGGATGCCACCTCCGGTTGTGCGGCGCCAGTCTCGGTCTCCATCATTTCCGTGTCCGCACGGTCCATGGCATTCGGCATTTCAAAAACTTTTGAACTGGATTAAAACAGAGTGCCGGAAAGAGAGTTGGGTTTTCTTTGTTTATCCAAGAAGATTAGGGCTTCTCAGGCTGCTAGATGATTCTAGCAATTTCTGCAGTGCAATCTTCCTCTTTCTCCTTTTTCTCTGTTTCTGGCATTTCTCGGTGACGGAATTGGATTTTCATTTGGGCTCGGTTTATTACTTTTAGGCCTTTTTGTTTCAGCCCATGTTGGGTTGCGACAATTCCTTAATACGGTTCGGATTTGTATTATATTTAAAAAAAAAGAGTTGATATATGTTATTATAATTTTATTTATAAAAAACTTATAAAGACTGATTTTTTCAATTTTTTTTTAAATTTAAATATTATAATTTTTAACATATTAATATCTTACACGTAAAAAATAAATTTTTCTTAAATACAATTAAACATTTTTCTTAAAAAAAAGTAACGGTCAGTTACAATCTTTTTTACAACATTTTATATAATTATGTTTTAAATTTCATGATCTTTTACTGATTTTATACAGTTTACGTAAAGGGTTCGTGGATACGGATTCCGTGTCCATAACACCGCTCATATATCATTGTGAATCTGTGATTGTACAGTTTAAACAGAATAAATTCTTAATCTTGCCATAACATGTTGAATGTGTTGTTTGGGTTATTCATTTAATAAATCGACCATGTTGTGACTTAAATATAGCTTGTTCCAACCCATTTTGACAGATTTAGCATAAATTGATTGATTGTAATTAAATTGGGTACTACTGACCTTTTCAAAGAATATAAATTGTGTTAAATGATTTAAAACGATTGATTTAAATCATTTAGATTATTTATATCAAAACATATTAGTTTGTGTAATTTTTTTATAGTTAGAGTATTCTCATATTAGATATGTTACAACGATTGATTAGGTCAATTTTCGAAAAAGCGAACCAAAAACCAAAACAGATAAGTAAAAAACCCAATTGAAATCAGTCGGTTTAGTCCGGTATAGCAATTATTTGAACAACCCTAGCCAAAATAAAAACTTGCAAAAGGCAATAAATGGGGAAAAAAAATCAACATTAGGAGTTAGTTAAGCTGAAGAGAAAATTAAATGAAATAAAATATGGAGTTAGATTTCAAAACTCGAGATCTCTACTCTAACATCGTGATATTATTAGATATATAGATACTAAGCTTGACTTGAAAACAAACAACTGGTACTATTCCAATATCATGTTGTTCACACCACGGGTACCACCAAATGAAATCTATTGCTTTATCCTTTTCCTTTTTATTTTTTATTTTTTCTTTTATGAAAAGAAGACTTTTTTATTTATCAAATCCCTTTAGAGTAAGGAAAGATTACATGGAAGCCAATCCATCCATATCTACTATTACATTTGACACATGTAAAGCAGATTTAACTAAAGTATGAGCTATAATATTAGTCTCTCTTCTCACATCATGAGTAGACCATCTTGAAAAACTCAGCAACTTAGCCTTGATATCACTGATGAC
Source organism: Juglans regia (assembly GCF_001411555.2). Classification (NCBI taxonomy): domain Eukaryota; kingdom Viridiplantae; phylum Streptophyta; class Magnoliopsida; order Fagales; family Juglandaceae; genus Juglans; species Juglans regia. The sequence continues at coordinate 8,204,129 of NC_049906.1, read as the reverse complement.
CATCCCAGTGCTAGATAGATTCTCCTCCTCCTTAGATATTTTCATTCTCATAGTTGCTAAGACATTATCTTCCCAGTTTCTGACTATAATTCCAATTCCACAAACGCATTGGTTCCTGTCAATCACAATATCCCAATTAATTTTGAAAGAGTGCAAGGGAGGAGGCTCCCACTTTTGATCCATGTTGCTAGAAGATGTTGGAGTGCTGGTCCTTTTTGTATGAACTTCCTTCAGCTCCTTAAGAATCTCCCGAGATTGTTGAACTACTACATTTGGGTGTTTTAATTCTCTTTGAAAAACAAATTTATTCCTTCTCTGACATACTCTTCTTACTACCACTGCAATCTTCTCCACAACTGTTGTCTCAAATCCAGAATATATGTCTTCAAAGAGTTCTAGAAATGTCTTCTTTCAGCAGGTACTCTTATTTATGTTTTTGGAACATTATCCTAAAATATCTTGTGATGCAGGATATGAACCACTGATTCCTACATTTCAAAGCAAATAGGATAATTTGGACTATCCACTACCTTCTTTTAAAAAAAGTTCTGATTAGTGGGCAGGCCATCCTAACAAGCTCTCCACAAGAAGACTATCAACTGGAATATATTCAGCTTCCATATAACTAACCACACTATACTTCGATTCCTAAAGCATGAAGGTTGGCCCTTTGATTGTTCTTGCAGTTCTTTATGGAAGTGGTAGGTACTTCTCACTGTGAATTGACCATTAGAACTATTCTAAATTAATATATCTAGTCTATTGGAACAATTTTATCTTCATAATAATCCCAGCTTCCTTCCTTGAGAAACTACTTGCATTCAGTGAAGTTCTCCATTGATTAGTATCAGGATCAATTAGCTCATGTACTTTAGCATTTTCATCTAAGCCCTTTACTGTACTTTGAATTTTGAAAGTAGTGGGTTTTGGAATCCACTTGCTTTCTAAATGTGAACTTCTCTTCTATTTCCTATTCTCCATATTGTGCCCTTCTCTAATAAAGATCGTGTTGCAAGGATACTTCTCCAAATATAGGAAGGTTTATTACCAAGTTTAATTTGAAAGAAATGAACATTTGGGAAGTATTTTAATTTTAGAACTTGAGAAGCTAATGACTTTCTAACTCTCTGAACCCCAAACCACCCACTGCCTTAGACTTTAACACTGTATTCCATGAGATCTAGTGCATTCTCCTCTCCTTTTCTTGTTGTCCCCACAAAAGATTCTGCATTACCTTATTAATCTCTCTAAGGAGGTTGTAAGGGAGTTTAAAAACTCTCATACTATATTTAGGTAATGCTTGCACAACTGATTTAAGGAGAATTTCTTTACATGCCTGAGAGAGGGTCTTGGCTTTAAAATTGTTAATTATATGTCTGACTTTATCCAATATGCTTCTAAAGGACTTTGATCGAGCTCTTCCAACCAAGGCTGGCAAGCCAAGGTATTTCTCATAAGACATGCTTGATCTAACTCCTACAATGCCCAAGATGATTAGCTTGTGTTTCTCTCGAGGTATGCTCAAGATGATTAGCTTGTGTTTCTCTCGAGGTATTCCTACTGAATTGGATAGATGTCTTCTCCTTATTAAGTCTTTGACCAAAGGCCTTTTCATAAATGTTTAAGATAAAAATCAATTTGCTCCATTCGAGAGAATTAACTCTGCAAAAAAATAAGCTATCATTCGCAAAAAAGAGGTGATTAATATGAATCTTGTCTCTAACAAGTAGGACACTTGTGATAGAACATGTCTTCTCTGCATTATTCAGTAGAGAGTTCAAAGTTTTAGCACATAAGATGAATAGGTAAGGTGATAAAGGATCACCTTGCCTAATCCCTCTTGTAGGCTTGAAAGTAGATTGAAAAAGTCCATTAATTAGGATTGAGTATGATCCTGAATCAACACACTTCATCAATAATTCAATCTATCTTTGTGCAAAACCCATCTTGCTCATGAAAGCTCTTAAAAATTCTCATTCAATTCAATCATATACTTTACTCATATCGAGTTTTAAGGTCATATATCCAAATGTTCCTGATAATCCGCTAGTCATAGTGTGTATAGCTTCATAAGCTACAATGATATTATTCAAGATCAGTCTCCCAAGAACAAAAGCAGATTGAGTATGTGACATAATATTTGGTAAGATCTTTTTTAGTCTATTGGCTAGAGTTTTTGAAATAAATATGTAAAGAACATTACAAAGACTAATTGGTCTGGAGTTAGACACCTTTGTGGGAGACTAATTGTTTTTTCCTTTTATCCAAGAGTACATGGCTTTTGCAATATTCTTCTCTCAATAAAGATATGAATTTGCTCAAAAAATAAAAGTCAGCAATGGAGGGATATATAACAAGGAAAGGAAACATTGCATTTGCTTGACATCTGTATATTTTCTATGAATCACTAGTGCAAAGTAGTACAAATAATATAATTACTAGGACACGACCTGTGTATGGGGGTCCAATTCACCGTCCTCCATTAATACACTCTCTTTAATCTCCTGTAACATTTTCAATACCTCCCACATAGTGGGCCTCTGCTCAGCCGAGATCACGCTACAAGTTATGGCCACCTCCATAAGCATTTCCATTCTATTATCTACCCCACCAAAACCATCTTCTTCCCTCCTCGATCTAACCCAATTCACCATCTCTTCTGGCATCAAATGTGGCAGCTGTGTTGGTGTCTTCCCGGTGAGAAGCTCCAGCAACAGAATCCCATACGAGTATACGTCGGATTTCGAGGTTGCTTGCTGACCAGGGTTGCGAGTTTCTGGGGCTTTGCATGCGGCAGCGGCGGCAGTGGAGTCATTGTCGTCGTTGGAGGTCGGGTTGGCGAGGACAGAGAGACAGTAGTCGGAGATGCAGGCCTCGAAGTCGGGGCCGAGGAGGACGTTGGAGGACTTGAGATTGCCATGGACGAGCCTCCATGCTTGGTGGATGTAAGAGAGGCCTTTGGCTACGTCCTCTGCTATTTTTAAGCATGATGTCCAATGCAGTGGCTTTGCCCTTGTGGATTTTGAGCCTGCATGGGCAGTTTTTGTAGAAGATAGATGGTGAGTTTCATTAGCGAAAGAGAATATTGAGGAAAAGTTCAACTAATTATAATTCTAAAATTGTGCTTTAAGAATTTAAAATCATATCGCCTCCAAATTATCAAAGTTATTGATCGAAACAAATTTAAGACACGAATTATAATTTATCTCATTAAGATTAAAATGTTATGGAGGAAGAATATATGCATCCTGACATGATATTGAAGGTTAGATTTAAAAGAAAGAAAAAGATTGTAAGGGAGATGATAATTTAGGAGTAAAGTGTTTACTTTGATAGTTTAGTATAGTAGCTTGAGGTTCCTAGCTTAAATGCACATCTATAGAAATTTTTTATCTACACACGTCTTACATAAGGAGGCTTACATATTGACGTGGTTTAATATAATCCATCAGATTGTAAAATTTTTTTATTATAAAGTAGATCTATCGTATTATATTAAGTCATATCAATGTGTAAAACTTTCTTCTATAAGATTCGGGTGTAAACCCAACACTTCTCGTATATCTTTTTTTTTTTTTTTTTTTTTAATAAGGAGGCGGGGGGTTCGAATCCAGATTTTTCATTTAGAGAAATGGGCTATATGTCATTAGATCATCAAGCTCTTGAGGGTATATCTATTATGTTCTCTATTGTATATATTTTTAAGTTAAAAATAACAATAATCTACTTGCCTTCACTATTCTTATCAAGTTATTTTTATGGAAAGTTGAATTATCATTGAAAATACATGTCAAAAATGAAAGTTTTGTTGCCATGTTATGCTATCCATATCAAACATAATAAAATTCATACTTGTTTTTTTAAATTGTTTTTTAGAAGCGTAAAGACTATTCTACTAAATTACTAATTGCTTAATTTCACTATATATTAGTGTCAAGCTGTCAACTAAGATAAACTCAAGTAAAACTTAGATATACATATACACATACATAACTAAGTACTTATTAATCAAATTAAGAAATCAAACTAGGTTGGTTTGAATTTAAAGATGAAATGAGATGGTTTTAGATAAAAGATGAAAGTTAAAAAAAATATTGTTATAATATTATTTTTTAATATTATCATTATTTTGAAATTAAGTTGAATTGATATTTGAAAAAATTGAATTGTTTATTATATTTTGTATAGAAATTTAAAAAAATTAGAATTATGAGATAAAAAGATGATATATCTCCCTATTCTCATTCAAAATACTTTTCCAAGCAAAGATGGGATTTCAAAATGGAAAATTATATTTTTTAATAATTTTAAAAAATTAAATTATATAAATTAAGTTTTATTATTTAAATACGTAGACAGTCGACTACACTAGGTTCAGATGTGTTCACGTGCTTTTCTAGTCAAGGAGATAAATGTACTACAGGCCGGGATTCCGACATGTCAACTACGAAAAAGGAGCTTTACAAATCAATTATTATTTAATCGTCAAATCAAAGTCCCAACGTAGTCAGCACCATGATTCTCGCTGCTAATTGAAAATTTAAACATGCTGCCGCAAATCCAGTAGCAGCATCGAACCCCAAACAAATCATGCCGTGTAAGAAAAATAATTCATGTTCAAGATTCTCGTACGTGTTTCTATGAGAGTTCTGATCAGTTATGGATCCTAAACCCCGAGTCCACCCGGCATGGACTCGTTCTGCTAGTAACCCATAAAAATGAAGCAGAGAGCTAGAAAGAGAAGTTTACCGTGAATGAGGGAGAAGAGACTGCCATTGGGTTGGTAATCATAAACCAGAAGCCTTTCTTCCTTTGCATGAAAATAAGCTCTAAGCGGAACCAGATTTGGATGCCGAAGTCCTCCCACCGATTCCATGTGCTGATTGAAAACTTCCTTGCTTGTGCCGGATAATTTTCCGGCGTCGAGCCTCTTCACGCTGACAATCAGCCGGTTGTCCAGCACTGCCTTGTAGGTGCTGCCAATGGTGCCTCTTCCCAGCAACTCTGCGGAAGCTTTCATCAGCTGGTCCAGCGTATACAGCTGCGCTTCACCTGCGCAGAAAACCAAGCTCCCACTCTTTGCCACTTGCATTCCTTGCACTCTCTTCACCTTCTCCTCCAGCTCCTTCTCTTGCTCTATCTGCATTACCGCCGCGGCTTGAGCCGTCGCCGCCTCGTCCTCCGAAGCCGTTGCAGGCGTCGACGACTCTGTCTTGTTTCTCTTCTTCAAGGCCATCACGAAGCAGACAAGGGAACAGATCAAGACCACAACACCGGCTGAGAACCCCACAATCACGGCGGTCCTGATCTTGTGCTTCTTGCGAAACGCTTCGTGGCTCAACTCGACGCCGTGTACTTGTGCGCTTTCACCGAGCGACGACGATGGCGGAGGAGAAGCCAACGGCGTCGATTGTCCGAAAAAGGGCGAGCCGGGATGGCACTCCTTGTTTATGATCTCGCCGCAGAGATTGGGATTCCATGAGAACGAGGATGGACCGAAGCGTACCAGAGTAGCTGTAACTGGGATAGGACCGGAAAGGTTGTTTCCTGAGACGTTGAAGCTTTGGAGGGAGGGCTGGTTGAGCGGAGGAACCGTTCCGTTGAACCGATTCCACTCGAGACGTAGGTAGGAAAGCCGGTCTATTATGGCCAGGGAGGCCGGTAACGGTCCGGTGAGGTTATTGTAGGAAATATCTATTGTTCGTAGTCTATGTAGGAATAGGATCGAAGGTGGGAAAGAGCCCGTGAAAGAGTTATGGTCGAGAAAGAGGGCTTTGAGGTTAACGAGACCTGAGAGGTCGGGAATGAGTCCGGTGAGCGAGTTTTTCTGCAAACTCAGGACTCGGAGCTGGTCAAGACGAGACAATGTGTCGGCAGCGAAAACTCCACCTAGATCTAGACCTTCGAGGACAAGGCGAACAACTTTCTGTTTCACGCATTCGACTCCTCGCCATTGACAGAAATGGAAGCTCGTATTTGGGGAGAAGAAAAGATTACCATTCTGATCGGCTTTGGATTTGAATGCCAGAAGAGCGAGTGCATCTTGGGGTCGTGCGAAGTGGAGAGGAGGAGGAGGAGGGGTGAGAAAAGACCTGGTAGAAGCAACTAAGCTGCAAAATGACAGCAAAAGAGCGGCATTTGATACAAAGAAGAAGAAGAAGAAGAGTCGATGGGGATGGCTTCTCCTCAGCATTATTGGAGATCAAACAAGGTAATGCATATGTAAAGACTAAAGCAGAAGCTATTAACCCTTTGAGTTTGTTTCTGTCTGTCTCTTCAAAAGGAAGACAGAGTTGGTGACAATGGTCATTTGGCCATGCCTGCATTCCCCATTAGGCGAGGATTAGGGTTCTACACACAAGGTAGAAGAGAGAGTATGGGAATTTGAAATTGCAGAAGGTGACAAAACCATGTAAGAGCTGTCTGTCGGACTGCAAAATTGATCAGAAATCACGTGGAGCTGAAAGAGTTAACAGATAAGTTACTTGGAAGACGGTTCTACTGCCCCAGTATTATTAATTTTTAGAAGGAAATTGCACTCTCCTTTTTTTAATTTTTTTAATAATTAAAAAAAAATTATATATATTTTTTATTATTTACAAACATTTAAAAAGTATTTTAAATAAAAATACAATTGTATTATGGTGCACGTTCCCCACATTTACGAGTAGGGCTGAAAACCGATGGGTTCGGCGCGGTTTCGGTGCCAAACCGACGCCGAACCGATGTCTGCCATGAGATGAAAAAATCGGCCGAAACCGATCGACTAGGGGAGAGAAAACCGATATTATCGGTCTCGGCGCGGTGTGGTTCGGTTCCTCGACCTGCCGTCAGCGTCTCTGTCACGGAGGAGGGATATGCCGCCGTCTACCATGAGAGAGTAGAAGAGAGTTGCAACTTGTAGGTGAAACAGAGCGAACGGAAGAAGACGCGGAGAAGAAGAAGAAGAGGAGCGAGGGGCAATTAAATCCATTTTGAAACGACGCCGTTTGGCTTAAATAAGTGAAACGACGTCGTTTTATATAAGAAATATGTTGTAAAAAAATATATATAAGACGTCGGCCGGTTTGTCGGTTTAGACCGGGATTGAACCGCAGACCGAACCGGCCAACGTCGGTTTCCTTAATTTCCTACCGCCGGCCGACCGGTTCTTTGCCGGTTTCGGCCGGTTCCTAAATCCGGCGGTCGGTCTGAGTCGGCGGCGGTCGGTCCGGCCGGTTTGTGTACAGCCCTATTTACGAGGCGAGCTTTGCTACACAACCTCCACCACACTCCACACTCCACACTTTTTAAAATTTTTTAAATTTTTAATATTTTTTTAAAATTTTTTTTTGAGTTTATTCTTTTTAAATTATATCAAATTTTTTATTCATTATTCATATAATAAATATTTAATAAAAGAAAAAAATAATAATAATTAAAAATAATGTGGAGTATGGAAGTTGTGTGAATAGTAAGAGGTTGAGTAGATTTTTTGTTACGAGGCTTATCTCATTTAACCATATTTAAAAATGATTATTTAACTACAATTTTATATTTAAAATATATTCTAGTTAACTACAATTGTATTATGGCCTCGTTTATTTGTATAATTATCTTAATTTAATCTAGTTATTATAATTTTTTTAAATTATTATATAAAATAAAATAAATAATTTAATTTTTTAAAATTTTAAAATAAAAATAATATTAAAATATATATTTTTTAATAATATTTTATTTCATTTTTATTTCATTTTATTTTATCTCATTTCATCTATAAAACAAGATAGCTAACGTCAATAATTGAGTTGTAAACTTACACAGAGGAGTGACAACGACTAGTGTAATGTTGTCCGGCTTGGAGGCGTGGCAAATTGGTAATAACAGAAATTAAAGTTAAAAAATTGAATAAAGTATTGTTAAAATATATTTTTTAATATTATTTTTATTTTAAAATTTAAAAAAATTAAGGTTATATTTGGGTACCAAACATTCCTCAACACTTTTCAAGTATTCTCGTACTTTTGAAAATATTTCACATGTCAAACAACTTAAAATACTCTCAATGGGACCCACAAACCCACTTCAATCTCTACTCATAACTATTCACAAACATTCTATAATACTTATCACTATTATATATAAATAAAAAATAAAATCACTATAATATATAAATAAAAAATAAAATCACTATAATAAAATCACTATAATATATAAATAAAAAATAAAATCGCTATAATATATAAATAAAAAATAAAATCGCTATAATATATAAATAAAAAATAAAATCACTATAATGTATAAATAAAAAATATTTATCACTATTATATATAAATAAAAAATAAAATCATTATAATATATAAATAAAAAATAAAATAACTATAATATATAAATAAAAAATATTTATCACTATTATATATAAATAAAAAATAAAATTGCTATAATATATAAATAAAAAATAAAATCACTATAATATATAAATAAAAAATAAAATCATTATAATATATAATAAATAATAAATAAAATTACTATAATATTTATCACTATTAAATATAAATAAAAAATAGAATCACTATTAAATATAAATAAAAAATAAAATCATTATAAGATATAAATAAAAAATAAAATCACTATAATATATAAATAAAAAATATTTATCACTATTATATATAAATAAAAAATAAAATCGCTATAATATATAAATAAAAAATAAAATCACTATAATATATAATAAATAAAAAATAAAATTACTATAATATTTATCACTATTAAATATAAATAAAAAAATAAAATCATTATAATATATAAATAAAAATAAAATCACTAAAATATATAAATAAAAATAAAATCACTATTATATATAAATAAAAAATAAAATACTATAATATTTATCACTATTATATATAAATTAAAAATAAAATCACTTTAAATATAAATAAAAAATAACATTACTATAATATTTATCACTATTATATATATATAAATAAAATCATTATAATATTTATCACTATTATATATAAATTAAAAATAAAATTATTATAATATTTATCATTATTATATATAAAAGTAAAATAAAATCACTAAAATATTTATTATTATTAAAAAATCACTATAATAAAATCATTATAATATTTATTATTAAAAATCAAATCACTATAATATTTATGGGACCTACACATTTTTCAACTACCTACTCAAAAGTCAACAACTCAACATACTTCACACATCCAAACAACTCAAAATATTTTCAATGGGACCCACAAACTCACTCCAATCTCTACTCATAACTATTCACAAATATTTTCAATACTTCTCAACACTTTTCAACACCCAAACGCATCCTAAATTGTCTATTTTATTTTATATTAAAAGTTGATAAAGTTGTAATGATTAAATAAAATAAAATGATATATTTTTTAAAAATAAACGAATGTTCTGTAGCGAGAATTGTTGCAGCAGTGTGGTAAGTATTTGATCTAGATTGTTGAATTTCTTCACTCCCTAAGATACGAGAGAATGAGCAAATGCCAACTCTTGATAAAACAGGAGACTTTTCCCACTTCTAAGATGAGATCCTCTTTTCAAATAGAGCAATGTTACATAATTTTTTCAATCTTCATACACCATTTTTCTTTAAATCTTTTTTTTTAAATCTTTATATATTAAAATATTTTTTAATCTTTATTTTTCTATTTATTATTCATATATTAAAAATTTGATGAAAGAAAAAAAAAATTTTTTAAATGTGTGGTGTGTAGAGGATGGGAGGTTGTGTAGATTTTTTCATTCAAATAATGGACTAAGGTAAATTTCTGATACTCATAAAAATTATGAAATAGTAGTGTATCTATTATTTTTAAAAAAAGACTGGTAAATGATACAACTCAAACTTTATTGAAATATTATAAAAAGTACGAATTTTTTGGAATCGCATATATCATTCACCCTTATGATCACTTATCAAAATGAACAAAACAAATAATGGTCTAAGGTCTCTTTTTTTTTTTTTTTCTTTTAATCAAACAAAGATAAATCTTATTCATTGTGCTAAACATCATTACAATGCTTTTTACGATTGATACACTGCATGATCTCACCCGACACCTTCTCTATCCACACTAATTCCTCACCATAGTCTAATGTTGACTTAGCTAGTTGATGTGCTGCTTGATTACCATCTCTTGGAACATACTGAATCTGTCCATACCAAGACCAATTCTCTTCACTACTCTTAACATCAGTAGCCACTTCAAGGGCATCCCCTTCAAATATCACCTGCTGAAGACGTAACTCCATGCTAAATTCTATAGCTCTCTCTAGTGCCAAAGCTTTAGTCTGTAATGGACTACATATGAATCTCCTTGGCATGCCTGTAGAAGCCACCAACTCATCACCTTCCTAATTCCTTACCATTATACCACATTTCATAGTAGACTTATCCACATCCAGTGTAACAACCTAATTCACCTTATACGAATTAACTTCATACTTGCTCCATCTAACTCCAGTGCTCCTCTAATTTGCCATTACTATTTGATCTTTAGTACTCAGTTGAGCTTGTTGATAATTTTCTACTTCCACTCTCGCTCCCTGTAGCAAATTCAAAGGGCTGTCAAACTTACCCTAAAAAATAAACATATTCCTCCTCAACCATTTTATTCTAAATACACAAGTTATTTCTTCAATCTCAGATTTTTGAAAACTTGAGATAAGATGAAATTAGATGAAAGTTGAATAAAATATTATTATAATATTATTTTTATTTTAAAATTTGAAAAAATTAAATTATTTATTTTACTTTGTATGAAAGTTTAGGGAATTTTTTTTTTTTTTTTTGAGTTGAGGGAGGGGGGTTTTGAACTCCAAACCTCCATTTTAAAGGCTGTGGATCATGCCAATCAGGTTGCAGACCTTTGACAAAATTAAAAAAATTGTAATGATTAAATAAGATGAAATTTGATGATTTTGTAGCGTAATGAGAATGTCCATGCAGCCATATAATAAGATACATGTTTAATTTATAAAAACATCTCATAAAAAGTAAACTCACAAATAACTATTCCTAATGAAACATAGATAATATTTTTATTTAAAAGTTGTATAAAAATTATAAAAGAACTATGTAAAAAAGAGAACATTTGGGCTAAGCCCAACCTCACCTGAGTCCAATAGATAATATCTAGTCGATGAAATTTAGGCCTCAAGTCAGGATAAAGGTGAGATATGTGACCTTTGTTTTCTTTGACACTTTACAGTTTGCCACCATATTAAAAAATTAAGATGTATTTCTTAGCTGAACTTGAAAGATCCATGAACTGATATTATCAAACACCCATCTGCCTTTAAATCCTCAAAATCTGTTTTCTATTTGATGATGAGTTGCCCGGTTTGGATTCAAGAATCACTCCAACTCATCTTATCATATTTTACCATTACAGCTTACCAAAATTTTCACACAAAATATAATAAACAATTCTACTTTTTCAAATCTAAAAATAATAATAATATTAAAAAATAATTTTTTAACAATATTTTATTTAACTTTCAATTTTTATCTAAAATCATATCACCTCATCTTACTATCCAAACCTCACATTACTCTCTAAATTTTATATTTATATGTATAGACACAGAATTAGGTAATGTGAAAATCTACCCATACAAGTAGGGTTATGCATCGGGATCGATTTTTTCACATTCGGTCTAGAATATGGAGAATTGAATTTAGATGGCAATTGAATTTAGATACTACTACATGACAATGCCCAAAAAACTGAAATAGGCTTCATAATCAAGTAATTAAGGACCTTGTCATTGCATTGTATGATTCACAAAAGTTTGAATTTGGTATTTTAGAATTAATAAATAAGTATTAATACATATAAAATTCAGTTCAGACATTTAATAAGATCATGAATAAATGAATTTAAATTAATTTCATTAATCAGTTTCAATAAAAATAAAATATGAATTAAAATAAGAATGCAATTAATTTCTCAAGCCTCAAAATGTCATTCTTTTTGGCTTCAAACATTTCGTTTATGAAGAAAATAATTATTCTTAGGTTGGTTATAAACGTATTCATTTCTCTTCAAACAAATATAGTAAATAATAATCTAAAAAAGAAACACATATTTAAATCAGTTAAATCGGTATGAATCGGCCGATTTATTCGATTTTGTGACCAAATTGGATAATGCACTAAAATGGCTATCCTGTTCAGGTTGAGTCAAGTACTAAATCCTACTGTTTTCTCAAACCATGATTATCCGGTAAGCAAAATCAGATCATGGAATGAACTATAAAACATGTTGAAAATGGCTTTTATTTCAAAGAAACAACTTCCTTCAGATTCCACCCAAACCTCCAACCTTTCTAGCTTTCTATAAATTAAATGCTGAATCTTACATGCTAATCCGTATTGGCCCCAAATTCCAATGTAATGAGCCTTACATGCTACTCCTTTTTGGACCTTATGACTTTACGGCTTAATGTTAGATATAATCTTATAATTTAGATAGTAAGTTAAGATGAGATGAATTAAAATAAAAGTTGAATAAAATATATTTTGAGATTTGAAAAAGTTTGTTTATTATTTTTTGTATGAAAATTTAGAAAAGTTGTAATGATATGATGAGATGAGATAAGTTGAGATCACTTCTCAATCCAAACGGAGCAGAGTATGTAAGCCTCACGCACTCCATTTGAAAAAAGATGGATCTATCATTAAAAAATTAATTTTTTTATATAGATTTCATATTTAACTACTTTTTTCAATTGGAGTATACGAGACTTGTATATTTTAAGACTGTAGATATCATTTCTTAGCTTGCAATAGCCATAGAATACTGAATCTTGATTAGGCTCCCAACATATCAAATGCAAAGGAATTAAGATCATGTCAGAATTACGGAAGATGTGTCCTCTACACTTCGGGCTTGTTCGGGAATATATTTCATCCCATCTCATCTCATCTTATTACCAAATATCACTTAAACATAAACATTTTTTAATTTTAAATCTTCAACTTTTTTTTATCTAATCATTACAATTCTCCTAAACTTTCAAACAAAATATAAAAAATAATCCAACTTTTTCAAATCTCAAATAAAAAATAATATTCTAATAATATTTTAACTTTATAATATTTTTATTAAACTTTTTCTCTATTCTTTCTCAAAATCCAATAAAAATATCATAACTCAAATCATTTAACTACTACTCACAAACTATTTCACGATTATTCACAGATTTATCATCTCATCTAATTTTCCAAACATTTCTTAGAAACATTAAAAAATAAAAAACTCATTTTCAAATAGAGTAATGCCACTACGCCCCATAGTTTATATAACTTATTTTGCTTCTTGATCTGATATCACAATATAATATCACGTGATTTTTAAAAAAATTTAAAAAAATATATATTCAAAATAAAATAGAGTTGGAAAACATAAAAAAGAAAGACCAATAAAACAAGAACTTGAGTGGTATAAATTATGGGCATTACTCGTATTGGCTCCGCAAATTTAATACACCAATCATTTGTAGGTAAACTCCTAAATGTAGCTCTGAAACATCCGAACTACTTTGGTCAGACAGTCCATCCAATCACCTATTCCACTTCCAATTAGTTGCGACCATTGAAGGCCATTAAGGTGGTCAGCAACTTCAAGGTTCGAGATAATCCTTACCCAAAAAAGTCTAATCCCATAATGTTTATAAAATAAGCAAACCGGGTATCGGCGGCTTTCCATTATCTTTAAAAACGTTAGAAAACGAAGAATGGTGGCAAGTGACGAAGCTTGTTGCCGAGTACTGCTATATTGAAAGCTGCCACTGAATTATGATTCATCTTTTTTATAGGCTCTATTTAAAGCTGGACCGCATGATGTACGAGATGAGACAAGTACTACGTTGTGTTGGTTGGCAATGATCTTTCAGATCCATCATCACTTTTTGGGATGTCCTCCAAAAAAGTGTGTGCAGGGTTTTCAGACATGGAGCAGCAAAAAGGAAGGCACTCCATGGCCAATTCTCATCCCTTGTCTGTACAAATTTCTGGACCATCTTCTTTTCAAAACAACTTTTACCCGGCCATAAGTTGTGGATTCTCATTATGTCAATCCTCTTTTCTCATCATAGCTATGATGGGTCAATTCAAGAGTGCAGAGAACTTGTAAAAAGGGTTACTTTATAAATTGCAAATTAAAGGATTCTGTCTTATCAACTGGGCCATGAGCACTAGCTCCTTTGATGTTCCTCAGGTGTTTAATTGGGATGCACTCTATTATTACAACATGACTTCAAATCAGATGACTTCTAACACTAAAAAGATTGGAATATAGGCAATGACAATGCCAGCATTCATCATGTAACTGAGCAAATCTTCTAGCAAATGATTCACGTGATTAGGTAAGAATGGCAGATACCATGCCCGTGATTCACGTTCTCAGTAATTTCAACACCTTGAAAGAAGTAAATGATGGTTTATCATTCACACAAATGATAGCTCCATCTTACAAGACAAAAAAATAAAAACAAAATTGAAAACTGAAGCCTTCTCTAAACAGGGTCAGAAATGGGCTCCATTTCAGGGTGTAGGAGCCATTTCTGGAACTGAAATTACAGGTGGGCCAAAGTGAAGAACACAGGGTATGTAAATATAACTCCACATGTAGGGACAAGTTCTCGGGTAAGAGAGAAACTCCACGCATTCAGCTATTGATCTTTGAGATGGAAGACCGGGAATGCAGTTGTTTCTAACATCAAGCACTCCTCTCTCAATCAAGAACAAACAATATGGCCCTATATTCGTAAAATAATTGTAGGACAATGACAAATTCATCAAATTCTCTAGCTTACAGACCACCTCCGGCACCATGCCGTATAACTGGTTACAGGTAAAGTTCAACTGCTCCACCTTCTTCAGACAACCCAACGAGAATGGTAAAGGACCAGTCAAATGATTCTCGCTTGCATCAAACACTCTGGCTTCCTTTAGAAAACCTAGTTCATAAGGTAGACAGCCTGTCAACTGGTTGTTTAACAACAGGACCTCAGTTAGAGATGACAGAGATTTTGCAATGCCTCCTGGGATTGGACCCGTGAACTTGTTGTTGGCTAGAGTGAGATACAGAACATGAGAGATGCTTAGGTTATCGGGAAGCATCTGCATGAAATTGTTGTTGTTGATAAAGAGGACGTCGAGGTTCTGTGTAAATATTTGAGGTGGGACTGACCCAGAGAATCGATTGAACCGAATATCCAAGAATGATAGGTTGTTCATGCCTAGAACAGCCATGGGAAATGGACCAGAGAATTGGTTGTTACTTATGTCAAACTCGTAGAGATAAGGGAGTTTAGAGATATTGGGAGATATGGTGCCGGAAAACTTGTTGGAATTCGCATGGAAGAGAGCAATATCAGGAAGCTGATCAAGAAAGCCGTCGAGAGTAGGAGCGCTAATTTGGAAGCCATTGAAGTCTATGGAAGCGAGAGCTATTGCAGATTGGTTGTCTGGGGGATGGTCACAGTAGAATCCTCTGTAACTGCATATATCTGAGCCTACCCAGGATTTGGTAACGCCTAGAGGATCTGAGGTAACGATGGATTTGAATTTCTGGATGACAGGGTAGACCACCTTAAGCCTCTGGTCTGCAAATACCAAAGTTGCAGTTTCTTGAGGTAAAGGTGTTGATTTCTGACATCGGAATTTCATGGAATTACTGTGAAATTCGTTGTTGCAGCCTCTGCTTTTGCTTCTACCCTCACCAGTTCTGCTTCCTCTGCCACCGAGAAAGTATTCTAGAGTAGTTTTTCTGTCACTGCTGCTTGCTAACACGGTGTTGACAATCAGAGAGGTAAGGAGGAAACTGAGAGCAGTAAGTGCCGCAGCCATGATGGATTTGCTGCTGATCATCTTCTTATTGCTTACCTATTTGATCTCTGTTTGGAAGGCTTCACAGCAAAAGTCGGCGGACTGGGAAAAACACCAAAAGAAGCTCGATGTATACAGGAGTAATAAGAAGGCAAAATTTTTTTTAATCATCAGACCACACATCCATGATAATTTTTTTCTCTTAATAAATATGTAATGTATAAATAATAAATAGAAGAATTAATTAAATTAAGAAGAATAAAACAAAATAAAATTATAAAAATAAATAAAAATAAAAATAATGTATACCATATAGTGTGTAAAAATAATAAGTAGCAAGCCTGGATGAAGAGAGAGCAAGATAGACACTTAGAATTTATAAATTTGGTTATGTTTGGATAGTAAAGTATTTTTAGATATTTTATGAATAATAATAAAAAAATAGTGAAAAGTAGTAAAAAAATAAAGAAAAAGTAATAAAATAATTAATAGTGGTGAGGTATTCCGAAAATAATACCCAAACTATACCTTAGGCATACGTGGATGAGATGAGATGAGATGTAAATAATAGTAAAATAATTTGTAAAAATAGTAAAATTATTTGAGTTAAGATAATTTATGAAGTTTTAAAAAATGAGAGATGAAATGTTATCTAAAACTATTGTAAAATTAAAAATATTATTAAAATATAGTTTTTTATATTATTTTTATTTTAGAATTTGAAAAAAATAAACTGTTTTTAGTGTTTTGCTTGTAAGTTAGAGGAAGTTGTAATAATTAGATAATTACTCGATAAAAAAGTTAAAAATTAAAAAAATATTTATTTTGTGGTATTTAAATATTAAGATAAAATGAAATGATATTGTAATACAAACGTTGCCTCAGACATGTAAGAAAGTCCTACAAAATTTATTATACATTACATTAATATTACACAATCCTATCTAATTTATACATCTAGGTTTATCTTATTCCTTTAAGATAATATAGAAGTGTTATAACAATAATGAGATTTTCATAATAATAAATTTTACATCGACATAATTTTTTATTATAAATTATATTTATTTTATAATAAAAATAATTTTATAATTTAAGAGAAAATCCAACGTGCCAACCCACTTCAATTTTTTTATTTTAAAATGTTCTCATGACTAAAAACTTTTCCCATCCATTAAAAAGGATGAGACAGGTTCTTTCAATCTTTTCACATATATAATTATTGATAGCCGCTTGTACTTAGTGGATTAATTCCAATTTCCATTTACTTTATCAATTGGGTCCAGCTGCTACTAAGGCCTCCTTCGTTTAAGCTGTTCATCTCATTGTATTTTATTTAATTATTATAATTTTTTTAAATTTTAATTTAATTTTTTTAAATTTCTAAATAAAAATAATATTAAAAAAATATATTTTAATAATATTATATTTAACTTTTAACTTTTATCTCAATTCATCTCATTTCAAAAACAAAATAAACCTAAAGGTGGAAGCTCAAGTTTTCAATGACAATGAAGATGGTATATATATAGTGTAAACACGATAGGTTTCTTTGTCCAGCAATCAATTCGATCCAAATATTTTGACTTTCGCTCACAAGGTAAAGAATTAAAGTAATACTATATTCAATCGTGAAATATATAAATATCGTATAGTCACTTTAAATTATCCATTTACCAGCTAGATATTCACAGGAGATATTTCTATTTTCTTAAATATTATCTACAGTCTTTGAATAGTAGCAGTCGTAATATGCAAGATTGTATGCCCCCAAAACACGATGCCAATGTTCAAATTGTTAGAGGGATGGCAGTAGAGGAAAGATGGTCAATTAGGTTGGGTCTTTTCGTTCGGCTGCGCGTAGTCCGAACCTTCGCATTGATGGGCATGTGTTGCTATCAGAAACTGGACCTAGGCTTGAAATTGTTTAACGTGTGTCCTAAACCTGTCCCAACATGCACAAAGAAATAATGAAGAGGTTTAGATAGTGAATTGAAATGAGATAATTTAACATAAAAGTTAAAAATTAAATAAAATATTATTAAAATATTATTTTTTAATATTATTATTATTTTAATATTTAAAAAAATTAAATTATTTATTTTATTTTATGTAAAAATTTTTAAAAATAATAATAATTAGATGAGATGAGATAAAATCATTTTTGTATCCAAACCTAGCTTACTCTCCCTTCAGCCAACTAGCTAATACAACAGTTAGGTAGGTCATCGTAGATGAAGATTTCAACATTCCCAAACACAAAGTTACACACAAAGCCAACGTGAAATTGTTGAACTAAATTACAAATGAGACTTGCCACAATATTCCAGTCAGGGTAAATGTTCTAGTGATGGGCCCGACCAAACGAGCTAAGCCCATGTGGTATGGGTGAGCTTAAGGACAGCCTGGTAGGAGAATAGGAGGGCCCAGGTCGAGCCATGAAGGGCAAGATCGGCCCATAAAGCCCACAAGAAAGCTACAGGGTCGCACGTGCGAGGCATGGGGGCTAAGCCTGGAAGCCTGACATGTCTACTGGCCGACACGTCGCACGCATAGGGTCAGGGACAATCTAGGTCTCGGACCGCCGACGGCTGGACAAGACCTGAAAGGTGAGAGTGCCTGACCAAGGCCACACCACATTAATGAAGGACGAAGGTGGGCACTCCACGACAAGGACCCTGGGCTGTCAGCAGTTGCCACGATCAGGCATGGATGACTTGTCACATAACATGGAGTTGGCAGGAGACACGACCTGGGTACGGAGCGGCACCACCTCGATCAACCTAACAAGGGATCCCCCTGCCAAGTATAAATATCCCCTCCTTGGGGGCAAAAACACACATATACATTGGTTAAAAAGCTTGCATAGATCATAAGTTCAGAATCCAAACTAACTTAAAAATCGGAGGTATCCCCCACCACCCTGAGCCTTCATTTCCTCTGTACACAGGAACGAACCAATCCATAAGGGCGGAGTAGCTTAGGCTGCGAAACACGATATAAACAATTTCAATTTTGAAAGATTAAAAAAAAAAGAAATAGAGGTAGAGAAACGAGCTTCCCTGCAACATTCACCAAAAAGGAGAATAATTACATCGAAGATGAGCTCTCTTAAGGCATTGATGTAGCTAGAAAACATGACATAAACTAGCCAAAAGAGCACCTTTGACTCCGACTGAAAAATTAAAAAAGAAATTTAAGTCTGACTCCATTTTGTCAAAATTGGAGCATAACCGAATTCGGAGTCGAATTTTCAGATTTTTACTCAACCCTAATTTGATATTAAGTAGGGGACTCCTAGAATTTATGTCCTAGTAGACACTTACCTCGTTTAGATAGTCAGATGAAATGATATGTAAATAATAGTGAAATTATTTGATGGTGTTTTGGAAAATGGGAGAGGAAAAATTGAATAAAAATAGTATAAAGTTAAAATATTAGTAGAATATAATTTTTTTAATATTATTTATGTTTTAAAATTTGAAAATTTGAATTATTTCTGTGTTTTGTTTGTAAGGTTGAGAAAGTTGTAATGATTAGTTAACGATTAGATAAAAAAATTGAAATTGAAAAATTATTATATTTGTGGTGTTTGAATATTGAATTAAGTTGAGATGAGATAAGAGATGAAATTCTTCTCTCTATTCTCGGGAGGGAGTATGAGGTGAAGCTAAGGGGGGACCACTTAGAGTTCCTAACGGTTAGGTAGTGGGAGGCAGGCGGTACGTAGCTGGGTTGTAACAGATAGTACGGTATTCACGGTGGCTGTAGCAGGAGGAAAGGTACGGGGATAGCAGTGGTAACTAGAAACGGGGTGGTAGAAAGGAAAATATCGGAGGCTCTGGCAGAATTGTATCGGAGGAGTAGGGTGGAAAAATGAATGAGGTAGAGGAGAAATGAGAGAGACTATGTTTGACGGAGGAGGAAGGGATAAAAATAGCCATTGATGAATCGGTTACAGAGGAAATCCAATATAAAGGGGAGTGTAGTTTGGTTGGTAAAATCTGTATGGAACGAAGTATTAGGAAGGAAGTTGTTGAATCAACAATGATGAAAGTTTGGAGAATCAGCAAGCCAGCAAAGTTCGCTGAGGTGGGGAATAACTTGTTCTCCCTTATGTTTGCAAACCATGCAGATAAGCAAAGAGTATGGAGTGGGAGACCGTGGTCATTTGATTTGCACCTACTTGTACTGAAGATGTTCGAGGAATTTACACGACCATAGAGTCTGAAGTTTGAGCAAGAGAGCTTCTGGGTCCAAATGCATGATATGCCTCTTGGCTGTATGAATGAGGACCATGGGAAGAAAATAGGGAAAACTATTGGCGAGGTGGAGGAAATGGATGTGAATTCAGATGGCAGTGGATGGGGAAGATTCCTGAGAGTCCAAATCAGGTTAGATATCCACAAACCTTTGGCTCGAGGTAGATTTATTAATGTTAAAGGAGAAAAAATGTGGATTCCTTTAAAGTATGAAAAATTGCCTAGACTCTGTCTTGCTTGTGGATGTATGGTTCATGGTAAATTAGGATGTGGAGGGGAAGGGGAACAAAAGGAGCAATATGGGTCGTGGCTAAGGGCTGAGGCTAAATCTAGTTCTAGAGTGAAGGATAGAGAAGGTTTGCAGGACAGAAGGAGGGGGGAAAGTAGTGCTCATTCAAATGTGGGAGACGAAGGGTTTGGGAAGGGATATAAAAAAGATAGGGGGGAGGAAGTCAGTGGGGATTTGCTACCTGGGATGGGAGAAGACGATAAAGGTGTAGGGACTGTGAGAGAGGGTAGTGTAGGAGAAGAGGTGGAAGTTGTAAAAGACACACAGGTGGTAGAGGGGGAAAAGGAGCAGGGGCTTAAAGTTGTGGGGGTTGGGGGTGGACCAAAACTGTTGGCTGGGAAACCATTGACAAGAGGAGGGTGGAAGAGGAAAGCTCGAGAGAAGAAACAGGGAGTTGTTAAAAAGGATGTTTGTTTAACTAGAAAAAGATCAAAAGATGAGATAGAAGTAGGAGAATGGGAGAGTGGGAAGCATAAGAAAGGCATATTAGATCTTGAAGGAAGAGGGATGGAACTTCACCAAGAGTTGGCAGAGGTTGTTCAACAACCCTGCCAATCCCAATGAAAATCCTAAGTTGGAACTGCCAAGGGCTTGGGAACCCTCGGACAGTTCAGGACCTTTACCACATGGTGGAGGATAAGAGACCCGATTTAGTCTTTTTGATGGAGACTAAACTAAAAGCAGAAAGATTTGATTATTTGAAGAAAAAATTAAAATGTGAAGGGTGTTTTGTTGTGGAGTCAGCAGGGAGAAGGGGGGTTTAGCTTTATTATGGAACAATGTGGTTAAAGTTGAAGTCATTAACTACACACAAAGGCATATAAATGTGAAGATTGTTGAGGAAGAAGATAAGGATAGTTGGATTCTCACATGTTATTATGGGCAGCCAGAAGCTATTAAAAGAGCTGAAGCCTGGGATTTTTTTGAGTCCTTAAAGCCTAAGGCGAACCAAGGGTGGTGTGTAATTGAGGACTTTAATGAAATTGCAACCAATGATGAGAAGGTGGGGGGAAATCCAAGACAGGAAAAATTGATGGAGAGATTTAGGTCAGCTTTGGAGAAAGGGAATCTTTCTGATCTTGGATGGAGAGGGAACAAGTTCACATGGAGTAATAAACATGAGGATGACACATTTACAAAAGAAAATTTGGATAGGGCAGTGGCCAATCCAAGGTGGGCACATCTGCACAAAGATTACTGGGTGGAGGTCTTAGCAGGAAGATGCTCAAATCATAGGCCTTTGCTATTGTCTTCGAGTAAGAAAGACACAAATATCTGGAGAGGCAAGAAAGTATTTAGATATGAAGCTGGTTGGGCCAAAGATGAAGAATATGAAGGGGTTATTAGAAGAGAGTGGGATAGAAGGGAGGAGAGGGGTGAGCAGTCTATGAATTTCATGAATCTGTTGGATAATTGCAGCAAGGTTAAAACCTCATATCCAGTTTGATAGCCATACTGCCTTCTTTACCCTTCTTGCTCACCTTCATCGAATGTAAAACCTCATAAGCCACCATAACATTATCAGTTATGATCCTACCAGGAATAAAGGCACTTTGATTGGCTGAAATAGTTATTGACAACACTTCTTTGAGTCTGTTTGCTATCACTTTGGAAGCCATTTTATAAATCACATTGCATAGGCTGATAGGCCTATATTCAGTAACCAACTTAGGATCCTTAGACTTGGGAATCAGAAAAAACTTTAAGAAGCTACAAGATGATGAGGGGAGGCACAACTCAGTAGAGATTAAAAGGGTGCAAAGAGAGATTGGGAGTTTGTTGGAGAAGGAAGACTTGAAGTGGAAGCAAAGGGCCAAAAGGAATTGGTATGCCTCGGGTGATAGGAATACAAAGTTTTTTCTGATTCCCAAGTCTAAGGATCCTAAGTTGGTTACTGAATATAGGCCTATCAGCCTATGCAATGTGATTTATAAAATGGCTTCCAAAGTGATAGCAAACAGACTCAAAGAAGTGTTGTCAATAACTATTTCAGCCAATCAAAGTGCCTTTATTCCTGGTAGGATCATAACTGATAATGTTATGGTGGCTTATGAGGTTTTACATTCGATGAAGGTGAGCAAGAAGGGTAAAGAAGGCAGTATGGCTATCAAACTGGATATGTCTAAGGCTTACGATAGAATTGAGTGGCCTTATGTGATTGTTGTTATGAAAAGGCTTGGGTTTTGTGATGAGTGGACAAACTTAATTCTGAAATGTATTAGTTCAGTTTCTTTTTCTGTGTTAATAAATGGTATACCAGGAGATGTGTTATTGCCCTCAATGGATCTTAGACAAGGGGATCCTTTATCCCCTTATCTATTCATTTTGTGTGCAGAGGGTTTGAGTTCATTACTCAACAACTCAGATCTTAGGGGGAACACAAAGGGTATCTCAGTAGTTAGGCACGGATTAAGAGTAAATCATCTGCTCTTTGCAGATGATTGCATCCTGTTTGGTAGAGCCTCGGTGGAAGAATGGAGGAAGATGCAGGATTTATTGCTCATATATGAAAAAGCCTCGGGTCAATTTCTAAATAAGGAGAAGACAATAGTGTTTTTCAGTTCTAATACTTCTTTGGAAGATAAAAAGGAAGATTCTATTGGAAGGTGGAGCTATAATACAAGGCAGTTATGATAAGTACTTAGGTCTACCTACTATGATAGGTAGATCAAAGTATAACACATTTAGAAGCTTAAAAGAAAGAGTTTGGCAAAAGATTAGCAATTGGAAGAATTTCTTCCTGTCAGGGCAGGAAAGGAAGTTATGATAAAAGCTGTCCCACAAGCAATTCCATCTTATACTATGAGTGTCTTCATGTTGCCTAAAAGGCTGTGCAAAGAGATCAATGTAATGCTGTCCAGATTTTGGTGGAAAAGTCAGAAGAATTCCAGTGGTATTATCTGGAGGAGTTGGGAGAGAATGAGTTAGTCAAAAGAGGGTGGAGGTTTGGGCTTTAGAAATCTGGCCAGTTTTAATACAGCACTCCTGGCTAAGCAAGTATGGAGAATACTTCAAAACCCATTCTCTATGGTTGCCACCATTTTCAAAGAAAAATATTTTAGAAGTTCATCCCTGCTGGAATCAAAGTTAGGCAGAGTTCCATCTCAAATATGGAGAAGCATATGGAGTTCTTTGGACCTGCTTAAGGAAGGACTAAGGTGGAGGGTGGGAGATGGCCAAAAGATTAATATATGGGGTCAAAGGTGGTTGCCAACACCATCTTCTTTCAGTGTCCAATCTCCTAATCCTTTTCTGAATACTTGTGTTAAAGTTAAGCACCTAATGATTGAGGGAATGAAGGTATGGAATGAGGGTTTCATAAAATCAATCTTTTCGGAGGAAGAGGCTGATATGATAAACAGTATCCCTTTAAGTAAGAGGGACGTGGGTGATAGAATGATTTGGGGACCTTCTAAGAAAGGTATTTTTAGTGTTAAATCTGCCTACTACTTGGAGGAATCTAGATCAAGAGCCTCAATAGGAGAACCCTCAGAACAGAATGGCCTGGGAAAGTTTTGGAAGAGTATATGGAAACTGAACATTCCTGGCATTACAAAAAATTTCCTTTGGAAGGTAGGGAATAATCTATTAGCTACCAGGAAAAATTTGATGTCGAAGAGGATTGTGGAAGATGCTAGATGCCCTATATGTTTGCAAGAGGAAGAAACAGTTCTACATGTTCTTTGGCAATGTCCTGCTGCAAATGATGTATGGTCAGGATCAATCAAATCAGTTCAGAAATGGAGGGTGGGAGAAAGGGATCTACTTGGTTTACTGGAAGTGCTAGCAGAGAAGCTCTCACTTGCTGATATGGAGGAAGTTGCTGTAGGTATGAGAGGGTTATGGCTTCAAAGAAATACCTTTGTGTTTGAAAGCAAGCTTCTAAGTAACACATATGTGATTAGTGCAGCTAGAGAGAGCTTAGAAGAGTATCAGTCTTCAAATTTGAAGATAACTGAAATTAGACAGCAAGCTAATACAGGAGGTTTGGTTCATAGTTGGAGTCCACCTAGTGTGAATTGGTTTAAGGCCAATTGGGATGCAGCTTTAGATGTGAAACAAAGGAAGGTGGGTTTAGGGGTGGTAATCAGAAATGATAGGGGGGAGGTGATGGCAGCTTCTTGTGAGTCAAAAAGCTTTGTGGAACAACCTGCTATAGCTGAGGGCTGGGCATTAAGGAAAGCAATGGAGTTATGTGAGGATCTAAGATTTAACAAAGTGATAATGGAAGGAGATGCTCAGGTGGTTGTTAATGCAGTGAACAGCCAGACTGAAGACTTATTTTTTTTTGGTAGCATTATTGAAGATTTGAAGGTTCAGATGAAGGAGTGGCCTAACTGGTCAGTGAAGTTTGCAAATAGAAATACAAATACAGCAGCACATACTCTTGCTAAAGAAGCATTACACATAGATTTAAAAAAGATATGGATAGAAGATATACCAGTTTATATCTCAAATTGTTTACTGAGAGATTTTTGCATTGTAAACACTGATATTTGAATGAATGAGGAGGTTTTATTTCAAAAATAAAAAAAAGTTGAGATGAGATGATATGAAAGAATCTTGCAATCCAAATGGGACTGTAGACATGTAAATAAGTCCTCCTTTTTATGTCCATTGCATTCCTTTCAAATAATATAGAAGTGATACAACTATAAAAATATTTTATAAAAATAAATTTATAAATTTATGTAATTTTATAAAATATTTTATATTTATTTTATAATAAAAATAATTTTATAATTTGACGCAAGACGTAATTTCATCTCAATTTTTTTTAAGAGCATTGCTATTCATAAGCCCATACACCACACACCAAAAATTTTTTTAAAATTTTTTTTGATTTTATTATTCTTAAAATAATTGAATTATTCTATTCATAATCCATATACCATACATTTAATAAGAAAATAAAATTAACTAAGATCCTTATAAATGTCCTTATAACGATACTTTTCTCA
Organism: Juglans regia; assembly: GCF_001411555.2. NCBI lineage: Eukaryota > Viridiplantae > Streptophyta > Magnoliopsida > Fagales > Juglandaceae > Juglans > Juglans regia. The sequence goes on along the minus strand of NC_049906.1, from coordinate 8,178,755 downwards.
TTCACTAAGGTCTCGTTTATATTCGTAATTCATCTCAATTTATTTTATTTCATCATTATTTTAAATTTTTATATAAAATATAATAAATAATTTTTTTAAATTTTTATATAAAATATAATAAATAATTTAATTTTTATTTTATTATTTATAAATCATTTCAATCCTTATCTATAAATCTAAACGACTCTTTTTGAGACAGGTTCTTTCAATCTTTTCACTGCATACATAATGATTTATAGCACCAGCTCGTACCTTACTTTATCAATTGGGGTCCAGCTGCTGCTAAAAGTGTAAGCTAAAGTTTTCTATGACAATGAACATGGGAGATTGTGCAAACACGATAGGATGCTTTGTCCAGCTATTAGTTCTTCGTATAATAAAATATTATTTTTTAATATTATTATTATTTTAAAATTTAAAAAAATTAAATTATTTATTATATTAAAATTTTAAAAAAATTATAATAATAAATTAAGATAAATTGAAAAAGATTTGATTACAAAGGTAACCACTTCGACTCACAACGTGAAAATTATCCACTTACCAGCGAGATATTTACAGGGGATATATAAATATACATATATATATATATATATTAAATATTATCTACGATCTTGAATAGCAGCAGTCACTGCAAGATCGTATGCCCCAAAAAAACAAGATGCCAATGTTCAAATTCATGTTAGAGGGATGGAAGTAGAGGGATGGAAGTGGAGGAAAGATGGTTAATAGTAATTTCAATGGATTAGTTAAAGTTAAAATATATTTTTAATGAATATAAGATGAATTTAATTTTTAATTATTTTATTTATATAAATCTCTGTATTAAAATAATTATTTTTTTATTATATAATAATAAAATAATATAAGATAAATTTGATTTTAGTTATTCACATCAAATCTCTACGTTAGATTTAAAATAATTATTTTTTTATTATATAATAATAAAATAATATAAGATAAATTTGATTTTAATTATTCACATCAAATCTCCACATTAGATTATCTATTTATTCATTATATAGTAATGAGTAATTAATAATTTTTATTTTTTTAATCTTTTTAATTATGATTTTATTTTATTTTAGCATATTTTATTATTCATAATATTATATATTAATTAGTAATTATATTCTAATTATATTTTTTCAATTGTCATTTAAAAGGAAAAGAGAAATAATTGATATAAAAGGGAGAGATAAATAATTGATATAAAATGTATTTAATGTATGAATAGTTACTTTTAAAATTGAAAATTATTTTGAAAGTGACTGTAACTAAATTTTAATTTTTTATAATTTAATTAATCTATTGTGATGTCATTTTATGTTCTAATAGCTAAATCCTCAATGGATTAGCTTTTGAGAATGCTCTAAGAGCATTAGTATTGGCTTCATCAAAAGTCTAGCCAAATATAAAATTTGATGATTTTGATCAAAATCTAGCTGCATTGGATTCATCAAAGGGATAGATGGGAAATTGTGAGCTACAGTAAATCTATAGTATCATTCAAATTTGAAGTATTACTATTCATCAACGAAATGTATTTTTTTTATTGTGTTTTAATCCCACAACGGCCCTTTTTTTTTGTCTCTCTCATTTTTCCTCCACGCGTCTTTTCTCTCCATTTTCCTTCTCACGAATCGCAGTGCCCCTTTTTCTCTTTCTCTCGTTTTCGCAAATCGCCATTTCTCTCTTTCTCTCGTTTTTGCAAATTGTCATCTCTCTTTCTCTCATTTTCGCAAATCGTAGTGCCCCCTTTCTCTTCACGATTTAGGTTCACCCAAGCATAATTGTCTACTCAACTAGCCATGGTGTATTGAATATATTTATCACATCATCTACTCAAATATATGTTGTTGTCTTACTGTAATAAAGCAGAAAATAGGATATTTTTCGCTACGACAAATAATTTCATCAGGTTTGGTTTTTTTCATAAGGGGATTCACTCAATGTATGTTGTTGTCTTACTGTATCGTTGGTATTGTGGAGGCATGATAGCTACCTAGACATATTTTCAATAAAAAGGAAAATCTTAAATAATGAACAATAAAAATAGATTCCAAAATATGAAAGAAAAAATTAAAAATAATATTATTAAAAAAATAATATTATATTATTATTTTGATAAATTTAATAACTAATTCAACGAGGTTATTAATAGAGAGATTTTAGTACTTTCTATTAAAATTTAAAGATGAAATTAATAAATTCAATGTTAGTGCTATATAAGGTTGGGTCTTTTCGTTAGGGCGCTGCGGGTACGTAGTCCGAACCTTCGCATTGATGGGCATTTGTTGGTCTGAGAAACTGGGCCAGGGATTGAAATTGTTTTACGTGTGTCCAAAATTTGTCCCACCTCACACAAATAAACAATCATTTAAAGTTGCGCTTGGATGATATTGAGTTCTCAAATTATTTGAGTTGATATGAATGATAATATTTTATAAATTTTATTAAAATATATTAAAATATAAATAAATTGAAATATATATTTAAATGTTTGAAATAATTTAAGATGAGTTTAACAAGTTAAAAAGTACCGAGTCTTATCAACTATTTGTTTAAGATAGATTAAGATGAGTTCGTGTTCTAAATATAGTTTAAGGGAAGGTTTAAATAGTAAATTGAGATAAGATGGGTTGAAAGGAAAGTTGAATACTGAATAGAATATTATTAAAATATTATATTTTAATATTATTATTATTTTAAAATTTAAAAAAATTAAATTATTTATTATATTTTATATAAAAATTTAAAAAAATTATAATGATTAAATGATATGAACGGAGAAAAGTCATTTTTGTATCAAACCTACCCAAACAAAAAGTTATACACAAAGCCAACGTGAAGTTGTTGAACTGAATTACAAACGAGACTACCACAATATTCCAATTTTGAAAGATTAAAAAAAGAAAAAGAAAAAAAGGAATAGGAGCAGAGGGCACGAGCTTTTCCCTGCAACATTCACAGAAAAATTACATCGAAGATGAGCTCACTTACGACATTGACGTAGCTAGAAAACATGACATAAATTAGCTAAAAGAGCACCTGATCATCCCTTTCATGATCATAACTTTATTCCTTAGTTCACAAACTGACTCACTACGTACGCGCATACATATATACCACGATCAGATTATCAATGGTGAGGATTCACGAGTGCAGAGTAGGTTTTCGGGGAAGGAGGGGTCATTTCATCGATTGTAGGGATAATCAGACCATCTTCATCTTCCTCCTCTTCCTCGAAAGCCGAAGAAGCAGTACGTAGTCTGCATGGAACGACGTTGAAAGTACTCTCTCGTGGGCAGCTTCTAGGCCTCGAGAAGAAACGTGAACACTCTGCAGCAGACTTCTGCTGCGGTAGCCCTATAATGCAGTTCCTCCTCACGTCAAGCCTCCTTGCCCTTATCAACCTCCTGCAGGCTGGCCCGACTTGGCTGAAGTAATTGTACGATAGCGAAAAGTTGTACGCATTCGGAAGTCTGCACAAGGACTCGGGAATCGTCCCGTAGAACTCGTTATGCGCCAGGTTGAGTAACTCCAGTTTTGCCAGGCACCCGAATGACTGCGGTATTGGCCCTGTCAAGATATTTCCCCCCACGTCCAACACGGTGGCCTTGGTCAAATACCCGATTTCAAAAGGGAGACAACCGGTCAATCTATTGTTCAAGAACAGAGCCTCGAGTAGGGTGTTCCAAGCCCGGCCAATACTGCGAGGGATTGTTCCGGTGAACTTGTTGTTGGCAAGGGTGAGAAACAGTGCCGGCGTGTTCCCCAATGTGGTTGGAATTGTTTGATTGAACCCGTTGTTGTTGATGAACAAAACGTCCGTGTCGATGTTGAATAATGGAGCCGGGACTGCCCCGGCATAGGTGTTGAACCTAAGGTCCACGAAGGTTAGATTCGTGGCGCCGATGACACTTGACGGGAATCCTCCGGGGAACTTGTTGTTACTCAAGTCGAGCTCGTACAAGTAGCGCAACTGGTTGATGTTCCGGTTGATTACGCCGGTAAAGTTATTGGAGTTAGCATGGAAGATAGCAATGTCGGGCAAATTGCGGATAAAGCGATAGAAGTTCAAGAAGCGACCCCCAAATCTTGCTCCATTGAAGACAATGCCAGCAAGTCCGGTGATGTTCAAGTCCGGCACGGTATCGCAATAGAAGCCCTTAAAGAGGCAGTAATTGTTGCCAACCCAAGTGCGGGTGTAGTTTTGAGGGTCGTAAGTGATGTTTCTTTTGAGCTCCTGAGTGATGAACAGAATCCTAGCTCTGTTGGACAATGGCCCGGGATTGTTTGGCGGGCGACGCGGCATAAGATTGAGGGATGGAGGGTACAAAGGAGGTCGAGGACGGATACGAGGAAAAGGATTCGGAGGAGGTGGGGGAGATATTAGAGGACATCTTCGTGCTGGGGGACATTTACCAGGTTGGGCATGTCCGTGCGAGAAAAAGGAGCAAAGGATGAACAGAGCTGAAACAAGTGAAAGCAGCATGTTGGTCATCATGTGTGAGCATTGAAAGAAGAGAGGAAGAGTTTTGTGCATGCAGCAGAAGTTCTACTCCCTAGCTACTTATAGAGTAGAGTATAATAGATGTGTCGGTCAAGCCCTTAGTATAAATCCTTATCAGCTTTTGATAAAGTAATTGCCAACATATGTAAAAGTAAAAAATAAAATAAAAAATCACAGAATATAGCGGTAAGAGTTGTATTTTTCTATAAACATTCGATGATCAATTGGAAATGCATTATGGGTCTTTACTTTAATCTACAATCAATTGGGAGCTGCAATAATGGTACTTGTCTCTTTATCGAATTGACAGTAATTTATATTCACATAAATAGTCATTAGGTCGATTTGGGAGGATCTTAGCAGATAAAAGGTAAATTATAAAGTTTTGGGGTCTCCTCAAAAAATGAAAAGATCAAAACTTGAATTGGAAATGTAGAAGTACTTAGTGTTGGAAGGATTGAGGGTTCTTTTCTTTTTCTGGTATTTGGATCCATAACATTTACTAGACTATCACATCTTTGATAATGCAGAGAAACTCTTTTTCCAATTTCGGTTTTCCGACCATTCACATTTTAAGAAAATATCGATAACAATTCAAGAAGATAATTGGTCAGTTATTTGCTGTGAAAATTACTATTTTATACTAAACTCAATTTATTCTTATCTCAAATAATCATTCTCGTTACAAATAATTAATTTTCTTACAGTAAGCAATATTTCATCATGAACCTAATGGAACTGGTGAAAAAGATGACATTACCAAATGAATTCATGGCATTGATCAATGACATGATATGTTAGTGACCCAAATCAAAGACATGAATACAAAATCATAGTGCATTTCATTTCAGTCAATCTTACAAAAACTCCAAATGCATATGACCTGATGACATAATATCTAAATCTTTAAAAATTAAGGTCTTGGTCTTGGATTCTACCCCACCCGGAGTAAAAGAAAAAAAAAAAATTCTTACAAAAACCCTTCCACGTGATTTTGGCTGTTCTTTACGTACAAGTTAATAAAAGAGGGGGGTCTCCACCCAAAAAAGAAAGCAGTGGACCAATCCAAAACCATCACTTTGATATATATAAAATACTAGAAGTAGGTCAAGCACTTTTGCTTTTAACGTATTATATATATATGTATATATATATATATATATATATATATATATTTATGTTCAATAATTGGATATGATGCTGTGTATTCTGCTCTGTTCCTTTCCTGGCAGAGTAGAGATAAAGCAGCTAATCAAAGGCATCTGGAGGAAGAAATTAAAGCAAAAAGCTATCACCTACGACTTTAAATAAAAAGAAAGTAAAGAAGATACTATAACCACATGGATAAAAATATTTAGACGAGGAAAAAGACTTTGGAGTTTGGAGAATAAAGCTGGATCATTGTGCTCTTGGACTGGTTGTTGAGTTTGATGAGATTAAAATTTTACGAATATTAATAAAATAATTTATGAATAGTAATAAAATAATTTAATTTTTATATTTTTTAGATATAAATAAAAGAGAAAAAAATTGAATAAAAATTATTATATACTGTTAAAATATATTTTTATTTAAGAATTAAAAAAATTAAATTATTTTTTATTTAAAAATTTAATAAAATAGATAATATCTATTTCAAAAGAATCAACCCCGAGTAGAAACTCAGTGAGCTGGATCATACGCGTGATCATTGGGACGACCACCGACAGCTTAGAATACCTACGGCTTTAAATAAAAAGAAAGTAAAGAAGATAATATAAACAAATAATATGAGATAAGATAAAATAAATTAAAATAAATTATAAATAATAATTAAATTTATGAATTAAAATTTATAAATAATAATAAATAATAATAAGATGAATTGATGTAACCTGAACTCACAATTCAAACTCGCTCTTGGACGAAGAAAAAGATGAGAATAAAGGCAGGTGAGTTTGGATCTCAAACTCATCTCAACTTATCATTACAATTTTTTTAAATTTTAACACAAAATACAATAAATAATTTAATTTTTTTAAATCTTAAAATAATAATAATATTAAAAAATAATATTTTAACAATATTTTATCATCTAAACTCAACTCAACTCAACTCAACTGACTTCAACATCCAAACACACCTAAGAGAATTCTCGTGAGCTTCTCTCTAAATTTTCTCATAATTTAATTAAAAATTGTATTTTTAATTTTTTTTAAAATTTTACTCATTTTTTAAAAACTTATTACATCTTACTTTTTATATATTTTTTATTTTATTAAAATAATACTTTTTATTTTTTTATTTTCTCTCATTTTCTTTTATATTCTTTCCTTATATTCTATTAAAATATAAATTAAAAATTAAAAAAATCAAAAGAATGATCTAGTACGTGTACAATTGCTTTCCAAATACACATTTTAAAATTAAAAATTATTATAAAAAATAGGATATAGCTCATTTTTTTTTTGTAGTGTACGAGGAAGCTGATGAAAATGCTGCAAGCAGGAACTCACTACTCAGTGAGCAGGAAGATATGCGATGCTTGGGACGACCACCGACAGCCTAGAGAAAGTGACAGATCATGAGAACAGAGAAGGTGACGAATGAGAACAAATTAACAAAAGCTATGTTGGGCCTTCCATGCATATTATGTACCGTTAGGACGATGAAATATTTGAGGAGAATTTCATCTATATCAGTTACTATTTATTTTTATAAACTTACAATAACTAACATATATGGCTAAAAAAAGTGAAGAACCAAGGAAAAAAAATAAAGTATTTGATAATATTATATATATATAAAAAATTCTTCTTATCAGTTATTATTCACTGTCTCCTACCTCACACTTTACGAAAAATATCCACACTATATGAAAAAAAAAAATTATAAGTATAAAGTATGAGAATGAATATATAATAGTTGATCTTGTGCATGATCTTAAACTATCTTTACAGTAATTATCTTTTCATTATACTACAGTGCTACATGACTAGGAAACCATATATTATAAAACTAAATGTATTTATCTTTAATATTACAGCTTGGAACCACCTCATGACGTGATCTCATTCTCAATAAATCAATAATAATAAAAAAAAAAGAATAATTTGAGATGGAAAAGAAGAAGTAGAGAATCATCCGTGTAATCGTAAAGCTAGCTAGCATTATTAATCATGCGTCGGCAACATTGATCAAAGCATCATGAGTTGCTTGCTTGCATATATGCAGGATGGATTAGGTAGTAAGTACTACTGAAGAAAATGGCTGAACATGCATGAGAAAGGGAAAAGCAAAAAAGTAAAAGGGAATTATTTGTAGCTTTTGGTTCACTTTCCTTTTAATTTTAATTATTAAATCTTCTTGAGTTCGTGTTTCTCCTAGTCATCAAGAGCATGTCTTTATAGTCTTTTCTTTCAAAGAGAAAATGGACAAAATTATTCCAAAGTGCAATACATAATTATTAATACAGTACCTTTGGTGACGTGGGAACAAATGCGTACGTCATAAAACCACTCTCTTATAACGTCATGCTAATAAATAAATAATATATATTTTTGACACATTTTTGTTTTTTTTTTTTTTGGTTTGGTTCGGTTCGTGATCTTTGTCAGGGTCGATCTGCCATGTCAGCTGAAAATAATGATATGGGATTGATAAAATCCTGTGGCCATAGATCAGAACAAAAATCTCAAACTTCATAAGTATACTAATTTTATCACATGATTTGGTAATTAAGATTAATTGTAATTTTTTATATTAATATTTTTATCATAAAAATATGTTTATTCAGTTAAAAGGATAGTCGTAGTTTCAATATGTTTAAACAAACCATGTGCATCATCCCTAGTAGTACTACTCCCAAAGCACCGCTAAATATCAAAGATGAGTTTTTATTGGGTCATGCTTAAATGTTTATATACAATTATGGCTCAATAAAGATAGACTACGGCCCGTTTGGAATTGGACTCAATCTAATTTTAAGTTGAGTTTAATATTCAAACACCTAATTATTAAATCATTAAACTTATTACAATTCAAAATCTCTTTACACGTGAGACCCATAATCTTTTTCAACTTAACATCTCTTTACATGCAGGAGCCACAACTATTTTTAACTTCTCATAAATACATTTAAACTTATCTTAATATCTAAGCAAATCTAAATTTATCTTAGGTGGATTGTACAAAACTCACTTCACTATCTCAATTCACTAACATTTATAAAAAATTCAACTCAGCTCAACATCCAAATGGAAACATACGGCGTCGAACTTGACCAAATATACGAACTAAGAAGTGGTTTCATGAGTGTCGATGTTTTAGTTGGATATAATGTCGTTTAATTTCTTGTTAGTAGGACTTTTCAATTATATATTAGGCTTCTTAGGAAAATGCCAATTTAATTAGGCGCTTAGAAGAAACTATATATATTTGTGGGCACTTGAAAATGTATTACATGCGCGGTGGTTCTATGGTTACAACCAAATATTGTAAGAAATCACAACAATTTAAAGTAGACTATAAAAAGCAGCTTTTCCTAATATTTTTCATGCAATTATATGACTGCTCATTTATCTTATGCTCTTTATCAATAAGAGTTACTATTTAAGTGCATTAGATGGAACATAACAAATTAGGAGTACATTGTCTTCAAGCATGGTTGAAGTTTTAATTTACATGCAAAGTTGAATAAGAACAAGCCAATTGACAATTGAGATTCATTGGCCGTTGTGGAGAGTTACGAGACGGAGAATTAAAGTGGTATATTGTCTTGACTCATACCCTGGGGGTGAGCAAACCCTTTTAACCTGAAATCCAAAAACAGTAAATTTTAGATATCACAATTATTAATGCTTAAAAAGGCATAACATGTTAGAATGAGAGAAAGATCAATTCCTGACCCCATCGAGATTGGTCGGACCTCGATCGATGTGGTGTAGAGCTCCTGACAATGATTCGGTGCAGTTGTACCGTATCGGTACATACATCCATGACAATGAATAGTAAATAAATAGAGAGAAAATAAAGAAAAATGAACACACAAATTTACGTGGTTCGACAATAAGTCTATATCCATGGGTGTTTGGAGAGGAGAGAATCCACTATAATATGCTTGTTTTATAGTTTCTTGTGGTCTCTTATCATCCCTTACAGTTGCCGGTGACTCTTAAAGATAATTTGTTCCAATAAAGACTTTGAGAATATTTAAAGATAAAATATCCAATCGAAATAATCCGCCAAATTTCGTAGAGAAATAAATTCTGAGCGCTAGTCCCTAGTTATTCGTTCCTCTCGCATTAAGAAGTAAAGATTTCTGAGCGTGGGATTAAGCGGGAGATGGGCTCGACCATGTGAAGTTCTAGAGCGGGTCTCGTCTCGGTGAGGTGAGCAGAAGATAAGCTCGACCACATAGAGTGTGAGCGTGGAGCTCATGAGCGAGAGATGGACTCGACATCATAGAGTGTGAGCGTGGGGCTTGGCTTAGTGATGCCGGACAGAATAACGATTATTCTGGAGGTTAGTTTCAATAGATAATTCACAAAAAAGAAGACAAGTGAATCATCCAAAAACACAGAGAAAACGCCTCTGATGTTCAATTCAATATTATCAATATTCAAGAATGACAAAATCAACCCACAAGCCGAGATGTAATAGTTGAAAATCAATTGTATCAGAATTTTACCAAAAATAGCAAAATCTCAATAATCATGCCAAAATTAAATAAGTAATAAAATAAATAATTTGTAAAAAATATGGTCCAAATCGAGTTCAGAATCACTTCCAAAACAGTAAATGAAATATTACCATAAAAAGTAAAAAATAACTAAAAATAGGAAATAAGAGGTGAAAACAATAGAATTTGGCCTTGAAAATTATGCGCGCTTGGTGCACAAAACATGTGTGCCTAAAGAGCTTTCCGAATTGGGTTCATAGGCGCGATTCTGATACCCGTAGTTAAAATTATGGAAAAAATACCAAAATATGTCCAAAATTGCCCCGATCAAGGAAATATCACGATCTCCTACCTTCTTTGTGCTGATCTGCCACCTCAAGAAATTTTAGCACAGTCAAGGTGCAGTCTGACAACTCAGCATCATCTGACTCGGATCCTCTTTCATCAGTCGGCCCTGGTAGGAAAGGACTCGTCCTCGAGTTCACTGTTGTTTCATCAGGGTCCACAAAACAAGGGCTCAAGTATTTCACATTAAATACATCAGAAGTCTTCAAATGGCTGGGGGAGGCATAACCTGTAGGCATTATCATTGATCTTCTGTAGGATCTCACAGGGTCCAATCTTTCGCTCTTTAAACTTATTATACTAGCCAACAGGAAAACGATCACGAGTTAATACTGCCCAAACAAACTCACCAACATCAAAAAGTACCAGGCGATGATGACCATCTACTTGAACCATGTACTTGACATTGCTCTCGTGAATGGCCAGCTTCACTTGATCATGGATGCCTCTAAGATGTTCTGCCATCTCATCTGCCTTGTGATTCAAACGACCTACACATGGAATGGGGGCTAAGTCCAGCACACCGGACGGGTTCTGACCATAGACAATCTCAAATGGACTTAGCGGTGTGGTTCTGTTCTTAGATCTGTTATAGGTGAATTTTGCTTGGGAAAGAGACAGATCCCTTTGCTTTGGTTTAGTTCTAGCCAAACTCCTCAAAAGATTGCCCAAACTCCGGTTCACCACTTCTATCTGACTATCTGTTTAGGGGTGGTAGGCGCTACTGAAATTCAACTTTGTCCCCAATTTCTCCCACAAGCTCTTCCAGAAATGGCTCATGAACTTGGTGTCACGATCTGAAGTGATTGACTGGGGAACACCATGTAAATGAACAATCTCCTTGAAGTAAAGATGAGCGATCCGAGCAGCATCCATTGTTTTCCTGCAAGCTACAAAATTTGCCATCTTGGAAAACCTGTCAACCACAACCAAAATAGAATCTATGGATCGTTGGGTCTGGGGTAAGCCCAGCACAAAGTCCATACTGACATTGAACTAAGGAGCTTCAGGAATAGGCAAGGGGTGTACAAGCTTGCATTGGTGAGAACCCCCTTGGACCGCTGACATACATAACATCGCTCCTCATAATGAGCCACATCACTAGTCAGTTTGGGCCAATAGTAATCAGAGGAAACGAGGGCCAACGTCTTATCTTGCCCAAAATGACCCTCGCTATGAAGTTGACTAATAATTTGCTGCCTTAGTGAACAATTAGGGATGCACAACTGCAATCCACGAAATAAATAACCATTATGCAAAATAAAATCATTTCGTTGACCATCAGTTACCTCCCAAAATATCCTCCCAAACAAAGGATATACTGCATACATGTCACTGAAAACCTCAAATCTTGCAACTCTGGTGGTCATGCTAGTGAGGAGTAACGTACAACGACTCAGGGTATCTGCTACATTGTTCAAACTTCTTGATAGGTGCCTCAATGAAAATGTGAACTCCTGCAAGTAGGCCACCCACTTAGCATGTTGCCTGCTCAACTTGTGCTGGCTATTGATGTACTTCAGGGCCTCATGATCAATAACAAGAATGAACTCCAGTTGCACCAGGTAGTGACGCCAATGTTTCAGGGACTAAACTATGGCATAGAACTCCAGGTCATAAGTGGAATAGTTCTTCTTTGTCCCTGACAGCTTCTCACTAAAAAAGGCCATGGGTCGTCCCTCCTGACTCAAAACACCGCCAATGCCAACCCCAGATGCATCACAATTGACTTCAAACACCTTGTCAAAATCTAGAAGTGCTAAAACTGGTGCCTCTGTCATCTTCTGCTTGACCAGTTGAAAACTGACCTCTCCCTCCTCAGACCGCTGGAAGTTACGTCCCTTGTGGCACTTTGTAATAGGAGCAATCAGAGTGCTGAAGTTTTTGATGAACCGACGGTAGAAGGATACCAATCCATGGAAACTCCTAACATCGTACAAGGTCTTAGGTTTGGGTCACCCCAAGACCTCATCTATCTTTGATTGATCTGCATGAACACCATCAATAGACACAACAAAACCAAGGAAAGTTACAGAAGTAGTAAAAAAAGAACACTTCTTTTGATTGATAAACAGGCGCTTCGTTCTCAACATATCAAGAACAGCTCGGAGATGATTAAAGTGTAACGCCCATGTAGGACTATAAATAAGGATATCGTTGAAGTAAGCTACAATGAATCTCCCCATAAAAGGCTGTAGAACCTGATGCATAAATCTCATGAATGTACTGGGCGCATTGAACAACCCAAAAGGCATGACCATCCATTCATACAACTCCTACTGCGTCTTAAACGCTGTCTTCCACTCATCTCCGGGTCTTATTCTGATCTTGTGGTATCCGCTTTTAAGGTCAATTTTTTAGAAGACCTTAGAACCGGACAGTTGATCCAGCATGTCATTTATGCATGGAATGGAAAACTTGTACTTCACTGTGATCATGTTGATCGTTTGGCTGTCAACACACATATGCCAGGAACCATCTTTCTTCTGTACCAACAGGGCAAGGACTGCACAGGGGCTCATGCTCTCATGGATGTAGCCCCTTTCCAATAACACCACCACTTGATACTGCAACTCTTCAACTTCCTTGGGACTAAGGTGATACGCAGGTCGGTTTGGTAAACTCGACCCCAAGACAATGTTGATCTGATGCTGAATATCCCTCATAGGCGATAGCCCAGGAGGAAGATCTTCTGGCATTAGGTCATAAAACTCTACTAGCAACTGTTGCACCTCTCCTGGTAAATTTGGGCTCACGACTACTGCACTGTTCCCTTAAGGCAGCAGGACATAAATCACAACTTTCTGCTCAATCACTTTTAAAAACCTTGACATAGAGAGAATGTTAGTATTATTGGCTACCAGGGTAAAAGTGGTTCCTTCCTGGTGAGGCGCCAACACAATCTTCTTTGCCTTTATTCAGCCACGAAAATTTGTATGGCTTAGGATAATGATCTGTCTTCAACTGTAATTTCTGGACAGCTTATTCGGAAACCACGTTCTCACAACTGCCATTGCTAATGATCATCTTGCAGACTTTATCTGCAATTGTGCAGGTAGTTTGGAAAATATTAGTTCTCAACCAATTGTCCCCTGAATCACCCTTGGGAGTCAGTAGACTCTTGTAAACAACCAGGGTCTCATGGCCATCACCATACAATATGTCTCCATCCTCATCATCATCATACATTGGCTCTCCAATCGCCTGAATTTCTTCTTCCACACCTTCCTCAATTAGAAGAGTTTTGCCCTTTTGATTAGCAGGCTTCTTGCATTCAGTCACTCTATGCCCCTATTCACCACACCTGAAACATCTAATATTAGAGTTAGAATTTTGACCCTGCAATGGCTGCTAGGTGGGATGATGTTCTTGATCGCTTCTGATCACTGGCCTCCTGTTCTGTTGCTTCTTTACAATGAGTGCACATTGGTATGCTTCATAAACTGTCCACAACGAGTGAAGTCTAAGGACATCCTGTAGGGACTGCCACAATCCTCCCAAATACCGCACCACCAACTGCTCTTCCATCTCAAATAGATCATTACGGGCTATCAATTGATAAAATTCTTCAGTGTAATCATCAACTGATCTTGTGCCCTGCCTCAACGAGTGAAGTCGCTGGAACAAAGATTGAGTATAGCCGAAGGGAAGGAAGTGACCCTTCATCTTCTCCCAATCAGTAATCTTGGCCTTGCCATGCTTGTCTCGTGATCGCCTTAACTACTCCCACCACTCAGATGCTCTACCTTTGAGTTTGATGGCGACCAGTTTCACTTTAACACGATCATGAACCTCCTTATAGTAAGAAATCCGCTCTACCTCATGCAACCAATCAATGAACCATTCAGCCTGTAACGTAGTAGAAAACTCGGGTAGATCCACTCGGAAGCTGAGGTCCCCATGACACTCCTCCCGACCATGGTGCTCCCAGTATAAAGGACGCTGGTGATATGGGTTTTCGAAACTAGAATCGGTATCGTGATCTTCCATCTCACGATCGCTGAAATCCTGTGCCGTTAGAAGCCGGGTTAACTCTACAACTTGTCTCTGCAAATCTTCAATCATCACATCTTGAATGCTATGATCATAGTGCGAGAGTTCCTTGTTCAGAACCTACCCATGACAACCATGACCACGACCACCAGCCATGAAAACTGATGAGAATCACCCCAGGAAAGATGCTAAAGCTCTGATACTAACTGATACCGGACAGAATATCAATTATTCTGTAGGCTAGTTTCAATAGATAATTCATATGAATGAAGACAAGAGAATCGCCAAAAAATACAGAGAAAATACCTTTGATGTTCAATTCAAAATTATCAATATTCAAGAATGACGAAATCAACCCACAAGCCGAGCTGTAATAGTTGAAAATCGACTATATCAGAATTTTACCAAAAATAGCAAAATCCCATTAATCATGCCAAAATTAAATACGTAATAAAAGAAATAATCTGTCAAAAATCTGGCCCAAATCGAGTTCAGAATCACTTTCAAAACAGTAAATGAAATCTTACCATAAAAAGTAAAAGATAACTAAAAATAGGAAATTAGAGGGGAAAACATGGGAATTTGGCCTCGAAAATGATGCACACAGAGCATAGCTGGGTGCCCACGACATGTGCGCCAAAAAGAACTTTTTGAATTTGGGTCATATGCACGATTCTGATACCCGTAATCAAAGTTATGATCAAAATACCGAAACGTGTCCAAAATTGTCCCAATCAAGGAAAGATCACGATCTCCTGCCTTCTTTGTGCTGGTCTGCTACCTCAAGGTATTTAAGCATAGTCAATGTGTAGTCTGACAACTCAGAATCAACTAACTTGAATCCTCATGCATCACTTAGTGAGATATGTTCTCTACCGAGTAAGGTACGAACGCGTAGCTCGACTATAGCAGGAGATGTATTCCATCATGTAAGTGGTGAGTGCGTAACTTGGTTATAGCGGGAGATATGCTCAACCTTATAAGGAGCGAGCGTGTAGCTCAATTATAAGATGAGATGTGCTCAAACGTGTAAAGAGCGAGTGTGTAGCATATTTTGTACCCACGAAAACAACCCACGAAAACAAAGGCTATGTTGGGCCTTCCATATTATGCACTGTTAGGAGGAGGAATTATTTTATTGCAAACATATTTAATGCATGACATGACACTCTTAAGGTGCATGACATGACACTCTTAAGGCTATATCTTCTGCATCATAAACTATCTTTGTAGTAATTATCTTTATGTATTTATCTTAATATTACAGCTTGGCCCCACAGAAAATTTCCCAAATCCGTCAGTACTTTTTTGTCCCTATAAACTAATCCATGCACTAAATTAATACTAATTGATATAATGTTGGAACCTCATGCCCTCTCATTCTCAATAAATCAATAAAAAAAAAAAAAATTGAGATGGAAAAGAAGAGGTAGAGAATCATCCGTGTAATCGTAAAGCTAGCATTATTAATCGCGCGTCGGCAACATCGATCAAAGCATCATGAGTTAGTTGCATGCAGGATGAAGGTACTGAAGAAAATTTCTGAACATGAGAAGGAAAAGCAAAAAAAGTAAAGGGAATTATTTCCAGCTTTTGGTTCACTTTCCTTATAATTTTAATTATTAAATCTTCTTGACTTCGTTTTTCTCCCGGTCATGAAAAGCATGGCTTATAAGGTCTAGATTAGATACATAAATAGTTTCATCTCATTTTATTATTATAATTTTAAATTTTTATAAAAAATATAATAAAAAATTCAATTTTTTTAAATTTTAAAATAATAAAACTATAAAAAAATAATATTTTAATAATATTTTATTTAATTTTTAATTTTTATCTAAAATTATATGATCTCTTCGATTATTTTTTTTTTCTTTTCAAAGAGGAAATGAACAAAATTCCAAAGTGGAATACATAATACACCTATGGTGACATGGGAACAAATGCGTCACAAAACCACTCTCTAAAGTCATGCTAATTAACATATATATATATATATATACACACTAGCAGTAGGTAATGTCTAAGTGACGTTAATTTTAATAAGGACTTAAATATTTATCTAAGAACTTAAAATGAAGGGTTGAGATTAATTTCTTAAAAATATTTAATAAAATTTCATCATTTATTTAATGATGAAAGATTAGTATTTTATAAATCAAATTTGATAGTTTATGTATGATATGTTATTTATATTTTAATTATTTTAATTTTAAATTAGTTTAAATCAGTGTTTTAATAAGAGAAATTATTTATATATAAATTTTAACAAGAGAAATTATTTATTATAGTGATAAATATTACAGTCTTATAATTGTATCTCTAAATTTTAATAGAAATTATTTATATAATTTTAAAGTGTGTAAAATATGCACAATATCTTTAAACAAATTTTTGATCCAAAACGTTAGATTTTACAGTAAAACCCATGCCTCTCTCTCTTTCTCCCTCACTTTTCTCCCCCCGGCTCTCTCTCTCTCCTCCCTCTCCTTTAGTGTACGTCGTACGCAGCTCTCCCCATGCCCAATTCCTCCACTACCCAGCCCGGCGCCGCCGTACGCCGGTGAGTCTCACCGCCCCTTCCACCGGCACCACCTCACTCCGGCGAGTCCCCCCACACCGGTCTCCCTCTCTCATAATCTCTCTTCCTCTCTCTCGATAGTGCACAACCCGAATGAGCTTGATGTTGCTACGCCACTGTGCGCCATCCTCCGATGCCACCACCTCCACTGTAGCCTCCCTTGCCACCGGCCATCCTCCTCCAGCGAGCTTGACCTCCATCTCCCTGCCGTTTGCCCCCACGAAATCCACCTCTCTCTTGCACGGGTTCTTCACACCCACGGCGGAGCTCCACCTCCTCTGGCCACCGCACCACCATCGGGACCTCCTTTGGCCACCGACCACCTCTCGTAGCCATTCCCACATCCAGCCGAGCCATCATGCATGCTCACCTCTTTCACGCTCTCTCCCTCTCACACACGGCCAGTTTCCCCTCCACCACCGTGATTTGTGTGATAATTTTTTTATTTTGTGTTATTTTTGTGGTGATTTTGTGGTAATTTTTTTATTTTGTGGTATTTTTGTGATGATTTTGCTGTGATTTTGTTGGGATTTTACCGTGGTTTTGCTTTGAGGATGCAGAGGGGGACGCAGAGATTAGTGGTTTGCCGTGGTTTTGTTCATTACTGTTCACGACTACTATTCATTACTGTTCACATTATAGCCTCTTTTAAGTATAAGGAGATATATATATATATATATATATATATATATATATATATATATACTAGTAGTATGGTCTAATTTTTTTATTTTTATTTTTTTTAACCTAGTGATTAAGGAAGTGTTTTTTAATGATATGAATTTTTTATTTTTTTTAAAAATGTTTATGATGATTAAAAAAATACATGAAAAAAAAAAAGAAAAGAAAAATAAAAAAGTGAAATACACATTCAGGACATATTTTCGAGCTACTTTTTCATTAGCTGTAACAGTTCTCTTTAGTTAATTAAGAATATTATCATATTTAAATTATGTTAAAACTCTAATTATTTATATAGTTATAATTTTTTAAAAATATTTAACAAAATTTCATCATTTATTTAATGATGAAAGATTAGTATTTTATAAATTAAATTTGATAATTTATTTATAATATGATATTTATATGTTAATTATCTATTTTAAATTAATTTAAATCAGTATTTAAATTTTTACCATTGGATCAAATTTAGTTTCATTTTCGTCTTGCTTTCTCTTTCTCTCTCTCATTCCGCTCAGCCACATCTTCCCTCTCTCACCTTTTTTTTTTACCTAGTGATTAAAGAAGTGTTTTTTAATGATGTTGTGAATTTTTTATTTCTTTTAAAAATGTTTATGATGTTTAAAAAAATACATGAAAATAAAAAGAAAATAAAAATAAAAAAGTGGAACACACATTCATGACACATTTTCAGACTATTTTTTCGGTAACTATAGCAGTTCTCTTTAGTTAATTAAGAATATTATCATATTTAAATTATGTTAAAACTCTAATTATTTATATAGTTTTACTTTTTTAAAAATATTTAACAAAATTTCATCATTTACTTAATGATGAAAGATTAGTATTTTATAAATTAAATTTGATAATTTATTTATGATATGATATTTATATGTTAAATATTTATTTTAAATTAGTATTTAAATTTTCATCATTGATCAAATTTGGAGAGTTATGTTGAAGGGTTAGATTTAAATCTCAAAAAGTTTCTTTTCCCTTCACTTTCTCTTTCTCCCTCTCTCTCCTTCTACTCAGCCACGTCTTCCCTCTCTCACCCAATCTCCTCCCTCAAGCAGCCGTGCGCCACTGTGGGTGTCACCGACCACGTCACTGGCTTCCTCTCACGCAGGCAAGCAAACCCCACCGTCGAAACCCCTTGGCAGCTCCTCCCTTCGCCGCACGCGAGCAACCCGAAATAGGTCTCAGCGCGTGCGCCATCGCGGCTCAGCCCTTGCACCACCGCACCACTACCATCGAGCTCCTCTTCCTCCGGTGACCACCCCCATAGACCCAAGCCACCGTCGAAGCCCCCATGGCAGCCCTCGTCTCTCCGCAACTCCCTTTTCCCACTTGGGTCTCACACGGTTTCTCCACCATAATGCCGCCGTACGTTGTCCCCTCACCACCGCACCACCACCATCGAGCTCTATTCCTCCGGCGACCACCCCCATGGACCCAAGGCACTGTCGAAGCTCCCGTGGCAGCCCTCGTCTCCCCGCAACTCCCTCTCCCGAAATGGGTCTCCCCGTTTAATGATCATTACATATAATTCAATTAAGGTATTGTATGTGGTGATTTTGTGATTTGTTATGGTATTTTGTGATATTTTTGTGATATTTTGTGGTGATTTTGTGAAGAGAATTGCTGTGAGGATGTAGAGATGGACGAAGAAGGGAAGTGTAAAATAAAAATATTGTTTATCTCTGTTCATTTCTGTTCATCTTAATATTTATCGGGCGATACACACTTTTAAGATAAAGGAGATATATATATATATATATATATATATATATATATTTCTATCATATTTTGTTTTGTTTTGTTTGGTTCATCTTTGTCATGGTCGATAGTGAAAATAATTATTTTTATTTTGAGATTTAATTTTTTTTTGAAGAGTTTAAGAAAATTATAATGATTAGATAATGATTAGATGAAAAAATTAAAAACTTAAAATTAAAAATTATTCTGTATTTAAATAATATTTGAAAATGAAATATCAGAGAATATCTAAAAATACATGAAAATACTTGTGTTCCTAAACAAGGTCTTAGTCATGGCGTGGCGTGGTGCTGCAACTGGCGACAGAAAAGATAGCAAAGGCGAAGGGAAAAGAAACCCAAAGGGTGTTATGAACCTTATGAATCTTACTGTGTTGTAGTAAGGAAATGTGATAGACTTGAAGGTAGGCTATTGAGTTAGAAATGCAGTATGCATGCAATGTGTTTGACAAAATGTAAAAGAGATGAACACATGAAAGAAGAAGATGAAAATACGAAAATAGTATTAGATAGTCACGCTGGAATTCTTCGAGGAAATTCCTTCCTCCAGGACATAACAAACTAACAGGCAACATAAAATAACCCGTAATGCAAGAACATAAATGACAGTAAATGATAGAAACGCACTGTTTGGTTTATAGATACCAAACGCTGCATATCACACATTTGTAATAGAAATAAAACACTACATTTCAGATCACGACATTTCTTTCCCTCCTCATCAAAACGCTGCGTTGCAGCCCACGGTACTCTCCAACAGATGACGCCCCATCATGACAGGGATCATAACAAAGGGAGAAAGAGAGAGAGAGTGTTGGGCTGGGGGAGAAGAAACAATAGGGTGCTTAGGGCTTAACTCACTATTTTGGTGCTTTTGTTTTTCCTAACATCGGTGGGCTGGGTATGGGTTTTTGGGCTTTGGGACTGGGCCGAGTCATGACAGGTACATGCTCATAAATTTATTTACTTCAAAGTTGTTATAAATCCGTTAGTAACTTAGTAAATATTTATGACAATTTCGAGTTTTGTTTAAGAGAAATTCTATTCTCAAGTTGGTCTGTATGTCATACTTAATAAAATATTTATATGATATAATTTGATTTAGAAGATAAATTTTAAATTCTGAATTTTATAAATCAAATCTTACCATATATATATTTAAATAATATGGATAATATACTGTACACACTATCTTGAGAATAGAATAATTCTTTGTTTTATTGTAAAGATGTATTAAAAAAAAAGTACTTAATCCATTCCAGCCTAATCAAAATGATGAAAATTGATTTGTGACTTAATAGTTTCTTATCTTTCCTAATTCTTGTTGGTTTGTGAATTCCAGCCTAATAAAAATATGTGTGTTTTTTGTTTGTGGAGGTGTCGTACCTTGAGATACATGATTCTTGTTTGAGCATTGGCATTTGGCAATTTAGAGTTGGAGTATGGGGAGTTGGGATGAAGTTTAGAATCTAGATGGGTTGGCGACTTCAAGTTGAACAAAAATATGAAAATGGCGTGGCTGGATAATGGGAAATAGGTTCTTTTGGATAATGGTTAATTTGTAGTTTTTAATATTATAGTTTTGTAACTTATTATTTTTTATGTCGTGGATTTTACTTAGTAACTTAGTGCTATATATAGACTATATATAGTTCTTTATTTGTTTGTATTTCTTCTTATCATAATTGTTGTATTGTTTTTTTAGTGTTCGCATTTCTTTTAATGTAGATGTTTTGTAGTCATCATAGGCAAATAGGTTTTGTGCAACAAACCAAGTTAAGAAAAAAAAAAAAAAAAAGATGTTGAATTCATGTGCTTGACAAGCCTTAAAATTGGAAAAGGCACAAAACTATGTTGTCCAAAACTATGGTGCCTAGAGTGTCTACAAATTCAGAGTCCACAATGTTTAAAAAAAAAGTGCAAGTGATGTTTGAAATTCTACATTGTCTCGGAGGAAGAATTTGTTGCTCTTCATAATGATTTTAATAGGCCTTCAATTATACTATTGACTAGTTCTTTTGAAGTACTTCTCATATCTAGCTTCAGTCTCCCTTGAAACTTTTCAAGAGGGACTTGAAATGTGACATTTACGATAGAATCAAATGGTAAGAGCCTATCTCAACAAAAAATGTTAGACTTGAGATGTGCCACCTATATTCATAGAATAACTTTTAGAGTATGAGTGTAGGTGGTGTCTGGAATTTCACGTTATTCTTTTTAATGACCATAACATGGTTCAGTCGTACTATCTCTTGGAGTAGGGTCCAGATGTAGATTGGACCTCTCTTGAGGCATTACAAATGCTAAGGCCAAAAATTAGAACACATCTTTTGTATGTACTTAATTTCCTTTTATCTCATGTCAAATCTATATACGAGCAAATTGGATAGGACATTTCGAAAGCTCCCAATTGGCAACCAAGATTACTTGTAGAAGAAATTCAGTACTAAAAACGATCTGATACTCAATTCTCAAGCAAAGAGATTTATAGCTTTGCTATATACCATTCTCTTCTTCTTCTTTTCTGAAGAAAAAAGGGAAAGATTCGAGTAGTACTTATACCAGATTGGTGCTTAGAGTGTCTACAAAGTCAGCATCCATGTCCTATATATAGCTTTTCATAAATTAAGGTCTTTCAAGCTTCTGGTCTTGCTAGCTGTCTCGGGTATCTATCAAGCATCCATTGAACCGCAAGCTACAGCAACGTCTTTCACATGGTGATCATGATCAGTCAAGAAAATAGTAAACAGGCATACAACTATATGTGTAATAAAAATGTAAATTTACATTAAATTTTATTTAATTTTAATATTTTTGAATTTAAGAAATAATAATAATAATTTTAATAGATACTTGATAAAAAGTTGTAGAGTAGTTGTCTACTTAATCATCACCTCTCTTTGAATGAAAAATGACATCTGTAATCTTATTTTTTATCATATAAAATAATTAGACATATAAAATCATTTAAAATATGTCATATAGCAAAACTCATACTCTTATAGATCACATTTTTATGTGGATCGTGACTCCTAAAGCTAAAATGATTATCTTTTATTTATTTATTTTTGACATAGTACTTTAACCCTTTATTCTGTTTCGCTTTAAATTTCAAATTATTTAGGGTATAATTGTATATTCCAAATTATTTTGGCAATGAATACTGCTACGTATAGTCATTTTGCGTATTTTTTGTGCACTTTACTGATGTGATTAACCAAAACAGTTATTTTATATTAAAAATAGTGACGCAGCCAATTACTTTATTAAAGTGCAAAAGTGACTGTATATAAAGTTTTTGTTTGACAATTTCATCTCGAAATTATCTCATAATGGCATCTATTGTAATTTTTGTAATTCTTCTTCATTTTTGTAGTTTTCAAGTTTCCTAATCTCAGCTCAACGTCTACAAATAGCAGCTCCCTTTCTCCCCTAGGACATGATCTCTCACTCTCTCAGTCTCTAGTCCTTCACTCCGTGAACGTGGCATGCATGTAGCTAGCATGAGTCGGTCTTAGGCAACCAGAGCTTAACAAAAGGAGAAATCAAAGTATGTTTGCTAATTTTCTATTATTTTAGCTCATACAGTCGCATTTTAGCTAAATCATCAGTGTTGGGTTTTGATCTTAACTTTCATAATTTGTTTCTTTTTTTATTTATTTTTATTGATCCAGAGATATTTTTTGTTGAGAAATGATGTAGATCTATATATTTTGGTTGCATTAAAGGGATTTATTATGTATCAGCCACTATTCACTCTCACACCTATTTTTTTATAAGGTGTGGGAGCAATGTTTTGAATACCGTACTGGTCAAGACACTGGAACGAAATATTTCGGTACCGATACCGTTTCGTGTACCGTTTCGGGATAGTCGATATATGAATAAATTATATATATAAATATATATAACAATTATATTCTAAAATAATAGTTTATATATGAATAAATTATATATAAATACATACATACATATAAATTATAAATAGTCTAATCTAAAATTGGGGATCAAAAAATAAACTTGTAGTTTGAAAAAACGAAAAAAAAAAAAAAAAAACACAGGCCGAAATATCGGCCGGTACCGGCCGAAATATAGGCCGGTACCGGCCGGTACAGGCCGAAATTTAGGCCGAAACGGCCGGTACCGGCCGATACGGCCGGTATTTTGGCCGGTACGGTATATACCTAGTACCTGTACCGGCAGGACGGCCGAAACGAAAAATTTCGGCCGTACCGGCCGGTACAGTACGAAATTAAAAACGTTGTGTGGGAGTGTTTTTCATAGAGTATAAGGTGTGGGGTGGTGAATAGTGACTGATGAGAAAATTTTTTTTACATTAAATCCACTAGTAATTACTGATCTTATCGTGTAGGTGCCATTTGTTGTTTTTTCCTATTCTATTTGCAAATCGATGTGTATAATATATATTTTAAAAAAGTAAATTTATAAATTGATATGACTTGACGTGATATGTTATATTATAAAATTATTTTTAATGTAAAGTAAATTTACGGTATCATATGAAATCTGTAACACCCCAATAGAAGGCTCAAACAACATAGCTTATACTCCAAAAGGATTAGTGAATGATACAATTGGAACCTCATTAGAATCTTGTAAAGAGTAAAAACTTCTCATTCTCAAGTAATATGGGATCCCATACACTACATACTCTTATCCTTATCATATGGGATATCACAAAATCATGTCAGTTCATAGATTTACTTTTGTAAGATCTTTTTATGACCATAACACTTATCTTCTTATATACTTCCTTACTTTCCGTATTGGTATATATGTTTATTTCCGATATACAAATTAAGTTGTTGGAAGGACTGTCAACAAAATTCACAAGTTTTAAGGCCGATTGGAACACTCCGTAGCGCAATGAGCAGTCACCAAATTACAATAATTTGGTAACATGGCCTCATGTATAAGCTCTCGCTATCCTTTCTATTTTACGTGACGTACCTAGAGAAAAAGAAAAAGGAAAGATAAAAAGGCTGTTGAAAGACCTGTTAGATACTCCAACACAGTCACTGTCATTACGAAAAATTAGAAACGGAAGTGATATTAACATACAGAGAGAGAATATAGCTAGGTAGCAATGAATGGTCTGATTTGATGATATGAGGGGGAAAATCAGTCACTGTTACTGCGTGAAATAGCACGACCACATGTGAATCAGTCCCATGCATGGGCTAATCATAAGTAACAGGAGTTCCTTTTGGTAACCAAGGAAAGGTAATACGACAATTCAAGGATCACTTATGAATATTTGATTAAACGGTACGTTTTACTGGTATATTTGATTAGTCACTGCACTGATTGCTACCTTCGACACCAAGAGGATCTGCTTGATTTCTCTCCCAAACCCCTGTTGATACAATTATAGTTTAGATCTTTATAGATGTTCTTTTCATGATTTTAGCTATAAAAGGTAGAAATATGGAGTGAATCTTATCTCGTATATTAAGTACTGTTCAAGTCTCATAACATAAGGGTTGATTTGGATTTAGAGATGAGATGAGATGAAAAATTAAAAGAAATATTGTTAAAATATTATTTTTTAATATCATTATTATTTTAAGATTTAAAAAAGTTAAATTGAAATTTGAAAAAATTGATGAGATGAGATGAAACACTAATTTCTTAATCCAAACAGAAACTAAATGACTCGTTTCATATGTCTATATTATGTTCCATCTGTTTCATTTTAGATTGAACAACAATTCCAAGAAATTTTCATACTTGATCCAAAAAAAATCTACTTTTTATGTTTTTAAGTTCTCCATTGTTTTTCAATTGAATAAATCTGATGTCCCAGTGAAAAAAAAATTGTGTTTCTCACTAGTTGGCAGCTGTAATTTTCTTTTAAGGCTGTCTCGAGGAAAGAAAGTCGAAAGTTGTCTAGTAGAAAGAACTGCGGCACGACCTAATTTCATTCGTTTGGTTCATTTTTCGAACCAAAAGTGAGATAGATCGAGGGAAAGGTAACGAAAAGGAGATATGGTCGAGCTCATTCCGATCAGGCTGCAGAAGACATGGGAGATATGGAATGTCAGGGGAGTCATTCTCTTCAGCCTTTCACTACAAATCGTACTGTTTTTGGGTGCTCCCATGAGAAAACGCACAGGAAATAGGCTCTACATCCTGATCATATGGGCATCATACTTTCTAGCCGACTGGGCAGCTAGTTTCACTATCGGGCTCATCACCAGCAGCAGGAACTCATCTAAGATTATTGAAAGGAGTGACCTTCTTGCATTTTGGGCTCCGTTCTTGTTGTTACATCTTGGTGGGCCGGACACCATAACTGCTTTTGCCCTGGAGGATAATGAGCTCTGGCTTAGGCACTTCCTCACCCTGATATTCCAGGTCGTCGCCTCGTTTTATGTCTTCCTGGAAACACTACCAAACAATAAGCTATGGCTCCCGACTTCCCTCATTTTCCTGGCAGGAGTCATCAAATACAGTGAACGGACACGTTCTTTATATCGTGCAAGCTGGGGTACATTCCGAGAATCCATGCTTACAGATCCAGATCCTGGACCAGAGTACGCGAAGCTCATGGATGCATTCTCTTCAAAGAAACGAGCCAGACTTCCTACAAAAATGTCACAAACAGTAGATGCTGTTATTAGAGAATCCAAGTCCGCCTTCTATTCTTCTCCAGGGCCGAGAGATCAGGAGAAGGGATTAGATGACTTTGAGGTGGTGAAATATGGTTACCACTTCTTCAAAATCTTCAAGGGGCTCATTGTTGATCTCATTAGCCACAATGATCGAAATGAGAGCAGAGAATTTTTTCATGAGAGAACTCCTGAAGACGCGCTTGAAGTGTTGGAGGTTGAACTCAACTTCATCTACGAAGTCCTCTATACCAAGTTCGTTGTGATACATGATATAATAGGATACCTTTTGCGCTCTGTAAGCTCGCTTTCGGTTTTGGCGTCCCTTGGGGTCTTCTTTTTTGTAGACTGCAAGCATGGTTTAGATAAGTTTGATATTCGAGTTACCTACACCCTGCTGCTCGGTGCCTTGATCCTGGAGGCAATAGCACTCTTCAAGCTCATTTTCTCTGATTGGACAACAGCTTTTCTCGACAAGAGGAATACAAATCCAATAGTCCAGGCCGTCCGGGCCATCTTCAAAAAATATCTCAGAATTAGAAGGTCAAGGTGGTCTCCGCCACTCAAGGATGATGGGCTGCCTGGTACCGAGTCAATAAGGACTACACCAGTATTACTTCGCAGGTGGTCTGAATCCGTGGCAGGATTTAATTTGATAACATACTGCCTCAAACAACTTCCGAAAAAATCCAATGAAGAAAATGCAGATCAGTGCCTCCTTGGCATTTTTAAGAAGACTACTCATCATTTGTTGCATCATATACGCAAATACTGTCGCAAAGAGGTTATTGATCGATTGGGTGCTAAGGATTTTCTAGATGAGTGGAGATATGCATCCAAAAACCACTTCACGATAAGTCTATGGGTATTTATCTTTAAAGAACTGCGGGAGAAATCTGAAAAAGCAGTTACAGTAGAAAATATCCAGAAGATAAGTTCAGCTAGAGGTGCTTACGTTCTCGAAGAAAACAAAATGAAGCACGGAGGGGAAGAAGTACTTTTTGAAACACTTAAAAAAGATTATATTGAAAATGTTACCTATGATGAGAGCCTTCTGCTTTGGCACATTGCTACTGAAATCTGCTATCATGGAAGTGAAGTCGATCACGATTCAAAAGCTGTTGATTATAAATTCATCAGTAAGCTCGTTTCAGATTACATGCTATATCTTTTAGTGATGAAACCTACTATGATGGCTTCTGTGGCAGGTATTGGGCAAATTAGATATAGAGATACATGTGCTGAGGCTAAAAGATTCTTTAGCAACAAGGGACTAGGACCAAACAATAAGGAAAAGGAGGCTTGTGAAAACCTTATTGGTGTGAATACAGATGTTAAACCTGTTCATGTGAAGGGAGATCGAAGCAAATCTGTATTGTTTGATGCATGCATGCTGGCGAAAGAGCTGCAAAAATTGGGGGAGAAGAAATGGGAGGTAATCAGCAAAGTGTGGGTGGAGATGTTGTCATACGCGTCAAATCATTGCCGACCAGATGCTCATTCTCAGCAAGTAAGTAGAGGTGGACAGCTTATCAATCTTGTTTGGTTGCTGATGGCTCATTTTGCCCTGGTTGAGCAGTTCGTATTCACTGCCGGTTTTGGCCCTGCAAAATTGATTGTGGAAAAGTAGTAACTTTTTCGTTATTCAAGCTATATGTTTATGATTGGATCGAATTTGATGTACTTTTTTCGATATATCTCTAATCTCCTTCGCTTGGCCGAAAATCATCATCTCATCTCCTTCCGATAGGAAAATTCAGCTTTACTCGTTGACTTTTTCATACAAAGCACATGAAGTAATTATCGGTATATCAAGAAAGAAAAACTTTAAAGACGTTATAATTTCAAAATTTTGAAGAGAAAAACTACCACGCTTGTATTTTGTTTTTCCTAATTACGGAAAGAAAATGGTTACATCATGTATGAGATTCTCGAACACTACCTTGTTTCTTGTATACCAAATTAGAAGGTCCATGGCATTTGCTACAAAGATGAGCAAAATGGTAGAGGTTCTCTCTGTAACGCCCCATACCCGGATGGGTCGGAGAATTACTACCTATCACTTATAAACCAATCTCCCAACACATCTAAAATCTCCAAAGATTTCAAAAACAATAAACAATCTCATATTTTCCAATTCGACACATATTAATCACCACAAAGTCATCACTATGATAACAACGA
The DNA here is from genome assembly GCF_001411555.2 of Juglans regia. NCBI lineage: Eukaryota > Viridiplantae > Streptophyta > Magnoliopsida > Fagales > Juglandaceae > Juglans > Juglans regia. The sequence goes on along the minus strand of NC_049906.1, from coordinate 8,150,386 downwards.
AAACCAAGGGGTCCACAATCTCCCAAAAGTCTCAACATAATAAACTGATAAATTTTTAAGTCTTATTAAACCAAATACATAAACATATCTCATAGACATCATAAATCCTTTTGTTATCAGTAATACCCCAAGGTACTTGACACCCTATCATCAGCTTAGCCTTGCTCACATTTCTATTCCTAGTCCTCAGTTGAACCCTCTACATTATCTGAAAAATATTTTGAAAATAAGGGGGTGAGTTTTCAACAACTCAGTAAGCATAACACATATACTAGTGTGTAGAACATGAGCTTTTTCATAAATTTCAATATTTAGGAAACAAAAATATTTCATTTTCATATGCAAATCTCAAAACATATTAACAATGTTTCAGAGTGACATTTTAATCTTTTTCATATTTCAAAAACCAAATGTTCATATTAAAAAAAAAAAAATTTGGCATAATATAACTAAACATCTTCTTCTTATCATATCATATCGTATCATATCGTATCCTAATATATACCCTGTTTAACCCCCGTGGTAGGGTTGTGCTACCCTCGGTGGCTAAACCAGACAATATCATATTGCGAAACTTTTCTTATTCATTCTTAGAGCCCCAAGTGTGCGCACAAGAAAGAACACATAACAGACTACATTGTTTCCAAAGTGGGTGCACTCGTATCATATCATATCGTGTTGGTACGAACCATAGCACTTGAGCCAGTATCATCATATCAAAACCAGAATCAGAATTTGAGAAAAAAATAGATAAGTCATGTTAAAGATTTTTCAGATGAATATCATATCAAACCACGTGTTGAACATATTCATATCATTTTCATATGATAAAAAACAGATCCAAAACATTTTCATATCATATGCACAAAATTATCAAATTTCATATTCGCTCTTTTGCACATTTCAGAAACATGTCAAATATTGTTCATGTCTACACTATTTAGGTCAAAAAGCATTTTCCTCTTTCATTTAGATTTCATGAGTGAATGCAAAACACATAACTGAGATTGTTTTCACATTTTCTTTTAAAACATAATATGCACATTTTACAAACCAATCTCAGTTCATTTTCCTTTTTATGCAAATCTAGTATAGGCACCCAGCTTACCTGACTCTTGCAATATATTCTCTACGTTCTGGAACTATAATTTAACTGTGTCACAATAACCTATATTATAAAATATTTGTTCACAAGTTAATACTCACACTAGCACTTAACTTAGCTAATAAAAATTTCCCACCTTCATAAAAATAGAATAGAACAAGCTCTTATCTAGTCAAGAACATAAAATAACACAACACTATTTTAGCCACTCTCCACATGTTACTTGTAAACTAAAAGCAACATAATAAATCCAAAACAGTTTATCATTGACTCTTATAGACAACATATGACCCAACAACAACCAAAACAATCACCCGTCAAACCCGAGTATTGATTTAACGTATTGCACTTTCAATACCATTAATTCAAAATCAAGACCAATCCAACACAATAAGCCCACATGCCACATTCCACCCAACCACACATCAACCATCACAACCAATTCCATATTCAACTCAACCCGCAACAACCATTGTTAATCTATCGATTAATGTTTAAACCTGACAATGACCAAATAAAAACAAATCAAAACAGTTCAAACAAATCATACCCATCAATCCAATCTACCAGCTACCAATCTACAATGCAACATTTCAATAGACCAGTCCCTAAATGACTCAAATAGCCAACAATTTCACCTGGCCAATGACATACAAGAATTCAACACGATTCATAATTCCTACCATTCGAACATAACCCAATAAAATTTCTAGCAACTTCTAAACATTTTATCATGCACAAAACAATACCAAAGTGTTAATAATGAATGAGGACTTTACCTTGCGGCACTTATAATCGAGATCGCACAATGCCACCCAAGACTACAAGTTTGATTTTATGCCACCCATGACTGCAAGTTTGACTTTTTGATCAAGTGCTGGAATTTCAAAAACTACAAATGAAAATATAATTAAACTTAAAGCAACCCATTGTCACCTCTAACAGTCAATATATAGTCAAATTAACCATGTCAAGCTAGCGCATCAAGATATAAGCCCCAAAGCTAAATGACGTAAAATGCAAAGCGGAAGCTTGAATTACGATACCTAGAAGTCATGTGAACGAATTTGAATACGACGTGATGCTGTCTAGGTTGTTGGCAATGAACTGTGTTACCACATTACTAATGTCAAAAATCCGACTTCAAATAGTAACTATCATACCGATTTGGCTAAAATTTAACAACATTCGGGAGGGATTCTTACCAATGCAATAAAGAAAACTCGAATTGATAGTGGGCAGCGGCAGTGAACTACGAAAATGGAGATGCTCTAAAATGATGAATTTGTACAACAATTTAGTGTGTGTGAAACTGAGATAAAATGAGGAGAAAACTTTTAGAAAGCTGCAGATGCGGGAACGAGATTTACCAATGTGGTGGCATGCGGTGGTGTACGGTTGCTATAAGCAAGTAGAGATGAGAGTACTCCATGAACGTGCTACTGTGACCACAAATCAGAGATTATAGGGAAAAAATAGAGAAGATGAAAAGGGAGAGAGATATGTGAATTTCACAGAGAGAGAGAGAGAGAGAGAGAGAGGACGTGAGAGAGATTCTCTGTTGTGATTGAGATAGAAAGTGAGAAAACAATCCAAAATACAAAATAACAAGGGTGAAACTGACGTGATCTTGGGATTCAGGGAGAGGGATTTTTGAATGAGGGGGAAAAAATTAAAAATCTAAGAGGAAGGGGGAAGAAACTGTCGGGTGAAGGAAAATATAACTAGAAGGGAAAGACTTTATTTGCCTAAACGACGTGGTTTGGCTCCTTAGATGGGATCTGGGCTTGGGCTTGGGCTTGGGCTTGGGCTTGGGCCTGGGCCTGGGTAACCGGCCTAGGCCTTACATCCTCCTCTCTTATAAAAATTTCATCCCCGAAATTTGCTACAAGTTATCAAAACTCCTATTGAATAGTTGTGGTTGCTTATCTCGAATTTCTTCCTCAAATTCTCAAGAAGCTTCATTAGTAGCGTGATTATTCCACAATACCTTAACTGGTGAGATAGTTCGAGTGCGTAACACCTATTTTTTCATTTCTAAAATTTGTATTGGCTCTCCCACATAAATCATATAAGTTATATCTTCCTGAATCTGAAATGGCTCATAGTTAATAATGTGAATGGGATCGGGTATGTACTTCCTCAACATGGAAACATGAAATACATTATGCACCCCCGCAAGTGTCGGTGGAAGTGCTACCCTATATGCCAATGGTCCAATCTGATAAAGAATCTCAAAGGGCCCGATATATCTGTGGCTCAGCTTGCCCTTTTTTCTAAATCTCATAACTTTTTTCATTGGTGCTATCCTAAAAGATACTTTATTTCCAACCTCAAACTCTAAATGATGGCAACGATTATCAGCATAACTCTTTCGTAGGCTCTGAGCTATTTTCAGTCTAACCCGAATGATATTTATCGCCTCTGTGGTCTTCTGGATAATCTCTGGTCCCAAAATTTTCCTTTCACCCACTTCATCCCAATACAAGGGAGATCTGCACATTCTGCCATACAATGCCTCGTAAGGTGTCATTCCAATACTAGCCTTATAACTATTATTATAAGCAAACTCGACCAACGGTAGATGCCATATCCAAGTCCCCTTAAAGTCCATCACACATGCTCTTAGCATGTCTTCCAAGATTTGAATAGTCATTTCTGACTGTCCATCCATCTAAGGGTTAAAAGTAGTACTAAAATTTAACCTAGTACCCATGGCCTCTTGTAGGTTTCGCAAAAACCTTGAAGTGAAATGAGGATCTCTATCCGACACAATGGATACTAGTACCCCCATGCAAGTTTACTATCTCCTGCACATATAGCTCAACTAATTTCTCCCGCTTATAAGAAATTTTAATGGGTACAAAATGAGCCATCTTCGTCAAGCGATCCATGATCACCCATATTGCATCCTATCCGCTTAATGTCCTTGGTAGGCTTGTCACAAAGTCCATGGAGATATGCTCTCACTTCGAAACTTGAATCTGAAGTGGCTGTAACAATCATGCTAGTCTCTGATGTTCCGCCTTCACCTGTTGACAAGTTAGGCGTTGTTCCACAAATTTAGCAATTTCTCTTTTCATACCATTCCACCAAAAAGACTCTCTCAAGTCTCGATATATCTTGGTATTCCCTGGGTGGACTATGTAGAAAGAACTGTGTGCTTCTTCTAGAATTACCCTTTTTAGTTCATCATTAGCTGGTATGCACAATCTGCCTCTGAACCTTAACACACCATCATCAGAAACGCTAAACTCAAATTTAGTCCCTTTCCTGACTTCTTCTACCAAACTCACTAACCCAGAATCCTCTTTTTGAGTGGCCTTAATTCGGTTTACTAAGGCCGGTTAAACCATTAAACTGGCCACAAAATCCTTCTGGTCACTAGTGATAATCTCAATACTTGCTCTTTCTAAATCCATTAACAAATGGCAAATGGTGTTGAGTGGTAATGGCTGCAACTGTTGGTTCCATTGACTTCCTACTTAGTGCATCAACTACAACATTAGCTTTTCCTAGGTGATAGTTAATGGTACAATCATAGTCTTTGATCAATTCTAACCATCTCCTTTACCTCATGTTTAATTCATTTTGAGTGAAGAAGTATTTTAAACTCTTGTGATCCGTATAAATTTGCATTTTTCCCTATACAGATAATGCCTCCAAATCTTAAGTGCAAAAATGACCGTTGCTAACTCTAGATCATGAGTGGGGTAATTTTGTTCATATACTTTCGGTTGGCATAATGCGTATGCTATAGCCTTCCCGTGCCGCATTAATATGCATTCTAAACCCAGTCTTGATGCATCGCTATAAACTACAAACCCTCCTCTAATTGTGGGAACTGTTAACATCGGGGCTATCACCAATCTCTGTTTCAACTCTTGGAAGCTTTCCTCACATTTTTCTGTCCATTTAGATTTATTATTCTTTCTGGTGAGGGTAGTAAGAGGGACTGCTATTCTCGAGAACCCATAAATGAATCGATGGTAATATCCCACTAACCCTAAGAAGCTTCTGACCTCGTGTACTGGAAGCTGTACTAGTCAAGACACTAGAACAAAATATTTCGGTATCGGTATCGTTTTGTGTACCGTTTCAAGATAGTCAATATATGACTAAATTATATATATAAATACATATAAACTATATTCCAAAATAATAGTCTATATATGAATAAATTATATATAAATATATTTATATATATAATTATAAATAGCCTAGTTTGAATTGAGGGTAAAAAAAAAGAGTTTGTAATTTGAAAAAATGAAAAAAAAACTTTAAAGGTCGAAATATCAGCCGGTACGAGCCGAAATGTAGGCCGATACGGCCAGTATTTGAGCCAGTACAAAATATATGTAATGCCTATATCGGACCAGTGGCCGGTATGGTATGACCAGTATGGTACGGTATTTAAAACACTGTTCTTCGGTGCCGATTAATTAACTACTACTTCCACTTTCCTCGGGTCCATTGAAATACCATTTTTGAAAACCACATGTCCCAAAACTGCGATTTACTCCAGCCAAAAATCACACTTCTTCAGCTTAGCAAAAAAAAAATTATCTCTGAGTGTCCTGAGTACTAATCTAAGCTCTTCAGGCTCACTGTTGCTCTTGAAAAATATCAGTATGTCATCTATGAACACCACCACAAATTTATCCAAGAAGTCGTGAAACAACCTGTGTGGCGCCCCCAACCCCCATGTACGAAAACTCGGGGATCAAGACGCCAGGATGATGACAACACAGTCACGCATCCTAACGATAGTGCCAAGTGTATGTAAATGCAATAGTGTACAATAAAAAAATGCAGCAGATAATTAAGTCAACTAAGTACCAGTATTTAAACACAATTTAAATAACAGTAAAAGTGGTTTAAAAGTTATACAGTCATCCAAAATAAATATAATATAAGTCCCAAATACAGATACGAGTGATCCCAAATCACTCCTCATGCGGAGCCGAATCCTCAAGCTCACCCTCAGCCTTATCTGCATCGAAATCTGATTTACCATAAAACGGTACCGCAGGTAAGTAAGATCAAAACAACTCTCGAGATTAAAAATGCATTAATGCAACCAAAAATAATGCATGCATATGATGAAATATGCATTATGCCCAAAACGTCATTTTCTCCGAAAATGAATATTTTCCAACACACGCCAAAATCCCATTTGGCTTTAAAATATCCGTAAAGCATTTTCTCAGAAAATGATTTACACAAAAATCCATATCCAACACACACTAGTTTTCCAGAAAATAGTCCATTAATCCATTATTACCATATGCACATGATCTCCCCTAGGGACCATCTGCACGTCCTGGCTTCGTAGCGATGCTCAGTTCCGCGCCCAGCGCGTTCATGGCCAAGCACCCTCTACGCAACAAGCGATGCCCAGTTCCGCACCCAGCGCATTCATGGCCAAGCATCCTCTAGTCGCCGCCAGCAAAGGGACCACGGAGTCGGCACGAGACCATCTTGTCCGATCCCATTGTTGCCCGGCGACAATCCAGGGGACGTCACTCAGTATATTCCGCTCCCGAGTGACCAGAGGAGCTCCACCGAGATAATGCCCTATCTCGGCTTGGGGTCGTGATACACACGCACCCAAAAATCCTTTCACATGAAAACTTAATTTTCAATAAACATATGAACATGAATGCAATACACGAAAACCCAGTTTCCTTTACAAACACGATCATGCATGCAATTATGCAATGTACATGAACCGACACGATATCCAATAACCAACAACCAACAAGTGTCAACACAACCCAATCACACAAATAACTCCATTCTCCAATCCATCCAACCCCCTACTCCTCGGACTCAGTTCGGCATAATCAACCAGATTACAGTGAAATGAGTTAGCGCAAAAATACATTTAAATCACGAAAGTTCTTTGGAAAATACTTACAGTGCTATTTTATAATTTTCGAAGGATCACAGAGCTGCAAGAAGCGACAACGCAGAAACAGAACAATACCAAATGCACTGTGGCCGTGGGTCTCAAAAACCCACTTTTGAACGAGTGCAAATGAAGACCCGTGATTGATAGGGTAGGGTTTAGGGATGTCGGTGAAACTAGTGGTGGTGGTGGTTGGCTGTGGGTGGCGGCGTAGAGGGTGGTTGAAGTGCAAAAATGTCCAAATCGAAAATGGAGTTGGAAGTACTCCACCGATGGCGGATCGGAGCTGGGGTTGGGTGCATTGGGTTGCTAGGAGGTCGAGGATGAAGTGGCGAAGAAATGGTGGCCCGATGGCGGTGCGCAAGCACAAGGAACGCTGCGGCTTCAAGCCGTGCATGGAGGAGAATGCCGGCGAGTGAGGAGCTAAAAACCAGAGGGGGAGGTCACCTGTGGGTGGGGAAGGTCGTGGGTTGGGCGGTAATTTCGGACGGTGGCGCGTGGCGGTGGCTGGGTGGAGAGGAAGAAATCGCAGGGGGAGAGAGAGAGAGAGAGACGTCACGCAGCGCACGGGAGAGGAGAGAGAGAGAGGAGAAAAAGAAAGAAGAAGAAAAGAAAAAAGGAAAAAAGAAAAAATGATGGAAAGAAATGAGGTACAATCCTCACATCTTGGGTCACAAAAATAATCCGACGGAAATGATTTCAAAACAGCAAGTAAAATAAAATAATTCAAACGTAGTGATTAAATGAAAATAAATTAATTAAACCCAACAATAAATTAATTTAAAATAAAAAGAAATTTAAATGCATAACAAAATTAATATTAAGAAAGCACATCAAATTAATTTTCACAAAATTAAAATCATAAAAATAAACGTACTAAAAATCCAACCAATTTTAAAACAAGAGAATAGAGTTTTGAATAAATAAAAATAATCATTCAGTAAAAATACACTAATATACCGGGTGTTATATCCTCCCCCCTTAAATAAAATGTCGTCCTCGAAATTGGCAAGGTCAACATTAAACTAAGACATGAATTAGATTCGACTAAGAGAAGAAAACAAATATGAATATTGCTCCCTCATATTGGCTTCTCTCTCCTGAGAGAAATCTTGAGCCAATGGTTCGCCTCCTGACACTTTCACCCAAGGTATTGTCTTAGATCTTAACCTTTGCTCATTCCAATCCACAATCTGCGTCGAAGCAACTTCAAAAGTAAGGTTAGACTGAAGTTGAATGCGTCCAGGGTCAACAAAACGTGGCTCTTGTTGTCCAGAACTCTTCTTCAACGATGACACATGGAACACATCATGAACTTCCCCAAAATAGTCCGGCAATGCAACTCTATAAGCGACAAGCCTAACTTTCTCCAGAATCTGAAAAGGGCCAACATACATCAGATTAAGTTTTCCCTTCTTACCAAAGCGCTTAACACCTTTCATAGGAGAGACTTTGAGATAAACCCAATCCTTTCTGGCGACTTTGTGCTTCTGCTAATTTAGTCCTTATAAACCAAACTTGATCCTTCATTTCTTGAATTATCTTAGGCCCAATTAATTCACTCTCGCCAACTTCATCCCAACACAAGGGTGATCTACACTTCCTTCCGCTTCACAATTAATTCCTGAAGGTAATCACAACAATTAATGCCAACCCTCATTCCAATAAGTAACACGCTTTGACTACACACTCCAATCGACTCACCGAAAAAAAAACTCCAAGCCAAAATCTCTTGAATTTAATACTATCGTGTCATTTCCTCTTCAACACCTACCAAAGCCACTTCCTCCAAACCAAAATGAGACTAGGACCTGTACTCTTCGAAATGCATACACACTCACCACTACTACGCATCGATCTCATGCACTCTTAGCCAGAACAAAATATGCTCCAAATGCAAGTGGTCCATCAGTACCATTTCCGTCATCTAGACCTATATCCTCGAAATTAACAAGAATCATTTCCTAAATCTGCACCATCTATTTACCTTAAAATTGATATAGATTAAAACCTTAACCTGCCACTGTAACTTTGAGCTAAAAACAATTATTTTCCAAACTAGGTCAACATCTTAAATCTTAAGAAAATATATGAACTAGATCACCACCTTCCATCTCCAAAGAAATTCTCTTCTGAAAAATTCTCATATCAGTAACTCAACTCTCATTAATCCTATTTAATTCAGCACTTCAACTCTGCAATTCTAAAACCTTAAACCAGATAAGGGTCATTTCCCAAAATCCTCAAGATCGATCACCTTAAATCTAAAACATTCACCTTATAAAACTTGTAAATTCTAAAACCTCAAATGTTATCAAATTGCTTATCAAGGTCAATAAGATCGAAAACTTCTAATTTAAGAATCTCTCAATTGCTTGTTGAACCTACCACCTTAAATCCCATAAACTTATTTCCTAAAAACTATAGGGCCTCAAACCTTAGATGAACTTTTCATAAATCTAACCTTGAAATTCGTTGAACTTACAACCACCTACCCCATAGATTCATTACATAAATTCCACGGAACCTGAAACCTCAATTATCCTAAGCGATTTAAAATTATTCCCCTCCTTAGTAGCAAGTTGAGTTCCTACTCCAAAGAGTTCACCCAGACCATGTCGTTCCTTTCAATTCTCGATATTAAAACAAACCAATCACCAAGGGTTCAGGTCTACTACACTAAATGTTCAAGCCTAACAATGGCATTCACAGTCGTACCATCTTCCTGCCATAGCACAACCCTTAAACCGCCTTTCAATTTCGAAAAAAATAAAATAAAATAGAATTCCATAAATAAAATAACATACGACAAAATGAATAAAATCAATGAAGTAGTTCACAATAAAATAATTAAAATAAAGAAAATAACCTACCATAAAATAATGCAATAAAATAAATAAACAAACAAGTAGTATACAATAAACTAAATAAAACCAATAAAAATCAAATGCTTTAAATTAAATAATTTCAATTTACAACTTTTAAAATTTCTGGTACCTCACCTAAGGGACATGTGGTTCTACCCAGAGCCGAACTGCTCTGATACCACTTGTGACGCCTCGACCCCCATGTACAGAAACTCGGGGATCGAGACGCCAGGATGATGACAACACAGTCACGCATCCCAACGATAGTGCCAAGTGTGTGTACATGTAACAAAGTATAATAAAAAAATACAGCGGATAATTAAGTCAACTCAGTACCAGAATTTAAACACAATTTAAATATTAGCAAAAGTGGTTTAAAAGTTATACAGTCATCCAAAATAAATATAATATAAGTCCCAAATACAGATACGAGTGATCCCAAATCACTGCTCGGGCTAAGCCGAATCCTCAGGCCCACCCTCAGCCTCATCTGCATCGAAATCTGCGTTACCATAAAACAGTACCGCAGGTAAGTAAGATCCAAACAACTCACGAGATTAAAAATGCATTAATGCAACCAACAATAATACATGCATATGATGAAATATGCATTATGCACAAAACGTCATTTTTTTCGAAAATGAATATTTTCCAACACACGCACAAATCTCATTAAAAATATCCGTAAAACATTTTCCTAGAAAATGATTTACAAAAAAATCCATATCCAACACACACTATTTTTCCAGAAAATAGTTCATTAATCCATTATTACCATATGCACAATGATCTCCCCTAGGGACCATCCGTACATCCTGGCTTCGTAGCGATGATCAGTTCCACGCCCAACGCGTTCGTGGCCAAGCATCCTCTAGTCCTCGCCAGCAGAAGGACCCCAGAGTCGGTACGAGACCATCTCGTCCGATCCCGACGACAATCCAGGGGACGTCACTCAGTATATTCTGCTCCTGAGTGACTAGAGGAGCTCCACCAAGATAATGCCCCATCTCGGCTTGGGGTCGTGATACACACGCACCCAAAAATCATTTCACATGAAAACCCAATTTTCAATGAACACATGAACATGAATGCAATACACGAAAACCCAGTTTCCTTTACAAACATGATCATTCGTGCAATTATGCAATGTACATGAACCGACACAATATCCAATAACCAACAACCAACAAGTGTCAACACAACCCAATCACACAAACAACTCCATTCTCCAATCCATCCGACCCCCTACTCCTCGGACTCAGCCCGGCATAATTAACCAGATCACATTGAAATGAGTTAGTGAAAAAATACATTTAAATCACGAATGTTCTTTGGAAAATACTTACAGTGCTATTTTATAATTTTCAAAGGATCATGGAACTGCAAGAAGCAGCAATGTAGCAACATAACAGTGCCAAATGCATTGTGGCCGTAGGTCTCAAAAATCTACTTTTGAACGAGTGCAAATGAAGACCCGAGATTGATAGGGTAGGGCTTAGGGATGTTGGTGAAGCTAGTGGTGGCGGTGGTTGGCCGTGGGTGGCTGCGTAGAGGGTGGTTGAAGTGCAAAAATTTCCAAATCGGAAATGGAGTTGGAAGTACTTCACCGGTGGCGGATTGGAGCTGGGGTTGGGTGCATTGGGTTGCTAGGAGGTCGATGATGAAGTGGTGAAGAAATGGTGGCCGAAGGTGGCGCGCAAGCACAAGAAATGCCGCGGCTTCAAGCCGTGCGTGGAGGAGAACGCCGCGAGTGAGGAGCTGAAAACCGGAGGGGGAGGTCGCCGGTGGGTGGGGAAGGTTGTGGGCTGGGTGGTGTAGCCAGATGGTGGCGCGCGACGGTGGCCAGCTGCGGTGGCTGGGTGGAGAGGAAGAAATCGCACGGGGAGAGAGAAAGAGATGTCGCGCAGCCGCGAGAGAGGAGAGAGAGAGAGAGGAGAAAAAGAAAGAAGAAGAAAAGAAAAAAGGAAAAAAGAAAAAATGATGGAAAGAAATGAGGTACAATCCCCACATCTTGGGTCACAAAAATGATTCAACGGAAACGATTTCAAAACAGCAAGTAAAATAAAATAATTTAAATGTAGTGATTAAATGAAAATAAATTAATTAAACCCAACAATAAATTAATTTAAAATAAAGAGAAATTTAAATGCATAACAAAATTAATATTAAGAAAGCACATCAAATTAATTTTCACAAAATTAAAATCATAAAAATAAACCCACTAAAAATCCAACCAATTTTAAAATAAGAGAATAAATTTTTGAATAAATAAAAATAATCATTCAGTAAAAATACACTAAAATACGGGGTGTTACACCCTGTTCATCAAGTTCGTGAATACCGCTAGGGTATTAGTTAGGCCAAAAGGCATGACCAAAAACTCGTAGTGGCCGTATCTGCTGCTGAAAGCTGTCTTGGCCATGTCTTTTGCCCTGATCTTTACTTGATGGTATCTAGATTGAAAATCAATCTTAGAAAATACCTGAGCCCCTTGAAGCTGATCAAATAAATTTTCTATGTAGGGTAGTAGGTATTTATTCTTTATAGTCACCCGATTAAGTTCCCTATAATCATTCTTATTGATCCATCTTTCTTTTTCACAAAAAGAATAGGACCTCCCCAAGATGAAACCCTTGTCTAGCAAATCTTACAAATGCTCTTTGAGTTCAACTAGCTCAGATGGCACCATTCAGTAAGGGGCTTTCGAAAGCATTGTCGTGCCTTGGACTAACTCAATGGTAAACTCTACTTCCCGCTCGAGTGGTAGTCTAGACAAGTCTTCAGAGAATACCTCCAGATATTCTCTCACGATAGGGATCTCCTCTAACTTCAACTCCTCTTTTGGTGCCTCCACCACAAAAACAAGGAAATGGTACCTGTGAATCACGTTCAGCATCATTCATGATTAAATAAACATAGACTTATCAACGAACAAGAAGTTAATTTCTTAGAAGAGAAAGATGAAAGAATACGTACCAGTGATCACGTCATTTCTATTCTCACCAGAAAGGTCACCAATTCTAGAAGCTAGTATTCTACAAGACTAATTATGACTATAATATCGGACCCTAAATCTTTACCTACAACCTCAAACACTATGGAGTAGTTCTCCAATCTTTCATAAACTAAGTCCTCAAATATCCTATAATTAACTTCCTATAATGTATTTGCGAAAATTGTACACAGCAGCGTAATCATCTTCTCCAAATTTCAAAATCCTAAAATCCACAAATATCCTACACCTCATATAATATAGTCTGCAGAACAGCAAACCTGGCTCTGATACCAACTGTAATGCCCCATACCCGGATGGGTAGGATAATTACTATCTGTCACTTATAAACCTATCTCCCAACACATTTAAAATCTCAAAAGATTTCGAAAAACAATAAACAATCTCATATATTCAAATGAGACACATAATAATCTCCACAAAGTCATCATTACAATAACAACATAAACCACGGGGTTCACAATCTCCCAATAGTCTCAACACAATAAATTGATAAATCTTTTAAGTCTTATAAAACCAAATACATAAACATATCTAATAGACATAAGAAATCCTTCTGTTAGCCTTTCTCACATTTTCTATTTTTGGTCCTCAGCTGAACCTTCCACATCATCTGAAAAATATTTTGAAAATAAGGGCATGAGTTATCAACAACTTACAAGCAAAACACATATATTAGTGTGTATAGCATGAGATTTTTCATAAAGTTCAATATGCAGGAAACAAATATATTTCATTTTCATATGCAGATCTCGAAGCATATTAACAACACTTTAGAGTGACATTTCAATCTTTTTAATATTTTAAAAACCAATTGTTCATATTAAAAAAAAAAAAAACACTTTAGCATAACATAACTAAACATCTTCTTCTTATCATATCTTATCTTATCGTATCGTATCGTATCATATCATATCATAATATATACCATGTTTAAACCCCGTGGTAGGGTTGTGCTATTCCCAGTGGCCAAACCAACCAATATCATATTGTGAAACTATCCCTTCTTCATTCTCGGAGCTCCGAATGTGCACATAAGAAAGAACACACAAAAGAGCATTTTGTTTTCAAAGTGGGTGCACTCATATCATATCATATCGTGTTGGTACAAATCATATCACGTGAACAAATATCATCATATCAGAACCAAAATTAGAATCAGAGAAAAAAAATAGATAAGTCATGCCAAAGGCTTTCCAGATGAATATCATATCAAACCACATGCTGAACATATTCATATAATTTTCAAATGATAAAAAATAGATCCAAAATATTTTCATATCACATGTACAAAATTCTCAGATTTCATATTCGCTCTTTTGCACATTTCAGAGACATGTTAAATATTGTTCATGTCTACACTATTCATGTCAAAAAGTATTTTTCTTTTACATACATATTTCATGAGTGAATGCAGAACATATAATTAAGATTGTTTTCACATTTTTCTTTTAAAACATAATATGCACATTTTACAAACCAACCTAGTTCATTTTTTTTTATATGCAAATCTAGCATAGGAATCTCGCTTACCTGATTCTTGCAATGTATTCTCTACATTCTAGAACTGTAATTTAGTCATGTCACGATAACCTATTTTATAAAATATTTGTTCACACGTTAATACTCACAAGCACCTAGCATAGCTAACAAAAATTCTCCTCCTTCATAAGAATAAAATAGAACAAGCTCTTATCTAGTCAAGAACATAAAATAACCCACAACACTATCCACATGTTACTTGTAAACTAACAACAACATAATAAATCTAAAATAGTTTATCATCGACTCTTATAGACAACATATAACCCAACTGCAACCAAAACAATCACCCCTCAAACACGAGTATCCATTTAACGTATTGCACGTCCAATACCATTAATTCAACATCAAGATCAATCCAACACAATAAGCCCACATGCCACATTCCACGCCAACCTCACATCAACCATCACAACCAACTCCATATCCAACTCAACCCACAACAACCACTGTTAATCTATCGATTAACGTTCAAACCTGACAACGGCCAAATAAAAACAAATCCAAATAGTTCAAACAAATCACACCCATCAATCCAATCTACCACCTACCAACCCACAATGTAACATTTCAGCAGACCAATCACTAAATAACTCAAACAACGAACAATTTCACCCGGCTAACAACATACAAGAATTCAACACCATTCATAGATCCTACCATTTGAACATAACCCAATAAATTTTTCAACAACTTCAAACATTTTATCATACACAAAACAATGCCAAAGTGTGTCTAATAAGGAATGAGGACTTTACCTAGCAACACTTAGAATCGAGATCGCGCTATGCCAACCAAGACTACAAGTCTAAATTTTTGATCAAGTGTTGAAATTTCAAAGACTAAAAATGAAAATACAATTAAACTTAAAACAACCCTTCGTCACCTCCAACAGTCAATATACAGTCTAATTTATCACATCAAGCTAGCCCATCAATATATAAGCCCCAAATCTAAACGATGTATAATGCAAAGCGGAAGCTTGAATTACCATACCTAGAAGTTGTGCGAACGAATTTGAATACAACGTGATGTTGTCTAGGTCATTCGCAATGAACTGTGTTACCACATTGCTAATGTAAAAAATCCGACTTCATATAGTGAATATCATACCTATTTGGCTAAAATTTAACAACATTAAGGAGGTATTCTTACCAATGCAATGAAGAAAACTTGAATTGATAGTTGGCAGCGGCAATGAACTACAAAAATGGAGATGCTTTGAGATGATGCATTTGTACAACAATTTAGTGTGTGAAACTGAGATAAAATAAGGAGAAAACTTTTAGAAAGCTGTAGACTGAGGCAATGAGATTTACCAATGTGGTGGCTGGCGGTGGTGTACGGTGGCTCTAAGCAAGGAGAGATGAGAGTACTCCACAAACATGCTACTGTGACCACAAATCGGAGATGAGAGGGGAAAAATAGAGAAGATGAAAAGGGAGAGGGATATGTGAATCTCAGAGAGAGAGAGAGAGAGAGAGAGAGAGAGAGAGAGAGAGGAGAGTGAGAGTGAGAGAGAGGACGTAAGAGGGCTTCTGTTGCGAGTGAAATAGAAAGTGAGAAAAGAATCCAAAATACAAAATAACGAAAAATTCTAGATATAAGCCTTACACTCCTGCATACCACTTAAAAACATGTGATGTTATTCATTTACCCTCATATTTCATTAAATATGTTTCATAAAATATGAGGATAAATGAATAAAATCACATGTTTTTAAGTGGTGTATAGGAGTGTAAGACTTATGTGTAGCACCTCTCCAAAATAACAGGGGAGAAACCAATGTGATCATGGGATTTGGGTAGAAGGATTTTCGGATGAGGGGAAAAACTAAAAAAATCTAAGAGGAATGGGGAAGAAACCGTTGGGTAAAGGAAAAGAGAACCAGAAGGGAAAGGCCTTACCTGCCTAAATGATGTCTTTTTTTTTTTTTTTTTTAATAAGAGCAAGAAGTCACATGTCCAATAGTGACCCCTCCCAAATTTATTAATAATACCCTCACTTATGGCGGATGAATACCGTGGTAACAAGAAATGACCATAGAATCAAGCCCACAACCAAGAATAACAAATCAAGGACAAAATTATTAGATCACTATTTAAACAATAACCACCAAAAACCAGAACAAAAACAAGGTTTACAAATAACCCCAAAAGATCACAATCTAACATCTCAAAGATGGAAAGCCCAAAGAATCCAAACGAATCAGGCCTCTAAGAACCCGAGGCAAATTATAACTATTAAAAAAATCTCAATCAGAACCTGAAGCCCCTACCTTAGATAACCAATCCGCCACCCTATTACCTTCACAAAAAACATGCTGAAACTGACATTGAATCGTGCAAGCTAAATCAATAATTTCCTCCAAAAAATCCTCAATGTACCACACACCACATCTCCCTCTAAGCCACCAAGAGATAACTACCATAGAATCCATTTCAACTATCACATTTGAGATATTCAACGATTTGCAACTTCTCAAGTCATGAAGGAGAGCCATAAGCTCTGCTTTATTATTAGAACCAAAACCAATATGAGAAGCATAAGCCTGGACCATCCCACCGGAAGCATCCCGAATAACCCCGCCAATGCTTGGACCTAAATGATGTCATTTGACTCCTTAGATGGGAATTGGGTCTGGGCTTGGGCTTGGGATTGGACCTGGTATCCAAAACCCCTTCACAAAAAAACTATGGGATTTTATCTCTAGCGAATTGTTGCAGAAATCTAAAGAAGCTCATGAACCAGAAAAAATAAAGACGATAAGTTCAGCTAGATGTGCTTTTGTTCTTGGACAACTCAAGGGGGATCCCCTATGATGACAGATTATGAAAAAATTTATGAAACACTAATAACAAGTTATATTGAAAGCGTTTGAATGAAAAGCGAAATATAAAGCATTTGTACAAAAATTACTTTTCCTTCAAACACTAAAATAAAATAGTAATTCTACTAATCATCTTAATTCTCATAATTTCATGATGTGGCATTAGATGATTAGAGATTATTTATTATATTTTACTTGTGAACCTATAATCAAATGTCATATCATGGGATGATGAGAAAATAGATGATGAATAGATTTTTTCAAAATAAAATCATTCGAATGGTAAGTCATTTTCCGCTAAATTTATTAATATTTGATCTTGCCAATTTTCCATTCGATTGTAACTAATATCTCTTCGAATGGTTATTTCTTTTATGATCGAACGATTTAGTACACATTCAAACAATAATTTTATTGTGGACGAAACTTTTCATCCCTAAATATTCCATTTGAACATAATATTAATTGTTCAAATGGTAAACAATTTTTCTCAATATTTAGGGATGAAATTTAAATTTTGTCCTTAGAATTCATTTTTTTAAACGATTTTTATTTGGTTCCATTTTTTTTGTTGTTGTTGTAGTCAAGAGGGAGGGGGATCAGTCCACTGCTCCCCTGACAATTTTGAAAAAAAAAAAAAATCAAATCGTTTCCCATCGTTTACTTTTAGGAGTTTATTCATGACCCCTGAGTCTTAAAATAAGGGAAATACAATAGCCACAAAGGGATTAAATAAAAACAATCACACAAACTGATGTAGCTTTATGTGGTTCATCAGGTTATAAAGTTACTTTGATTGTAAAGTAGATCTAACATATCAGATGAAACTACATTAGTTTGTGATATTACTTTTATATAATTCGTTTGTGGATATAGCAATACTCTAAAATAATTAATTCCTTAACTAGCTATCAGAATAAGTGACTCACTAATACCTTTAGACAAGCAGCTGGTAGGCAAGCCATGGACCACGGCCAAAACAGAGTAGCAGGATCACGTTACACGTCCGTTACAACCAACAGCACACTACACTCAACAGAATCACAGCAGAGAAAGTTGTTAACTTTTTCTTCTCAAGTTATTGTAACCAACAAATATTATTTTATTCTTCTTATTCATGTATAAATGTAACCCGAATACTTGAATGAAATCAGAGAAGTTTTTTGTAAGTTTGTTTCTGCCAACATGGTATCGAGAGCCAGCGACTAATGTCATTCTCAACCATGGCAGCATCTTCTTCTTCTTCTACTCTCTCTTCCTTCTCTCATGTAGTCACCACAAAATTAAACAATGAAAACTATCTCCCTCGGCTATACAAATATCAGCATACTTTGCGAGGACAAGATCTCTACTCTTATGTAGATGGGTCTAGTCCTCCTCCCCCAAAATTTTTAATCACAGACTCAGTTCCGAAAGCTAATCCAGATTTTTCCTCATGGAATCGCACTGATCAATTTGTTCTAAGTGTCCTTTTCTCTTCCCTCTCAGAGTCTTTGCTTGGTCACGTTCTCACCGCTAAGACTGCTCGTGATCTCTGGGTCTCCTTGGCTTCAATGTTTGCATCTCATTCCCAGGCCAAGGAATTTCAAATTCGCTTCCAGCTCACAAATCTCTCCAAGGGAGATCAAGCCATGACTGACTACTTTGGCAAGGTTCGTTCTCTTGTGGATTCACTAATTGCTACTAGTAACACTCTCCCTAACAAGGAGGTAGTCACCTATCTTCTCAATGGGTTAGGCTCCTCTTATGAAGCTTTCATAACTTCAGTTACCACACGGGTAGAAGCTATTTCCTCTCATGAATTATATCAACTATTGTTAATTCATGAAAGTCGCTCATCTCACCACAACAGGAGTATAACCTCCTCTCTTGAGCCTTCTGTTCATCTTAGTGTTGCTGGAAATCGTGGGTGTGGATTCTCACTCAGTGGACGACAAGGCTGTGGCAGGGGTCGTCACTTCCACAATAATCGTGGAGGACGCTCGTCTTCTTCAAACTTTTCTTCCCAGCAACATTTTTCTTCTCATCGAACTTGCCAGGTTTGCAATAAGTCAGGTCATGTAGCACTACAATGCAGTTTTCGCTTTGATCATGCTTATCAGTATGAAGTTCCACAATCTTTCTCTGCAAACTACACGGCTCCAGACTCACTATCAGACTCCTCTTGGTATCCTGATTCTGCTGCTACACATCATATTACAAATGATTTTAATAACTTGAATGTTTCATCTGAACAGTATAGTGGTAGTGATTCAATCCACGTTGGAGATGGTTCTGGGATTCCTATTCACAATTTCGGTGACTCTTGCTTCTCCTCTACCTCCTCTTCTTTCTTCCTTCAAAATTTATTAGATGTTCCAGGTATTACCAAAAATCTTGTGTCTGTTCTACGGTTTTGCATTGATAATTCCTGCTATTTTGAGTTTCATTCCTCTCATTTTAATGTGAAGGACAACAAGACAAAGAAGGTGCTTCTCACCGGGCCAACACGTAATGGATTATATGTTTTTCCTTCCAAGATCAATCAGCCCTCAAGTCCCACTACACATCTTGGTGAACGAACAACATTCTCTCAATGGCACCGAAGGCTAAGCCATCCCTCCTTAACTCTTGTATCCCGAGTCTTACGAAATAAGTGCTTACCTGTTTCTTCATCTGAGTCATCCTTTTTTTGTTTTGAATGTCCACTTGCTAAGGCTCATCAACTCCCATTTTGTACTCATCGAGTAACTTATACTAGGCCTCTTCAATTAATTTGTGCTGATGTTGGGGTCCTGCCCCTTATGTTTCTCGATTGGGTTACAAATATTATCTATCATTTGTTGATCAATTTACACGATACACCTGGTTATTTCCACTCAAGCTCAAATCTGATGTTGTTACTATTTTCAACAATTTTTTGCCTTATGTTGAAAGATTATTCAATTCTTAACTTATGACATTTCAAACCGATGGTGGAGGTGAATTTAAACCTCCCACTCAAATCTGTCAAAAAGTTGGAATAACACATCGATTCTCATGTCCTCACACTCATCAACAAAATGGACTTGTTGAAAGAAAACATCGACATATTGTCCAATCACACTCATCTTGGCTACTGGATTATGGCTTTAATGCCTCACGAGTAGACCCTTCTCTCTTTATTCTCAATCACTCCAATGTGCATATTTATTTTCTAGTGTATGTGGATGACATAGTTATCACTGCTTCACTTTCATCAGCTATTGACAGTCTTATTTCAGATTTGGGACGTGCGTTTACAGTTAAGGATTTAGGAAGACTTTCCTATTTTCTTGGAATTGAAGTTGATCATACATCTACTGGATTGATGTTGTCTCAGAGAAAATATATTAAAGCCTTACTCACTCGAAGCAACATGCTCTTTGCTAAGCCCATCTCATCTCCTATGGCCGCTTCACTCAAGTTGTCGAAATTTGATTCTCCAGATTTTGAAGATGCCACTTTGTATCGCAGCATCGTTGGAGGTCTCCAGTACCTATCCTTGACAAGACCGAACATCTCCTTTGCAGTGAACAAGATTTGTCAGTTCATGCACTCACCAAAAAATTCCCACTAGAGTGCAGTAAAACGAGTGCTACGGTATCTCAAAGGGACCATTAATCTTGGCTTGCTGTTTAAACCTCAAAGCAGTCTTCATCTTCAACTTACTGTGATGCCGATTGGGGTGGGTGTCCAGATGATAGACGCTCAACTGGAGGTTTTTGTATTTACTTGGGTTCTCATCTGATCTCTTGGAGCTAAAAAAAACAGAGCACGGTTGCACGCTCTTCCACTGAAGCAGAGTACAAGTCCCTTGCTTCCTCAGCAGCTGAAACTATCTGGCTTCAAACCGTGCTTCGTGAACTGGGAATCTCACTTTCTAAATCTCCAACTCTATGGTGTGACAACTTAGGAGCTAACTGCCTTTCAATGAACCCAGTTTATCACTCCAAGACTAAACACATGGACATAGACTTCCATTTTGTTAGGGACAGAGTTGCATCAAAATCATTAGAAGTCTCCCTCTGCAGCTCTCGTGACCAAATAGCCGATGTCCTCACCAAACCCCTTGTTGCAGATCGGTTCTCTCGTTTTCGGTCAACTCTCAATGTGCATGATACCCCATTGGACTCGAGGGGACGTATCAGAATAAGTGACTCACTAATACCTTCGGACAAACAGCTGGTTGGCAAGCCATGGACCACAACCAAAATAGAGCAGCAGGATCACGTTACACGTCCGTTACAACCAACAGCACACTGCACGCAACAGAATCACAACAGAGATAGTTGTTAAGTTTTTCTTCTCAAGTTATTGTAACCAACAAATATTATTTTATTCTTCTTATTCATGTATAAATGTAACCCGAATACTTGAATGATATCAGAGAAGTTTTTTGTAAGTTTGTTTCTGCCAAACTAGTTTAAGAAACCAAACTAGCTACTAAAGTTTGGTTTCTTAAATTCAAAATCTAACCTTAGTTTAATTTATGTAAAAACTGAACTTTTCTTAAAACTAGGTATTTTAAATAAAAAAAGTCATAGCATTTATTTTCTTTCCCCCTAGTTTTGCGTACATCGACTGATTTATTCACAAGATGTGTCCATTATGCAAATCAACGACAAAATCGAGTAATATAAATAAATAAGTAAAATCCCATGAGCTCATTTTTAACTGGACACATCCAATAAAAAAATCACTAGACGTAAGCTTAAGGCTTGATTTGTTTTCACAGATCATCTATCTCAACTAGGCCTGTGCATAATGGGCTTTGGCCCGCACCGTCCGAAACACCCGATCTGTCCAACCCGTATAAAGACGGGTTCATCAGGTCGAAGTTGAATATCGGGTTTAGAATTATGAACCCGTCGAAACCATGAAAGTGAAAGTGAAACCGAAAAATTGTTTGTGAATCTCTTCTCCCCACTGCGAAACCCTACCCTCTATCGCCCTTTTCTGCTTCTCTCCACTTCGTTTCACGCCGAGCACCACCAAGTTCCAACGCCTTGCCACCGGTAATCTCTCTCTCTCTCTCTAAGATCTAACTTGTGTCCATGTTTCATTCTGGTAAGTACTCTGGATTTCAACCTACACCGTACCTTCCTAAGCATCAACTGCCATAGTTGATAAATTTTACAGAACATTGATAAATTTCAACCTACACCGTACCTCTCATGAAATAAAATTTATAGAACATTGATAAATTTCAACCTACACCATACCTCTCATGAAGAAGACTTGAAATCTTGCTTACTTTGCAATGATCCCTTCAATACCAACCTGATGAAATCCCTGTTGTTTTTTTTTTTTTTTTTTAATATATATATGTTTCCTAGCTATGCATATAAGTAACTCTATTATTGTTCAGAAACCAGAAGAAGATCAGAACCACAAAATCTGACTTCCCAAAATCCTTCCATTCCATAAATGTATATATCCGCAAGAATGAATCACAACAGTACTGACCTTACACTCCCACCGCACAAAAAACATAGAATAGAAATATATGGTAAGCAACGACAGATTTCATGACATATATAGGCCAACCTAAAGAGCTCCCTATTTGGTAGACACGTAACCATCGAGACAAATGGCTGAAACTCTGGACACATGCCGCTTTCTCCAAAAGAAAGATGCATGCAAACCCTCCCTTTCTGAAAGAAATAGGAATTGGGTGTCTGTCTTGACCCAATGGTAACCCAAATGGTTCTCTTGATGCAGTTTGTCTCAGGGGAATATGAAGCTAAACCTTGGATACCATCCTTCTACTTTTAAATTAATCCCACCCATATGAGCAACCCTTTGTTTGTAAAAAAAATACGGCATCCCCATCTTAATTTAATCAGTGGGTAGCCTAAATGCAACATTGTTTATGGGTATATTTTTATTTTAATTATTTTGTTAGATAAATTCAATGCAAGTGACATCCTCCCCTGTTGCTTTTTTCAGTGTTCTGCTTGTATGAATATACCTCTAAGATGCTACTCAAAGAATTATCATCACAAGATAATACTTAAAAGCTTGAATGCTTTTCACCCATCCATAGTGCATAATGGGAATTTTATGAATGTTTGATTTCCTAGCATCAAAAAGAAAATGTACAAGTGTCCCAACTGATTGTCGGATTTTATATTGGTTTCAAGATTCGTGCAACTTTGTGATAGACTCTATCCGTTAGTATATAGCCCTTCCATATTTCATGCACTGCCTCTTTATGAACAACTGCAGATATTCTTCTGGATTTTTCTGTTTAGCTGTTTGTGTGCTTCAATTACAACTGTTGTGGTGGCTGAGATACCCTTTTGAGTGGTGGTTGTTCTGTTTTGCTATTTTCCTTGCTGCTACAACAAGATTTTCTGCACTGGTTTGGGAGTCATGTGCATGTTGATCTATTGTTGTTTGTATATTTCTATTTTCTTCAATAACACAGTGGTTCAAGGTTAAGAATGGTTGTTCATGGTGGCTTGAGCTGAACTAAGTAAAAATTGAAAGCTACTTAATGAAAATGAAAATGAGGATGCTTACGAGTTTATATTGTATGCAAGAAAACAGAGCACTTCCATGAAAATAAAAAAAAGTGGTGAGGTTTAGAATGAAAAGTGGCGAGGAAAATAGCTCTTGATAATGTCATTTTGGCTTCAACTTTGCCTAACTTCCTTCTCAACCAAGTCACTACTACCTTTTTGTAGTAACTTAGCTGTGTTCTGAGATCAACAATCTGAAAAAGTTTTTTAAGGCACATAACTCTTGATAGCATTCACCAATCACTGCTTGAAAATTCGAAATATGCCATTTTCATGGCTGTAGCAATGGACTGATCTGTTTGTTTATGTTGACTTGCTAGGAGATATTTATAATATTCAAGGTCTTTTATGGGTGGTGTACCTAACTTGCTTCTCTAAAGAATTTAGATAGTTTTTGTAATAGATGGCTTTGTAATAGATGGCTCCTTCTTTTTATTAGTTCTAGTTCTTTTGGTTTATTTTTTGGAAGAATTAATATTCTTCTTCTTTTGGTTTTTTTTTTTTTTTTTTCATTGGTTTATGTTAATATTTTTTTGAGATCTTAGTGAACCAGTTTTGCATGCTATATTCATTTCATTAAGCTGTAACTTAACACAGATCACTAACTTAAATATAAAAATAAAAAAAAAGACCCGACCCGGTACTGTGTGGGTCGGGTCGGACCTGGTTGGCGCGCAAACAGTGCCTGGTCGGGTCGGACCGGGCCTAGACCCGGTTGGAGTGCATCGGGTTGCAGCCCTAATCTCAACAAATACTTTTTTATTTTCAATTTTTAACTTTTTTATCTAATCATTACATAATCATTATAACTTTTCTAAACTTCTAAACAAAACACAAAAAATAATTCAAAATTTTCTAGTCTCAAAATAAAAATTATATTATAACAATATTTTAACTTTGTAATATTTTTATTTAACTTTTATCTCATTTTATCTGTGTAATTAAATGAGGCCAAACTCTTTTCGTCACTCGAGTTTCCATTTCTTAATTCGAAGTCCGCACTTTTCCAAAATCAGAAAACAAATGAGATGTTAAGATCCATTTCTACAAATCTCTTATCTCTAGCTTGTGGTTCATGGTGGTTTTTTATTACTATAAACGAGGATCATATATCTCTAAATTGGTTATAATAATATTAGCTCCCATACATAGATGAAATCCCAAATACGAAACTATCTAAAACCAAAGTAATCTAAATGAAATTGATATGATTTTAAGTTGATGTTGTTGCTATATGCTTATAACCAAACCAATCTTCATTGACCAATCTAAGATTCTATATAGATCAATTTCATTTGATTTCCCAGATTTAAGTGACAAATTCAAAATGTAATAATCTTCTTCAAATTTCAAAACAAAATTAAGATTAAAAAATTATAATCAAATTGCATCATTTTAGTTTTATAATATTTTTTTATTATTTTTCTCTCATTTTCAAAAATTAATAAAAATCTTAACACAAACTATTTCACTATTATTCACAGATTTATCATTTTATATCATTCCCAAACATGATCTCCTTAGAGTTCTCCGAACTCTAATAAATCAAGATCCGCATTTATTGGCACACGTTCTATGTTAGTATTTAGTGCACACGCATTGAGCTAATCCAATACTAGTTTTTTTAACATTCATTATTATATATATGTAGTTAATGATGCATATCTTATATATTTGAACTCGCTGATTTTCTTTATTTCTTAATTGCATATATATATATATATATATATATATATATATGTTTGTTTTATGGGTCGCTTTACAGCCACAGCTGGGAGCTCCCGCTAGTGTATTTTATGTATTTTTTTCTTTTCTCTTTTACATACATTTTGTTAACACTTTCAAATATTTTTAAAAAATAAAAAAAAAAATTTACAACAATATTAAAAAATGTTTCCTTAATCGCAAAGTAAAAATAAAAAATAAAAGAATCCCAATGGGAACACCCAGTAAGAATACTAGAATTTTCCTGCTTGTTTTCTTATGCCTGAGTGATTTTTTTATTTTAGATACGATGTCAAAAAAAAAAAAAATTCCAGTGGGAGCTCCAAGCTGGAAGACTAGTATTTTCCATTTTTTTTTATGCCCGAGTGATTTTTTTTTTTAAGATACGATGGCCATTACTAAAATCAATATCTATGTAAACTATCGATTCATCTACATAAATACTAAATAAGAAATTTAAGAATTTTCAATATTACAAGAAGAAAGGGTAGATACAACTTTTCTAAACTTTCCAAAAAAAAAATCATAATTCAGCTTTTTCAAATTTCAAAATAAAAATAATATTAAAAATTTTATAATATTTTTATTCAATTTTCATATCATTCTATCTCATCTCATCTGTGACTATCATTTAGTTACAGAGAAGAGATGAGAAAAGATCAGAGTTGAAAGTTGAATAAAATATTGTTAGAATATATTTTTTTAATATAATTTCTATTTTAAATTTTGAAAAAGTTGTATTGATTATTATATTTTGTATGGTAGTTTGAAAAAATTATATTGATTATATGAGATTCTTATCTGCCAAATCAAACCAGGCCAAAGACTACGTGTTGAACAATTCATTAAACCACAAGTACTAACATAAATTATAATGAGGTGATCAGTTAAATTATGATTGCACACGCCACTTAAAAAGGAATTAAAATAATAAACTTTTTCTCTCTCCTTTATCAAAACTCAAAAATATTCAACTCAAACTATCTTATTACTATTCACAAACTATTTTACTAGTATTTTTGAGATAGTAGTGAGATAGTAGTTTGAGAATGAAGTTCTGTCAATACATTGTCTGACTAATTAAAATAAGTACTGCACGGGGTTTTTCTTAAAAATAAAATGAAAATAATGAGGGCAAATAGGGCCATATTCCTCAATTGTATATATATCCGACCCATATATAAGAAATCTAATACGGTTAATTAATTCAAAGCCCCTAATTTGTAACAAGATTTGAAGAAAAAAGTCACTTAAATAGCTACGAAACCCAATTCTCAAGAAAATAAAAGTTATATTCCGATCTTTTCTTTTAAAGGAAAGATTCAAAATAAATGCATGGGTGTGCAAGACATTAGTGCCTGGAGTGTCAACAGAGTTAATTAGCAGCCAAGTCTTCTGTTTTTCCATAAACTAGTTAATTCTCCATTTGGATTGAAAGATCACGTTATCTCATCTCAACATCTAAACATTATAAATACAAATATTTTTTAATTTTAAAATTTAAAATTTTTCATTTAATCATTAAACTTTCTAAACTTTCAAACAAAATACATAAAATAATTCAACTTTTTAAAATTATAAAATAAAAAATATTAAAAATTATATTATAATATTTTTATTCAATTTTAAAATCATTTTATCCCAACTCTTCTGTATAACCAAATGCACATATGACATAAGAAAATATAAAAGTTAAAAATTGAATAAAATATTATTAGAATATAATTTTTTAGTATTATTTTTATTTTAAAATTTGAAAAAATTGAATTGTTTATTATATTTTATGTGGTAGTTTGAAAATTTTTTAATGATTACATGAGATGCTCATCTACCAAACCAAACCAGGCCTAAGATTGCATGTTGAATAATCCATTAAACCGCAAGTACTGACAACAATAATAACGAGGTGATCAATTAAATTATGATTGCACACGTCACTTAAAAATGAATGAACTTCTTTCTCAAAATTTAAAAAATACTTAATTTAAACTATCTCATTATTATTAAAAAATTATTTTATTATCAATTACAAAATTCTCACATCATCTCACTCCCAAGCCGTGCCCTACTGCAAATAGAAGTTTACAACAAACATTGAGAATGAAATTATGCCAATATATTGTCTGAGTAATTAAAATAAATACAGCACGGGTTTTTGTTAAAAAAAATAAAAATAATGGGGGCAAAAAAAGGGTCACATTCCTCAATTGTATACATATCCAACCCATATATGAAAAATTCTAACACAGTTAGTTAATTCAAAGCCCCTAATTTGCAAAAAGATTTGTGAGAAAAAGTCATTAAAATAGCTACGAAACCCAATTCTCAAGAAAATGAAAATAATATCCCGATCTTTTCTTTTAAAGGAAAGATTCCAAAGTAAATGCATGGGTGTGAAAGACATTGGCGCTTGAAGTGTCAACAAAGTTAATTAGTAGCTAGCCAAGTCTTCTGCATTTCCACAAACTAGTTAATTTTCCGTTTGGATGGAAAGATGGTTTCATCTCATCTCTTTTCAACATCTAAATACTACAAATAAAAATACTTTCAATTTCACATCTTTTATGTTTTTATCTAATTATTAATTGTTTGTTTGGAAAAGGTTTCCATCCCAAAATTCTCATCTCATCTCCTTCATAAATATCACTCAAACGAAAATAATTTCAAACTAATCATTACAATTTTTTCAAACTAATTATTTCAACTTTCCAAAACTTTCAAACAAAAAATAAAAAAATAATTCAACATTTTCAAATTTTTGAACAAAAATAATATTAAAAGTCTATATTCTAATAATATTTTAATTTTATAATATTTTTCATTCAATTTTTTCTCTCTTATTTCCAAAACCCAATAAAACATTAACTCAAAATATCTCACTACTATTTACAAATTATCTTATTACTATTCACAAAATTCTTATCTCATCTCATTCTACAAGCTTGTCCTAGACTTTTCTAAATTTTTAAATAAAACACAAAAAGTAATTCAACTTTTTCGAATTCCAATATAAAAATTATATTGAAAATTATATTATAAAACTTTATAATATTTTTATTAAATTTTCATATAATTTTATGTCATCCCATCTGTGTAACCAATTTGACTTACACAGATCCGTTAAATTATGACTGCACACGCCACTTATAAAGGAATGAAAATAATCAAATTTTTCTCTCTTATTTTCCAAAACTAAAAAAAAAAAAAAAAACTCAACTTAAACCATATCACTAATATTCATAAAATTTTCATTTCATCTAATTTTCCAAACGGGCCCTAGTGCCAAGGAAAGTGTACAACAAACATTGAGAATGAAATTCTTTCAATACATTGTCTGACTAATTAAAATAAGTATTGCACCAGGTTTTTGTTAAAAAAAATAAAATAATGGGGGCAAATAAAGAGCTACGTTGTAACGCCCTTTTCCCGGAGGTCCGAAAAGTTAGCTCCTATTACTCAAGAACATCTCCAATAATCAATAATAAATAAACAGAAACTCCACAAAACACTTAATTTATTTGTTCAATCCAAAAATTCATGTCCTTCCACAGAAATACCAAACAAAAACCTTAATAAAATAAATAACATCTCCACAAAGACTCAAATTATTCATAACTTGACGTACCAAAATAACCGCTAGAGATAAAACTACTAAATATGATCCTCCAAAATACTTGTACCCTTAGCACCCATTCATCTACGATCATCAGACTTTTTCAATACTTCATACTCTTGTTCTCCAGCTGAACTATAAAAATATCTGAAAATTTTTATAGAGATAAGGGGTGAGTTATCAACAACTCAGTAAGCAGAGAACATATATTAGTGTGTAAACATGTGCATTTGCAGAGATCAGAATGTAGAACAAAAAATTTCCATTTTCGAAGTGCAGAAGTAGAACATGTTATCAAAATATTAGAGCGAAAATTCAAAAATAATTTCATTCAAAAATATCATTTGGCATAGCATAAATAATAATCATCATCATCAGAACATTATATCAGAACAGAGGCCATGTATAACCCCCGTGGTAGGGTTGTGCATCTGCGGATAGCCAAGCAGAACATAAATCACTCTGTCACCAAGGTGTGCACTCAAAACAGAGACCACTACTATAACCCGTGGCAGAGCCGTATCCATTATTATAACCCGTAGTTGGGTCATATCCACTATTATTACCCGTGGTTGGGCAGTATGCACTATTATAACCTGTGGTTGGGCCGTATCTACTATTATAACATGTGGTTTAACCGTATCTACTATTATAACCCGTGGTTGGGCCATATGCCACTATTATCACTCGTGGCAAGGCCGTAGTTGAATAGAACATAAACAGAATCAAATTTAGAATCAGATAGTCATGCCAAAAGTTTTCAAAAATCACATCTTATCTAGATAGAGTACTGAACAAAATCATATCATCTTCATAATCAAAGTAGATCCAAAGCATATTTACATAATCATGTTCAAATCTTCATATTCGTTCTTTTTTGCATAGGTCAGAAATAGAATGCAAAAAATAACCTCATGTCTATACCAGTCATGACAAAAATGCTTTCTCTTTCATCATAGTTCCATGTGTAATGATGAACAAATAACTGAGGTTATTTTTACATTTCTTTTCAAAACATATAATGCACATTTTCATAAATCAACCTCAGTTCATTTTTAATTTATGCAAAATCTAGTATAGGAACCCCGCTTACCTGGACTTCTTAGCTTTTTAGAAATTTTTCACAATAATGCCGAACAAAAATTATTCGTCACCTATAAAATAATCATGTAAGTTTAGTAAATTTCCAGTCAAAAATGTATTTTGATATTTAAACTTGAAATGCTAAATAACCTATTATCCTAAAAAAAATCCAACATTCTTGTAACCCAAGATGTCAACAATTCTCGAATACATCGATCTTCACTTACTTTCAACTACTAATCGATTAAAATTCTAAAACTATTCTCGGCCCCCGCTCAACTAATTTCTAACACCATAATATTATTACAATATAAAGACAATTTTTATCCCAATCTGACTGAGGTCCTCTGTAAAAATAAACAAGTCTCAAATCTAAAATTCAAACCCTCATGCCATGACTTATAACTCTGGGATAAAAATATAATATCATGACCTAACCTTCCCTATCAAAATTGTATGAAACATGCAACAGTAACTTTCTAAAGGAAGAATCTTACCAGAAGGGAAATTGTGCTACAGAGGCTTTGCACTCCACGAGAGAGAGCTACTCGAGACGGGAGACTGGGTGGTGCGGCGAAGATGCCATCGAGCTAAAGGGTTGGGCACGAGAGAGAGAGAGTGATGAGAGAGAGATGCGCAAGAAGGAACGGAGAGGAAGCTCACTGTGAGGCAGCGAGGCGTGCGACGGTTTGGGGGCTGGGTGTCGAGTCGTCGACCAAGGTAGAGACTGAAGGTGGGGGCTTGCCCTCCGGAGTCTTCTGATGGCAGTGGCATCGAAGTGGAGGGGGTTGATGACATGGCTCACGGTAGGGATGCTTCTCCCGTTTCGGTGTGCTAAAACAGAGCCCTTCACGTCCAAATCTTATCGACGGCCGGGCACGGAAGTGCAGGGCAAAGCAGCGGTGGCCGACTCGAGTTGGGCTTCTGTGATGAAACGGCGTGCAACATCTGGGCTTGTTACTTCCAGTGGAGATTTGCAATGGTGCGGGTCATGCACGATGGTGGTTGGCCACAGGTGCTATGGTGGTGGCGTCAGTTTTCACATGAAGATGAAGGCTGATAACGGTCTTGGTGATGGTGGTTGAAGAAGGTAGCAACAACTGCATGGTGGTTTTATGAAGGTGTTTGGTGTTGCGGTTACGCATTGGCTGGGTAATGGGTTGGTGGATTTCGCCGTGCAGGAGAGAACTTGGCAGCATGGAGATGGAGGTTGGCGTCAAACAAGGAGAGGCTGGGTGATTCTGGTGGCTGGTTGCAACAACGACGGTAAATAGGCAGTTTCCAAGGGCATGAGATATATGTGTATATTTATATGGGTGATATGAAAACCCTAGAGAATGAAAAGGGGTAGAGTGCATGGGTAGTGTCGTGCGAAGAGGGGCGTTGGAGATAAAAAAAAAAAAAAAAATTGAGGGATTTTCGGAATGGAGAGGAAGTTGTTGGAAAAAATCTGATGATCATTTTAAACAGTGTGCTTTGCACCAAGTTGGGCTGTGTTTGGCACTGGGCCATTCGGTGATCGGATAGAGTCCATTTCAAAAATTTAACCACAATGACAAGTTCATTTGAAAAAAAAAAATGATAAGAGTTGAAAAACCAATTTGGACCCATAAAATAGCATTCGACAAAATTTTAACTGGGCTTTTTATATACTTAACTCAAAAATATAAAAATAGACTTGGCACTAGACCCGGATGTTACATACATTCTTCAATTGTATATATCCTACCCATATTTCAATAAATCTAATATGGTTAATTAATTCAAAGCCACCAATATGCAACAAGATTTGTAGGAAAAAATAACTAAAATAGCTACGAAACACAACTCTCATGAAAACAAACATTATATTCTAATCTTTTCCTTTAAAAACAAAGATTCAAATAAATTCATGGGTGTGTAAGACATTGATGCTTGGAGTGTCAAAAGAGTTAATTAGCAGCCAAGTCTATTGCCTTTGCATAAACTAGTTAATTCTCCGTTTGGATTGAAAGTTGGTCGCATCTCATCTCACTCTCCAAACTTGTCCGTACAACTTTTCTAAACTATGAATAAAATAAAATAAAAATCAATTTTTTCGAATTCTAAATTAAAAATAATATTATAAAATATGTTATAAAATTTTAATAATACTATTATTCAATTTTCATATAATTTTTTCTCATCAGTGTATCCACATATAATTTGAGAAAAGATTAAAATCGAAAGTTGAATAAAATATTATTTTAATTTTTATTTTAAAGTTTGAAAAAATTAAATTATATATTATATTTTGTGTGATATTTTAAAAAAATTATAATGATAAAATGAGATGCTCATCTACCAAACCCAACTAGGCCTCAGATTGCGTGTTGAGTAATCCATTAAGCCACAAGTACTGACATCAATAATAACAAGGTGATCAGTTAAATTATGACTACACATGCTACTTAAAAATGAATGAAGATAATCAATTTTTTCTCTTATTTTTTTCAAAATTTAAAAAATACACAATTCAAAATATCTCACTACTATTCAAAAACTATCTTATTATTATTTATAAAATTTACATCTCATCTCACTCAATGAGTCCTAGTGCCAATGGAAGTGTACAACAAACATTGAGAATGAAATTATATCAATACATTGTCCGAATAATTAAAATAAGTACAGTACAGGGTTTTTGTTAAAAAAAAATAAAAAATTATGGGGGCAAATTATAATGGGCGAGGTTCCTCAATTGTGTGTGTATATATATATATATATATATGTGTGTGTGTGTATATGCATATCGGACCCATATATGAAAAAATCTATAACGGTTAATTAATACAAAGCCTCCAATTTGCAACAAGATTTGTAGGAAAAAGTCACTAAATAGCTAAGAAACCCAATTGTCAGGAAAATAAAAATTATATTCCGATCTTTTCTTTTAAAGGAAAGATTCAAAGTAAATGCATGGGCGTGACATTGGTGCTTGGAGTGTCAACAGAGTTAATTAGCAGACAAGTCTTCCGCCTTTCCAAAATCTAGTTAATTCTCAGTTTGGATTGAATGATGGTCTCATTTTATCTCATCTCAATATCTAAACATTACAAATGTAAATACTTGCCAATTTCAAATATTTTATTTTTTCATTTAATCATTAATTGTTTGATTGGAAAAAAGTTTTCATCTCAAAATTATCATTTCATCACCTTCCCAAACATCACTCAAAACGAAAATAATTTCAAACAAATCATTACAAAATTTTCAAATTAATTATTATAAAATTTCCAAACTTTCAAATAAAAAATAAAAAAAAAATTCAATCTTTTAAAATTTCTAAACAAAAATAATATTAAAAGGCTATATTCTAACGTTTTTTTAATTTTATAATATTTTTATTCAACGTTTTCTCTCTCATTCCAAAACCCAGTAAAACATTAACTCAAACAATCTCAATTCACAAACAATCTTACTATTGTTTACAAAATTTTTATCTCATCTCAGTACTCCCCAAGCTTGTCAAATTTTTCTAAACTCTCAAATAAAACACAAAAAATAATTCAACTTTTTTCAAATTCTAATATAAAAATAATATAAAAAATTATATTATAAAGTTGTATAATATTTTTATTCAATTTTCTTATTATTGTATATCATCTCATCTGTGTAACCAATTTGATTTACATAGATCAATTAAATTAAGGCTGCACATGCCACTTCAAAAGGAATGAAAATAATCAATTTTTTCTCTTTCCTTTCCGAAAAGTCAAAACATACTCAATTCAAACATCTCACTACTATTCAAAAAATATCTTACAAATATTCACAAAATTTAAACTAATCATTACAACATTTTCAAACTAATTATTACAACTTTTCCAAAGTTTCAAACAAAAAATTAAAAAAAAATCGAGATTTTCAAATTTTCAAACAAAAATAATATTAAAAGTCTATATTCAAACAATATTTTAACTTTATAATATTTTTATTTAATTTTTTCTGTCTCATTTCTAAAATCCACTTAAAACATGATTAACTCAAACTATCTCAAGACTATTTACAAACTATCTTATAATTGTTCACAAAATTCTAATCTCATCTCACTCTTCAAGCTTATCCTAAACTTTCAAACAAAACACAAAAAATAATTTAACTTTTACAAATTTCAATATAAAAATAATATAAAAAATTATATTATAACGTTTTATAATATTTTTATTCAATTTTCATATAATTGTATCTCATCTCATCTGTGTAACAAATTTGATTTATACAGATCAGTTAAATTAAGACATCACACGCCACTTAAAAGGAATGAAAATAATCAACTTTTTCTCTCTCATTTCCCAAACCTCAAAACATACTCAATTCAAACTATCTCACTACTATTCAAAAATTATTTTACAAATATTCACAAAATTTTAACCTCATCTCACTCCCAAAATGAGCCCTAGTGCCAAAGGAAGTGTACAAAAACATTGAGAATGAAATTCTTTCAATACATTGTCTGGGTAATTAAAATAAGTACAGCACAGGGTTTTTGTTAAAAAAATAAAAAATAATGGGGGAAAATAAAGGGCCAGTTTCCTCAATTGTATATACATCCGACCAATATATATGAAGTAATCTAATACGGTTAATTAATTCGAAGCAACCGGTTAATTTGCAACAAGATTTGTAGAAAAAAGTCACTAAAATAGTTACCAAACCTAATTTTCAAGAAAATAAAAATCATATTATGATCTTTTCTTTTAAAGGAAAAATTCAAAGTAAATGCATGGGTGTGCAAGACATTGATGCTTGGAGCTAGTGTCAATGGAGTTAATTAGCACTCAAGTCTTCGTCTTTTGCATAAACTAATTAATTGTCCGTTTAGATTGGAAGTTGGTCTCATCCCATCTCACTCTACAAACTAGTCATTTTCTAAACTTTCAATAAAAAAAATAAATAAATAATTCAACATCTTCAATTTTCAAAAAAAAAAATATTATAAATTATGTTATAAAATTTTAATAATATTTTTAATCTCATCAGTGTGTTTGGTTACATAGATGCATGAGATCAGAAAAGATTAAAGTCGAAAGTTGAATTAAATATTATTATAATATAATTTTTATTTTAAATTTTAAAAAAATTAAATTATTTATTATATTTTATTTGATAAGTTGAAAAAATTTAATGATTATATGAGATTCATATCTACCAAACCAAACCAGGCCTAAGACTACGTGTTGAATAATTCATTAAACTGCAAGTACGGATAGAAATTATAACAAGGTGATCATTTAAATTATGACTGTACACCAATGATGATAATCAACTTTTCTCGCACATTTATTAAAATTTAAAAAATACTCACTCAAACTATCTTATTATAATTCATAAATTATCTTACTATTATTCATAAAAATATTATCTTATCTTATTCCTCAAATGAGACCTAGTGCCGAGGAAAATCATTGAGAATGAAATTATGCCAATACATTGTCTGAGTAATTAAAATAAGTAGTGCACAGGGGTTTTTAAAAAAAAAAAATAATGGGGGCTAATAAAGGGCCAGGTTCCTTAATTGTATATATATCCGCCCCATATATGAAGAAATCTTATACGTTTAATATATTCAAAGTCCACAATTTGAAACAAGATTTGTAGCAAAAAGTCACAAAAATAGCTACGAAACCCAATTCTCAAGAAAATAAAAATTATATTCTGATATTTTCTTTTAAAGGAAAGATTCAAAATAAATGCATGGGTGTGAAAGATATTGGTGCTAGGAGTGTCAACAGAGTTAATTGGCAGCAAGTCTTCTGCCTTCCCATAAACTAGTTAATTCTCCGTTTAGATTGAATGATGGTCTCATTTCATCTCTTGATCTCAACATCTAAATACTACAAATCTAAATACATTCCAATTTTAAATCTTTTATTTTTTTCATCTAATCATTAATTGTTTGTTTGGAAAAGTTTTCCATCCCAAAATTCTCATCTTAGCTCCTTTCTAAACATCTGTCAAACGAAAATAATTTCAAACTAATCATTAAAACATTTTCAAACTAATTATTACAATTTTTCCAAACTTTAAAAATAAAAAGACAGTTGAGGTCCTTCTTTCACCTCGTGGAAGTAAGGTTTTCTCTCTAAGTTTTCCTTTTAGGAACTTAGATTTCTTGCTCTTGGACTTTTGTCTATGGAGATTGGGAGGATGGAGAGTGATCTGTCGGGTTTGTATGAGGGTCTGAAGTTGACAGAAGAAGAACAAAAGGAGATCGAGGTGAGTGATCAGGAAGTTTCTCTTTTTCTTTCGAAGAGTAAACTGTGTCTGATGATCTGTTTGATAGCTGATAAGGAGACGAATAGAGGGGCTCTTACGAATACCCTGTCTAAAGTTTGGCAAGTTGAGGGTCTAGTAGCCTTCAAAGAGGTGGGGAGAAACAAGTTCCTGGTGGAGTTCAAAAGGAGGAGTGATAAAACTAGAGTTCTTAATGGCCGTCCGTGGTCTTTTGATAAAAGTCTGGTGTGTATAGAAGATTGTGAAGGAGCTAAGTCTATAAAGGAACTGCATTTTCGGCATGAACCCTTTTGGATTCAATGTCATGATATTCCTTTTGCAGGTATGGCGACGAGT
Source organism: Juglans regia (assembly GCF_001411555.2). NCBI lineage: Eukaryota > Viridiplantae > Streptophyta > Magnoliopsida > Fagales > Juglandaceae > Juglans > Juglans regia. Next base: position 8,113,582 of record NC_049906.1, on the reverse strand, counting down.
ATGGGTGAGAAACTGGATAGTTCCTTGGGCAAGGTTTTGTTGGTGGATTCAGACGGAAGTGATACTTGTTGGGGGAAATTCTTACGTGTGAAAGTATTGCTGGACATTACAAGACCCCTTGCTCGAGGGAGATTTATATCTCTGCATGGTTCTAAGTATTGGATTCAGTTTAAATACGAACGACTGCCCAATTTCTGCTATCACTGTGGCAAGATCAAACATGGTGTTGGTAGATGCGAAAAGCTAGAAATGGGGTCACATACTGTGGCTAGCTTCAGTCATCAATATGGTGCTTGGATGAGAGCTAGTAACAAGAGTTCAGTTGTGAGTAAAGTGCATGATGGAAAGGATCAGGGTGGTGATGGTTCATCTGAGCATGGCCGGAAGGAACATTCAGGCGAGTCTAAGACGGATGGTGCTCAAGAAGGCAAGGAGGTAGAGGTGGCTAAGGATAAGGAAGATAACCGTCCATTTCCTATTCTTGGGGGGAATGACCATAGTTATGCTTCTACTTATGGGAATAATCTTTTCTCTTTCTGTGCTAGGAAGGTTGATGGTGGTATGGAGACAGCTGGCTTTAAAAAAACGGAAGATTCTGTTCAAAAAGATAACATTGATTGTGGTAGGGATCTTCAAGGAAATCTCATCTTTAATGAGGCTGCTGGGGTGACAGGAATGTTAGAGGTTTTTTCTGACGAGTTTCCTTTGAGCACCATGCAAGAAGCAATGTCTAAATCAGGAAAGTTGGGGTCGAGTAAAATAACGAGTTGGAAGAGGAGAGCACGTGCTAGTGGTACTAATTTTAGTAATCAGGTCCTTGAATTAGACAAGGAACTGAATCTTACTACTCATGGTGTTAAGAGGAAGTCTTCGGGTTCGCAGGAGGTTGGTGGAGATAAAAGAGCTAAGCTGATTCTTAGAGATGAGGAATGTGATAATATTATTATGGCAGAGGCTGCTGTGCAGCCCTGCCAACTCAAATGATTCTCATTAGCTGGAACTGCCGAGGGCTTGGGAACCCTCGGACAGTTCGTGAGCTTCACCATTTGGTGAAGGAAAAGGGCCCAAAGGTAATCTTTCTCTCAGAAACAAAATGCAGGAGAGAAAAGGTGGAGAGAGTTCGTAACAGGTTGGGTTTTGAACGTAGTTATGTGGTGGATAGTATTAGGAAAGGTGGCGGATTGGCCATGATGTGGAAAGCTGAATTACAAGCTGAACTTTTATCCTTTTCCCAGCATCATATCTCCCTGTCCGTTAGCAAGGATGATGAGCAAAAGTTTTTGATTTCAGGTTTTTATGGTAACCCAGTGGTGGAAAAAAGAAAAGAGAGTTGGCAGCTGCTCAGAAAGCTTAAGCCAGAAGGAGATGTTGCCTGGTTGTGTTGTGGGGATTTTAATGAGCTACTTACTAATGATGAGCAATATGGTGCAGTTAGAAGGCCTTTTTCTCAATTGGAAAACTTTAGAGAGGCCTTAGATGAATGTGACCTATGTGATCTAGGATTTGAAGGGTCTCAATTCACTTGGAGCAATAAAAGAAATGGACATGCTTTTATCAAAGAAAGGCTAGATCGCGCTTTTGGTAACCATGCCTGGCATCAGTTATTTAGCCATACAGGAGTGAAGGTTCTTCCAGTCTTACAATCGGATCATTCTCCTCTTCTGATTACTTGTGAGATTGATGTGGGTGTAAGCAGGAAACCAGAAAAAGTGTTTCGTTATGAGGCAAGTTGGTCAAAACATCTAGAATGCAAGGAGATTATCCAGAAGGTTTGGAAGGATAGTATGAGAAGGAATAACTCTTTGTTCTACTTCAAGGACAATCTATCTCGCTGTAGGTCCAAGCTTCTTGTCTGGTCCAAAATTAAGGGTGGTAAGCAGTACAAACTCCTAAAGGCTAAGAGAGATAGATTACAAGAGCTTCAGAGGAGTAACAAAGGTGACCTCAATGCTGCCATTAAAAGCCTGCAGGAAGAAGTGGATGACTTATTGGAGGAAGATGAGACTAAATGGAGACAAAGATCTAAGCAGTTGTGGCTAACAGAGGGGGACAAAAATTCAAAATACTTCCATAAATGTGCTACTCAAAGGAAGCTTTCAAACGAGATAAAGTCCATTGAGAATATAAGAGGTGAGAAAGCTAGTAACCAGACTGATATTTGTAGTTTGTTTCAAGATTATTTCCAGTCCTTATTCAAGTCTTCTAACCCCCTTGGTTTTGATGAGGTTCTGTGTGACATTGAACCTGTTGTTACTTCTGAGATGAATAGTCATCTGGTGAAGGAGTGTAGTTTTGATGAAGTCAAGAGGGCTGTTTTTGAGATGAACCCTATGAGCTCACCAGGTCCGGATGGTTTCTCAGCTGGATTTTATCAAGATAATTGGGATGTAGTGGGGTCTGAGGTGTTCGTAGTTGTGAAAGACTTCTTGTCATCCAGAAGAGGTTTGAGAGACATTAATGAGACTTCCATTGTTTTGATTCCAAAGAAAAACAGCCCTCGATTTGTCACTGAGTTTAGACCTATAAGCTTGTGCAATGTTCTTTATAAAATTATCTCAAAGGTCTTGGCTAATAGACTCAAACAGCTTCTTCCTTCTCTAATATCACACTCTCAAAGTGCTTTTGTTCCGGGTCGCCTAATTTCAGATAACATTATTGTTGCCTATGAAATTATGCATTCTATGCAACATAGGATGAGAGGTAAAAAGGAAGGATTCATGGCTCTCAAGTTGGATATGAGCAAGGCGTACGATAGAATTGAATGGTCTTTCTTGATGGCTGTCTTAAAGAAAATGGGCTTTAGTGAAGTTTGGTCTGGATTGATCATGGAGTGTGTAGAGACAGTTAGCTATTCCTTGCTCATCAATCGAGTTCCTCAGCAGCATTTCAATCCTTCAAGAGGGTTAAGACAAGGGGATCCTCTTTCCCCTTATCTCTTTATTCTTTGTTCAGAGGTGCTTGGCAAACTGTTGGATAAAGCTGAGGAGAAGGGGCATATTTCTGGTTTTCCTTTTGCTCGAGGAGCTTTGTCAGTTAACCATCTCTTTTTTGCAGATGATAGCCTGCTTTTTTGTAAAGCTAATGCATTGGAATGGAACAGGCTGTTTAGGCTGCTGAATTGCTACGAACAAGCTTCTGGTCAAAGGCTGAACTTGGACAAAACTGCTATTTACTTCAGTAAGAATACTTCTCTCGCTGCTAAGGAGGCTGTTCTCTCAGGGGTTAGTTTGAGGGAGGCAAGTTCCTACGAGAAATATCTAGGACTCCCTTCATATGTGGGCAAACATAAAGTGGCAGCTTTCAGTTCCATTTTGGAATCCATCAGAAACAGAATGAACAATTGGAAGGTTAATTTCCTCTCTAAGGCTGGCAAGGAGGTGCTACTGAAGTCTATTGTCCAGGCTATTCCCACCTACTGTATGAGCATTTTCAAGCTCCCTAAGGCTGTGCTAAATGCTATTAATAAGCTCATGAAGAAATTTTGGTGGGGTAGTAGGGATGAAAGGACTAAAATACAATGGATTCCTTGGAAGCAATTGGGGAGACCAAAAGGGGAAGGAGGCTTGGGACTCAGAGACTTTGAGGAGTTTAATTTGGCTCTTCTTGCAAAACAAGGTTGGAGGTTAATCCAACAGCCTCTCTCTTTAGCTGCTCGTGTCATCAAAGCCAAATATCATCACAGAGTTGATTTTCTACAAGCTAAAATTGGAAGTAATGCTTCATATCTTTGGAAGAGTTTTATGGAGGCTAGACCAGTATTGATCGAGGGACTGGTTTGGAGGATTGGCAATGGGGAATCAGTGAATATTTGGTCAGATAAGTGGCTTCCTCGTCCTTCCTCTTATAAGATCCAATCTCCTCATCTAGAATCTGAAGCTGGAAGGAGAGTATCTGATCTTATTGATAAGAATGCAAGAGTTTGGAATATGGATCTCTTAAGAGAGCTGTTTGTAGAAGAGGAGGTGAATCTGATTAGAAGGATCCCTATTAGTGTGAGTTGTGTGAAAGATAAGCTTATATGGAGGTGCTCTAATGATGGTAGATTCACAGTTCGAAGTGCTTATCACTTAGCAGGAAGTATGACAGCAGAACAAAAGGGGCAATCTTCGATGAGGGTGGATAAGGGTGAAATCTGGACTGATATTTGGAAGTTAATGGTTCCAAAGGCTTCATGCATGCATTTGTGGAGAGCTTGTCATGAGTCTTTACCAACGAATCTGAATCTGTTTAAAAGGAGAATAAGTGAGAATGCTTTGTGCCCAATCTGTCTTTCTGAACCTGAAACAGTGACTCATGCTCTTTGGTCATGCAATTCTGCTCAGGATGTGTGGGGAGCTAGTCTCATTAAACTGCAGAAATTCATAGTAGTGGACATTCCTTTCAAGGGCTTGGTTAAGGAATTATTTTCTGTCTTGAATGAATCTGATATGGCATTTTTTGCAGAAACTTGTCATCTGTTATGGAAGAGAAGAAACAATGTTGTGTTTGAAGGTAAATTTTTAGATCCGAACATTCTCATTCAAACTGCCTTGTTAAGTGTCAGAGATTACCATGATGCCAACCAGAAGCTAGCAGTGGCCGGGCCTTCAGCTGTTCAAGTTGCTCAGTGGTCTGCACCTCCTCCTCAGGTGTTTAAGGCCAACTGGGATGCCTCAGTGGATAGAGTCAATTGCAGAGTTGGTGTTGGGGTGATTATTCGAAATTGCTTTGGTCAGGTGGTTGCTACTCTTAGGTCTCGTAGAGATCTCTTTCCTGATCCAGTTCTGGCTGAAGCAGTGGGTGCACTTGCTGCAGTGACTCTGTGTCAACAGTTTTGCTTGACTAGGATTATGCTTGAAGGAGACGCAAAGATTGTAGTTGATGAGATTAATAGTGTCGATGGAAAGTGGACTTCTTTTGGAATGATTATTCAAGACATTAGAAACAAACTTAATATGATGTTGCAGTGGTCGGTTAAGCATGTTCCTAGGAATCTCAATAATTTGGCTCATTTATTAGCTAAGGATGCACTAAAACTCTCTGAGGAGAGCATTGTAATGGAGGGTATTCCTCCTTGTATCCAAGCTGCATTTATTCAAGATGAATAAGATATTTTATTTTTTCTTCAAAAAATAAAAATAAAAAGACAATTCCACCTTTTCAAATTTTCATACAAAAACATATTAAAAACTATATTCTAACAATATTTTATCTTTATAGTATTTTTTATTCAATTTTTTCTCTCTCATTTCAAAAAACCTCATAAACCATTAAGTCAAATTATCTCACTACTATTCACAAACTATCTTTATTTGTTAATTTCTAGCATATAATTTAAAATTAACCATTTAAAATGTGTTAAGTTAAAAACAACAACGCAACAGTTTTAACCCTTTGGTTCATTTCACTCTGAATTTTGTGCTTTTACAATAAAATTTGTTGCGGTTTCATTTTAAGGTAAGGCTTGAATAGTGAATTGAGATAAAAGTTAAAATTTAAATCAAATACTATTTTTTAATATTATTATTATTTTAAAATTTAAAAAAATTGAATTATTTATTATATTTTATGTAAAAATTTAAAAAATTTATAATGATTAAATAAAATGAATTGAGATTTACTCATCGAAACGGGGCCAAATGTTAGTACGTACCTAACTGTGTAATTGTAAAGCTGCCACAAATTCCTTTTCTTTCTTCGTTTTGATACTTTACTTCCCAATTTTCCCAATCTCAGCTGATCGATCTCACTTTCAACTATAAATAACTCTATTTCTCCTACTCCCCATATCTCTCATTCTCTCCTTTTCTAGTTCGTAGAAGGAAGCTGATCGTAGGGAATTAGAGCCTTATAAAAGGGGTAAGGAAAGTAAGTTTGCTAATTTTCTAGTTAGTTTACGGATTTAGTTTTTGATCTATTTTTCTATTAATATAAGCGAGTTATATTAGCACGTTCTATACATAATATCCTTTAGAGTTTCTACCTTTATGTGTTATTTATAGGACTATGAAGGTGATAATAATGGCTGACCTTATAATCTATCTTGGATAACCCTCGAATATATTGGTAGGATAACTTCCTGATCACGCAGATGCATTATCTCTTCACTATATTATCCAACACGTGTCTGTAGGTTCAAATCCTGGGCTTGCAGACTAACCCCAATGCTTGAAGCCTCATACTTCGGCCTTCCAACACATGGGCTTATCCCTTCGGGACCCTAAACATCCATTCCAGTTATCCTACTAATTTACTTCGTGCTTGCATGTGGAAAATTTATCAATTTGTGTTCTCGCTACCCCGCTAGTTTGGGACAGATGGATGACCCCTGAGATCGTTAACCCTTTTACCCAACTAAGAGTCTATGCTAACTAAGGTGCAAGCTTTGGAAGATTCAATTTCCCTTAATGTTAAAGACGTGACCCACGTCATCTGTAACTGTTCTCGTACTTTTTTTTTCTTTTATTAAAAAACGATAGCTAACAACGCTGTCCTCTGTTTGCTTTCCCAAGAATCCCCTCACCATTGCTTCTTTTTCCCACTCTACTTCTTTCATCTTCTTGCGTCATTTCCTCTTTTTATTCCATTTCTTCCTTAACCTTTTCTCTTCTCAAATTTCGAGAAAAACTCGCAACCCTTCACCATTTTCAATCTTGTTTCTTCCAATTTACATAGCAATGGCTCAGTGCGGTTGTTCTCATGTTCTCAGCTGAGCTTCTGCCCAAGCCCCACCAAGGGTTTATTCCAACTCTACACCTGAGTCCTCTAATGGTCAAACTCTACATTTCTTTGAGGGGTTCACACGGCACTCCAAACTTACTGACTAGGACTTGACAAAGCTTAGGACTTCGTATCGCATCCCCGACGTCGTGGTTCTCACTCTTCCATTCGAGGGCGCCGTCGACGACGAAGGTTTCTCGAGGGGAGTTGCTTTTCTAGTTTGTGCCCTAATGCACGGTTTGCGCCTTCCATTCTGCCACCCTGTTTTCCTTCTATTAGCTCCTTCCCAACTTGATTCACATGCATGACTCACATGCTTGGCGTGTGCTTTTGTGCTTTTAGTGGGTAATCACGGGCGGGGGGGTCTATTGACCTCCATGCCTATTGGTTCCATCGCAAGTCTTTGGACTCAACTTTGGTGGGTAAATGGGAAGGGGGGAGGGGGGGAGGGGGGGTCTCTTCATCTCCATGCGCATTGGCTCCATCACAAGTCTTTGGACTCAACTTTGGTGGCTAAGTAGGGGGGTCGTGGTCTCTCTTGACCTCTAAGCTCATTGGCTCTACCGCGAGTTTTTGGATTCCACTTTGGTGGGTAACTGGGGGGGTCGTGAGGTCTCTTGACCTCCATGCCAATTGGCTCCACCGCGAGTCTTTGGACTCAACTTTGGTGGTTGTAACACTGGGGTGGGATGCGCAAGTTGAACAACTATCCGCCTTTATTTATCTTGCTTTATTGAATACATCTTAGAAAATAATCAAGGGTAAAATTTCTTCAAATACTCGGTTTCCAAGAGTGTTGCGACTCCTTTCCTTGACTATCATTGAGACAGTATGACCCTGGTCGATTGCTAGAGACTACTAAGTTTGGCCCTTCCCATCGTGATCTGAGTTTTCCTTTGTCTTCAATTGCCACTCCAATTTCTTTAAGTACCAGGTCGCCTACTTTAAAAGACCTGGGTTTGACTCATTTGTTGAAATAACGCTCCATCTTCCTTTTTTAAGGATATTTTGAATCTCAACTTCTTCTCTTTTCTCTTCTAGGAGTTCAAGGTGCTCTTCCAACGCCTTGTTGTTTTACCGGGGCAACTGCTTCAATCCCAAAAGCCAATATGAATGGTGTTTCACTTGTTGGGGTCTTCACAATTGTCCTCTGGGTCCACAGCACTCCTGGGAGCTCTTAAACCATTCTCATTTCCTGTCCATGAGCTTCTTTTGTAAAATTCCAAGTAAGGATTTGTTTGTCGCCTCCCCCTACCCGTTAGCTTGTGGGTGCCCTAGTGACGAGTACATGACTTGGATTCCCAGCTGTTTGCACTAATCTTTGTAATGTTCTGAATCAAATTGCTTCCCGTTGTCAGAGATTATACTGTGGGTGATGCCAAACTGGCAGACAATGGTCTTCCACAAGAATTTAGTGGTGGCTTTTGCCGTTATGGTTGGAAGGGACCTACCAGATCAATTCCCCATTGAGGGAACGACCATGGGGCAGTGATAGAAAATAACTTATCAGGGGGACAATGTGGGACAAGAGCATAGATCTGGCATCTGATGCACTTCTTTGCAAACTACATGGCGTCTCTGAGGGCATTGGGCTAGTAGTATCCCACCCTAAGGGCTTTCCTCACCAAAGCCTTTCTACTAGAATGGTTGCTGCAGACGCCCTCGTGTATCTCCACCAAGACATACTACGCTTCCTCAAGCGAGACGGACCTTAACAATGGAGCAGCAAAGCCTTTTTTGTAAAGGATTCCATCAATCGTTTCAAACCTTGATGCATTCCTCTTTATCTTCTTTGTTGTTTCTTTCTCCTTGGGGAGTTTTCCTGCGTCCAAGCACTCTGATATTGCCTTAGCCCACTTTAGCCCCATAAGCCCTACTTGGTTTACCTGTACTCCGATCCTGGGATCTTTATCACTCTACTCTATACCTCCCAAGGTAAATCCACCTTATCCCTCGCCGATGCAGCTTTGGCTAACCTGTTTGCTACTACATTATCCTCCCTTGGTACCTACTCAAGACTAAAATGGGAAGTTGGTTGCAGATCTCTACACCTAACTCATATATTTTTTCAGCTCTCCCATTTCATGGCATAAACTCTAGTTACTTGGTTTATCACAATTTGAGAATCCGCTTTAGCTTCGTACTCAGCCTCATTATTGGTAGTTTTAAATGTAAGTGTGGTCATATACTGATGTTCTTGTTCCCCTTCTCCCACAATGTAGATCCCTATTCCTCCTCTTGTTTGGCAGGCAGATCCATCAACGAATATCAGCTAGGGTTGTTGGTGGGGTGCAACTTCAGCTTCCACTGGGAACCTAGTGAATTCGGAGATGAAATATGTCAAAGCCTATACTTCATTGCGCTCCTGGGCACGTAATCGATGTTGAATTCGCTGAGTTCCATTGACCATGCGACCAATCTTCCTGAGTTGTTTGGTTTTTGCAGTATTCTATCAAGGGGGTGTTCCGATAATATTTTCATGGAGTGAGCTTGGAAATATGGCCGCAATCTCCTTGCGACTGTTACTAGCATGAATGCCAACATTTCCATTCGCGTGTATCTGGTCTCAGTGCCTCTCAATGCCTGGCTTGTGTAAATATACTGGCGCCTATATTGCTTTCTTCTCTTTGACAAGGACCACGGAGACGGCATGGGCGGATACCGCCAGATATATGTACAAGGTGTCCCCTGATTGGGCTGCTTTAACAAAGGTGGGTTGGATAAGTATTGCTTCAACTCTTGGAAAGCCCGATTGCATTCTTCATTCCGGGTATATCTTTTGTAGAACCTTAAAGAAATAGAGACATTTGTATGTAGATCTTGACACAAATCTATCTTGGATAACCCTCGTGGCAAGATAACCTTCCTGATCAAACAAAGGTGTTATCTATTCACTATGTTATCCAACGCATGTCCATAGGTTCAATTCTTGGGCTTGCAGACTAGTCCCGATTCTTGAAGCCTTAGACTTGGGCCCTCCAACACATGGGCTTATCCCTCCGGGGCCCTAAATATCCCTTCCACTACACTACCATGTTTATTCCTTCAATATCTCTGTAAACTATAAAACGCTTCATTCTACCTAAATGCTTTATAAGCAATTGAAGAACTTTCTATATTACAACAAGAAGAAGGGGTAGATCTTTAGTTGCCTAGTGCAACTATGCATGCACGCAATTTCATCATGGAGTGGCTGATCGATGGAGATAGTCACTTTTTCTTCATATTGATCCCTATTAGGAGAAGCGGTATCGTAAAGAAATAGCTAGCAACAGATCATGGGCGCAAGTGAATCTCACCCATGGTTTAGAATGAGCAAAAAAAATACGTTCGCTTCCTTTCTCAAACTCCCTGATGATATTAATTTGATAATAATAAATTAATCTTTTTAAGTTTTTGGCGTGATTTTAGGCTATAAACTAGGCAAGAGATATATATAAAATGAACCACCATCACATTTAAAAGTACTACGTGTACATATGCATGTCTATAATTTATTCTACACATTGCAATTCGAACAAGACATGATCAAACGAGTTTTGATCCATGAGCAAGAAAAAAAATCTTCATATCTATGTTCTTTATTTTTTTTTTTTAAAAAAAAAAATCATTTTTCATTCTTTTTCATTTGAATAAACCTTCCTTCCACGAGATTTCAAATATGTTTCTAACTAGTAGCTGCAACTCCCTTTTTCTTTTCAAGGCTGTCTCGAAGAAAGAAAACTTTATACTTGGAGTTAAAAGTTGTCTAGTAGAAAGAAGAATCGCGACAATACCTTGCATTCATTTTGTTCAATTCTTTAATCCAAAAGGAGGATATGGCCGTAGAGGTCATTCCGGGAAGGCTCAGGAAGACATGGGAGATATGGAATATCAGAGGAGTAATTCTCATCAGCCTTTTATTACAAATCTTTCTATTTTTGGGTGCTCCCATGAGAAAACGCACAGGAAATAGGTTGGTCATTCTGCTAGTCTGGTCATCGTACTTTCTCGCTGAATGGGCAACTAGCTTTGCTCTCGGGCTCATCACCAGCGGCCAAAGTTCTAAGCATGGTGAAAATAGTGACCTCTTTGCATTTTGGGCTTCGTTTCTGTTGTTACATCATGGTGGCCCGGACACCATAACTGCTTTTGAGGAAAACGAGCTCTGGCTAAGGCACCTTCTTACCTTAATATCCCAAGTTGTCGCCACGTTGTATGTCTTCCTCCAAACACTACCGCAAAGCAAGCTATGGCTCCCAACTTCCCTTATTTTCTTCGCAGGAATCATCAAATATGCTGAACGGACACATTCTTTGTATCTTGCAAGCTGGCGTACATTCCAAGAAACCATGCTTACGGAACCAGATCCTGGACCAAACTACGCGAAGCTCATGAAGGCATTCTCTTCAAAGAAAGCAGCCGGACTTCCTACAACAATGTCACAAACAATAGATGCTGTTATTACAGAATCAAAGGCCGTCTTCAATTATTGTCCTCGACCGAGCGAGAAGAAGGGATTAGAGGACTTTGAGGTGGTGAAATATGCTCATGAACACTTCTTGAAAATCTTCAAGGGGCTCGTTGTTGAGCTAATTAGCCAGCATGATCGACAGGAGAGCATGTTATATTTTTGTATGAGAAGTGCTGAAGATGCGCTTAAAGTGTTGGAGGTTGAACTCAATTTCATCTACGAAATTCTCTTTACCAAGGTATTTGTACTGCATAATCTCAAAGGATACTTTTTCCGCCTCCTGACCTTTCTTTCAGTTTGGGTGTCCCTAGCGTTCTTTATTTTAGACTGCAAGCAAGGCTTGGATAAGTTCGATATTAGAATCACCTACACCCTGCTGGTCGTTTCATTGAGCCTAGAGATAATAGCACTCTTCAAGCTCATTTTCTCGGATTGGACAACAGCTTATCTCGAAATGAAGCCAAATACAAATCCAAGTGTACTCAGGACCATCTTCAGGAGATTGCTCAAAATTAGAAGTTCAAGGTGGTCTGAATGCGAGGATGACGCTGGCAACAAGTTTTCAAAGAGAGCTACATCAGTATTACTTCGCAGGTGGACTGAATCCGGGGCAGGATTTAATTTGATAACATACTGCCTCAAGCAACTTCCCAAATTGCCACTGATGAGAGCCTTCTGCTTTGGCACATTGCCACTGAACTCTGCTATGGAAGAGACGTCGATCACGAGACAAAACCTCAACCTGATATACATCGTGGATTCAGTAAGCTCCTTTCAGATTACATGCTATATCTTCTAGTGATGAAACCTACCATGATGTCTGCTGTGACAGGTATTGGGCAAATTAGATTTAGAGATACATGTGCTGACGCTAAAAGATTCTTCAGAAATATGGGACTAGGACCAAAGCAGGAAAAGGATGCTCGTGATAACCTCTTTGGTGTGAATACAGTGATTAAACCTATTCATGTAAAGGGAGATAAAAGCAAGTCTGTATTGTTTGATGCATGCATGCCAGCCAAAGAGCTTCAAAAATTGGAGAAGAAATGGGAGGTAATCAGCAAAGTGTGGGTGGAAATGTTGGCATACGCATCAAATCATTGCAAACCAGATGCCCATACTGAGCAAGTAAGTAGAGGTGGACAGCTTATTAATCTTGTTTGGTTGTTGATGGCCCATCTTGGCCTTGCTGATCAATTTGTATTCACTACTAATTTTGGCCCTGCAAAATTGATTGTGGGCAAGTAGTTTAATCAATGTTTATCAGCTTTGTTTTTACTTCTTTATGAGTTTTTTTTTCGAGGTAGCCCTTCTATTTCTAAATGGTTATGGGAGTGACATTAATGGTACTAATCCAGGATTATTTGTAATAGTTGAAGAAAAACTGCTTGCATATTTCTTACTCTTTAGTGTTACAAACAATGCCTTTTATAGGCGTTATGCTTTACGGCTTTGTACAGAGTCTAGAATATTCTAGTCTGGGAAAGGTGAGATTTGTTACAAAAGTTTGTTACAAAGGTGCGGCATAATGGACGTGTTTTCATGGCCGTACTGCAGGTCTGGAGCTTCTATGGTAGTGAGCTGGTATTTGGTGCAGTGACTGTTTTAACCTTGACATTCCCCCTCAAGTCAAGCTGCAGATGGTGTATACAAAGACTTGAAGATAGCTGCTGGAAGCGTACTGCTGAGAGAGGTTTGGTAAGTATCTCAGCAAGTTGATCCTTGCCAAAAATAAAAGCCACTTTCAAGGACTTGTTGAGGACCCGATCTCTAACAAAATGGAAGTCAATTTCGACGTGCTTTGTTCGTGCATGAAATACCGGGTTGGATGAGAGGTAAGTGGCACCCAAATTGTCACAATAGAGTAAAGGAGCACTAGTGAGCTGCAAGTCAATGTCTCTGCATAGATGTTGCAACCAGATAACTTCTGCAGTAGTGTTTGCAACTGCTTTAAATTCTGCCTCCGTGGAAGACCTGGCGATAGTAGGTTGTTTCTTTGAAGACCAACTGATCAAATTGTTGCCGAGGAAGATGTAAAACCCACTGGTAGAACGTCTCTCGTCGGGGCACCCTGCCCAATCGGCATTCGAAAATGCAGTGATGTTGAAAAGTGAGGAAGGAGAGAGCTGAAGGCCAAGAGTGGACGTGTGTTTAAGGTATCGTAGGATATGCTTAACTGCTGTCCAGTGAGGGATGCGAGGAGCATGCATGAATTGGCATACCTTGCTAACAACGAATGTGAGATCTGGCTGTGTGAAAGATAGGTACTGCAACGAGGCAACAGTGCTTCGGTATAATGTGGGGTCTTGGCACAAATTGTCTGTGAATGCACTTAGCTTGTCAGAGGTGGCCATAGGCGATTTCCCAAGTTTAGCTAAGTGCATGTTCGTCTTGTAAAGCAAATCATTGATATACTTTTGCTGAGTGAGAAGTAATCCTTGAGAGTTAAATGTTGCTTTGATGCCTAGAAAAAATTTCAAGTTGCCGAGGTAAGTGATTGGAAAGTCGCTTCGTAGTGTAGCAACAAGATCGGATATGCACTGAGTGGAGGATCCCGTGATCAAGAGATCATCTACATAGACCAAGACAAATAGAGTAAAAGAGCCAGCCACATGGAAGAACAATGAAAGATCTGCTGCAGAGATTTTAAAACCGAGGTCCACAAGACGACCACTCAACTGAGAATACCAAGCCTGTGGGGACTGACGAAGGTCATAAATGGCTTTATGTAACCTGCATACATGAGATGAAAATTGAGGATTAGAAAATCCAGGCGACTGGGACATGAAGACGGTTTCATTGAGCGGGCCATGCAAAAATGCATTTTGCACGTCGAATTGCCATATAGGCCAATGTTTTGAAACGGCCAAAGCAAGGACCAGGCGAACTGTTGTGGCGTTGACTACTAGGCTGAAGGTTTCTTCAAAGTCGATGCTGAGCTGTCGAAGATAAACTTTGGCGACGAGGCGAGCTTTTCTTTGCTCAATGGAGCCGTCAACAAACCGTTTGGTTCGAAATACCCACTTGCAGGTCACAATGTTGGTGGCATGAGATGCAGGAATGAGAGACCACGTTTGATTTGCCAGAAGTGCGTTGAATTCATTTGCCATTGCTTCGTGCCACTCTAGGTATTTCTGGGCAACTGTAAAACAGGAGGGAGTTTCAGGGACAGAGTTTATGGCAGAGACATGGGCATAGGGAAAGGCCATTTGATAGTGCCATCTGTGAACTGTCGGGGGCGGGATGTGTTGGTGCTTGATCTAGTCAACATTGGATGTGCATGCAAAGGAGGATTAGGCGGAGAAGAACTCGGTGATGTTGGTAATGGAGATGGAGAAGGAGAAGGTGACGAGGGAGAAGATGGTGGCGAGCCCAAAATAGATGTAGGAGGAGACAATGATTGAATGGGTTTGGTAAAAATGGGTAAGGCCACATGGGTGGGTGGTGAGGCAGGCTTGAGCTTTGGATGATGGGCAAAGGGTAACTTAGATTCATTAAACTTAACATCTTTTGAAATGTATATCCGGCCCAAATGAATGTTGTAACAAAGAAAACCTTTGTGGCAAGGGCTAAGTCCAAGAAAAACACATGAAACAGATCTATAAGGGAATTTATTTGGATTATATGATGAGATTAAAGGCCAACATTCAGCACCAAATCCACGTAAACCAGTGTAATCAGGTTTCTTATTATATAGAAGTAAGTGGGGAGAGAAATTTTTGAGAGAAGGGGAGGGTAAGAGATTAATTAAATACACGGCATGAATGAAGGCATAATTCCAAAACGTGAGCGGTAGTGAGGCATGGGCTAGAAGGGCCAACCCGGTATCAACTATATGACGATGTTTTCTTTCAACGATACCATTTTGAGTGCGGGTATATGGGCATGTAACACGATGTTTTATTCCACAAGATGCTAGATAATCAGAGCATGGTCTAAACTCACCCCGCCCAATCCGATTGGAATTGTTTGATTTTGGTATTGAATTGAAGTTCAACGTGAGCTTTGAATTTAACAAATGTATCAAAAGCTTGAGACTTAGTTTTAAGAGGAAATAGCCACATATATCAAGAAAAGTCATCAACAAAGCTAATATAAAACTTAAATTCATCATGAGATACATGTGGTAAGGGACCCATAAGCCTGAAAAAATAAGATGAAATGGAGCTATGGATTGGTTTGTCCATGAGTGAGCTGGGACTCTATGGAATTTTCTCATTGCACATGCATCACAAAACACAAATAACAGAGAAGGATCATATTGAAGATGATGCTGACTAAGTATTAATTTAACTAGCTTCATAGATGGGTCGCCAAGTCGAGAGTGCCAAAGAGGAACTGAAAGAGAACTCGCTTGAGCTGATGAAGGCGTGGACGGAAAGAAGGAGTAGAGTCCATTATTTGTTGTCCCTTGAAGGAGGATTGTCCCCGAGATGCAGTCCTTGATGAAAAAGGAATCAGAAAAGAATTCAAATGAGACGTTGTTATCAATACAAAGTTGCCATACTGAAATTAAATTTTTCTGAAATGAAGGG
The DNA here is from genome assembly GCF_001411555.2 of Juglans regia. Taxonomy (NCBI): domain Eukaryota; kingdom Viridiplantae; phylum Streptophyta; class Magnoliopsida; order Fagales; family Juglandaceae; genus Juglans; species Juglans regia. The sequence goes on along the minus strand of NC_049906.1, from coordinate 8,097,895 downwards.
ACAGAGAGAATTTTATTGAAAAGAAATATAGAATTAGGAAAAAGGAGAGAGACAAAAGTAGTGTGAGATATGGGTATGGGTGATCCATCACCAACACGGAGCTGTTCATCACCATGATACTCAGAAGCATGCATATTCAAGTTTGCTAAATCACTAGTAATGTGATTTGTGGCCGCAATATCCAGGTACCAGTTGGTGTCAGGAGAGTAACTGGATGAGAAATGAGCTTGAGATGGTTGTGAGACTGTATAGGCCTGATTGAAATGATGGAAACAACTTATTGCAGAGTGACCGTGGCGATTGCACACCTGACAAATCATAGAACTGTTAGTGGAAGCAGAAAAGTTACTCCCATTGTTACCTTGTCCATGCTAAGAGTTGGAACGATCACTTCCTTTGCCACGATAATTATTTCTACCCCCTCGAGATCCTCGGCCACGTTGGGCAGATTGAGATTTCACAGTGAAGTTGGTTGAAGTTTCACTGTGAAAGAACTGAGTGTCTGAGTGGTGAAGCATGTGAGCTTTGTGAGCCAAGAGATGCCCAAGTAATTCTTCAGGTAATATAGGTTCAATATGGGTAGTGACTGATGATACAAGAGCATCATAGTCACTGCCGAGACCAGAAAGCAAATATGGTACGAACTCAGAGGGAGTTCTCTTTCAGTTCCTCTTTGGCACTCTCGACTTGGCCACCCATCTATCAAGCTAGTTAAATCAATACTTAGTCAGCATTGTCTTCGATATGATCCTTGACAATAATAAACTAAAATGAATATATCATATATATATATATATATATATATATATATATAGCTACGTGAATACTAGTGTTTCTTTTCTATTGTGTCATCTCAACAGTAACCTAATAGGCATCATTACTAGGACGTGCTTTCTGTGATGCATCGAACTAGAACATTTTAAGGGGTTAAATGACAACAAAAGGAGGGACCAAAAAAATCTTAGAAAAGCCATATAAGATCAGTGGCCTGTGTTCATGAGTATAATTTTCACCCATATGGCAATAGAATTTTCTACAAGAATTTGGATATCAATGGGCGATGAGTCTTCTGTGGCTAGCCGCGAACAAATAAATCCTCAATAAACTTGTCTCAAATCCAATCCTTTGGCTCAACAAATTAAGACTATCAATAAACAACAATTAATGGTGAGCCTTGACGACCAAGCCAATCCTAAAACTTAATTTCAATGTAATGTATATGTGTGTATATATATATATATATATATATATATATATATATAACACCAAAGATATGTATAATATCAGTTCTTGTACTTTCCATTCATACGGCCTGCCACTTATGGGTTGTTCATTCAAGGGGTCAGTTGGAAACAAATTTCGCTTTGCTAGCAAGAAAACTAAAGCGCTAACGAACAAGTAAAGGCGCGAAAGCTGTTGCGCATTAGCAACGCGCATCCGTTTTCTTAGTTTTGTAAGGATCATTCACACAAACTATATTGGGTGGTGAATTGCTTCACATGCGGTGTGCTGCCCATATATTGAATCTGATTGTTATAGACAACTTGAATGATGTTTATGAATTTGTAACAAAGATTATGGATACCGTCAGGTATGAGAAATCTTCGCCATCAAGATTTGCCAAGTTCAAGACTTGTGCGGCAAAGGAAAAGATCAGTGGGAGAATGATTTGCTTGAATGTTTCTACTAGATGCAACTCCACATATTTGATCTTAAGTACTGCTGAAAAACATAAACAAGCATTTGAACAATATGTTTTTGTGGATGAACAATTTGTGAACCCCACTAGTGATAATTTGAAAAATGCACGGATTTTTGTAGAGTTGCTGAAAATTTTTTATGATGTTACATTGAACATTTTTTGTTCTTTTTATGTGATGACTAATGTATATTTTGAACAACTTTGCACAATTGAAGATCCATTAAATGATATGTGCTTGAGTAGTGATATTATCACTAGTACTATGGGCTTAAATATGACAAGTATTGGGGTAGCACTAATAGGTTCAACTTGATGATATATGTTGCTTTGTACTTGATCCATGATACAAAATGATGGCAATGAAGTTTTGGTTGCAAAAGTGCAAAGGGTATGAGTTGGCGGATAAGATAGAGGATAAGGTTAAACTCATTTTAGGCCGTTTGATCGAGTAGTATAACACATTTCTTGTGGCTAGTAGAGGGAGTTCTAATGTGGCTTAAGGGAATGCCAAATACTACTAGTGGGGGGGAGTTCTAATGAGCCAACACCGCCTTCGACTAAATTTAAGATCATGTTCACTAAATTCCTTGAGGAGTGGGATGTTATGGAGTTTAAATTGAAGCTAGAGAGGTATTTGTCTGATGTGTGTGTAAATGACTCACTCAGTTTTGATATCTTAGATTGGTGGAGAGTTAATGCCTCCAATTCTCTTGTCCTTGCTGAGGTAGCACGTGATGTGTTAGCCACCCCCATTTTTACTGTTGCCTCGGAATCTACATTTAGTACTGAAGGATGCATATTGGATCCTTTTAGGAGTTTATTGTCTCCAGAAATTGTCGAATCCCTCATCTGCACCCAAAACTGGTTAAGGACCAAACTTGTCGACATCCAAGAGTTGGAAGAATACGTACAGTCAATGGACCTTGAAGGTAAGTTTGAAACTTGAAATATTTTTTTAATATCTATCTAACTCAGTTTATTATCTATCTAAATCAATTTTTAATATTTTTTTGGATGATCATCTAGCTTCATCTTCAACAGAGACTGTTGTGAGTCTCTCTTCCCCTTCATGGTGAAAAACATCTACAGTAAGTGATTTCTTCTTGCATAATCAGCCAAGTCTTTTATTTGTATGATCAACATATATTAAAAATTAGAGTTTTAGGATTTTTGAAGTAGCAGGAAGCAGAGTTTTACTTGGAATGGTGATGGTCTTATTTCCATCTTCCATCACTCTTAATTCACTTGTAAAGAACGAAGTAGGACTCTTAAAGGTGTAGACTAATGGTCCTTAACATAACAGAGGTTATGTCTAGTGAGAGTTAACACAACAAAATCCCACAGATCATCTGAGGGGAAGAGAAAGAGGGTTGGTTGTACTTGTGGTGTGTGAGGTTAGGGTTCAACCAACTAGGTGAAGTCTATTTGCCATTTGGTACAAAAATTTATTGAGATTTTCTTTTTTATTTTCGTACTGTAGTTCCTTTCCCCTTTGTTAATACTTATACTGATGGAACTTTGAAAAGCTCTATGGAATAAAGATGACCCATTTCTCCCCTCGGCATATTTTGCTTTTTTTCTTGTGTTTTGTTTTTTCCTCTCGGAGTCTGCGAAACCTTTGGCATCTTTCATCAGATTTTGGTGATTCTGCATCACTGGTCAATGGTTGATGGCTTTTGGTATATTAGGAAGAATTAATGTGTCTTTTTATCATTGCTTCATTGCACCTATCCAACTTTTTCTTCTACTTTCCTCAGTATTGAGAGAGATGGTTGCAAGTTTGTACAGGTTAGAAAATGAAGTCATTGCCCCTTCCTGGTAAAAAGATTGCAAAAGCAATAATGTCTTCCTTGTTTACCAATTCAAATTCATGTATTAGCAAAGTTATTGCTAGTTTCTGATTTTCTCAATCCCAATCAAGGTCGGCTCAATGGTAAGGCCATTTAGGCCATTGCCTAAGGCCCCCACCTTATGTAAGGCTCCCAAAAATAAAAATGAGGTATTTCCTTTTTTTATGAAAAAAAAAATAAAAACCATTTCATTAAATAAAATTTTATTAAATAAGGTATGACTCGGGCCAACTCAGTTCGGGTTCTAACGCAGGTTCGAAACTCGGGTTCTGGTCCGGGTATACCCAGGTTCCCGGGCCAAAACCCGGACAAACAGTTTTATACATAGTCTAATTGATTTGAAAGGGGCAAAGCGAATGATGAAAAGAAAAGATTTTTTTTATGGAATATCATACAATTAATTCTTTTGTTTGTATGTTTAAGTAGGAGGGAATGGAAACTTGGAAAAATGGACAAATCTAAGGGGAATTAGGGCCCCCAATTTTTTTTTTTAATATGTTATGTTTTCATATATTGAGAATTTATAAGAAAAAATTAGGTCTTCTTCAAATTCTATCTATATATGATAATATAAATAATAACATAATGATTGGTATTGTATGAGTTTACTTAAATTATGCACTTGTTAATTACAAAACACTTCAAAAACATGGCCACCGGTGGTGATTCACTTCCTTCAACTTACTTTTTTTTTCGACTTTTATTATAAATTCTTTTATAGTAAATTATTTTCTGTTTCTTTAAAAAAATATATATATATTTTTTCGAAAGATTAAGGTTTGTTGTTGATTATTGGGGTGCAAGATTTATTATTCATTTTCTGTTCAATGTTTGGAAGTTTCATTTCTTTTGTACAGGTAAACGTTTGGCTTGGACTAGGTGTTGATAAGTTTGGATAGGATTAGGTGACTAAAATGATGGAGTTTATCCTATCATTAAGTTGGTAATTTTGGATGAATGTAAATTATTTATTGACTTTATCTATAACAATATTAAGTTTATCTATGAGGTATTAGAGATTGTTTAGATAAATCATATTCAGCAAAATTGAGTCCCAAGAAATATTTTACTGCAGTGAAAAGTTATCGCGAAATGTCAGCATTCCGTCCGGAGACGACTTCACTACCGTTAGCAGAGTCCTACTGAAACTAAACTTGATTTCAGATTGTTTATTTAAAGGGATCATAATGGTTACGATTGGTAGAGATTCAGATCTGCATATTTTCTAGAGCACTTTCCAGTACATATTTTGGTGAGAAAATTTCTTGGAGAATTTTCATACTGTTTCTCTCAGAGAGTGGCACTTGAGTGTGAGAAAATTTTCTAGTATTTTATCTCTCTTGTTTAGTGCGTGCATACTTCGTGTAGAAGTTGTCGTGATCGAGTTCAGTCATTGGAGTTCCAGGAGAAAAGTCAATGTTTGAAGATCATCAAAGGTATTGGCTACTACTGCGGCAGAAGACAAATTGGTCATTTGTCTGGTTAAATAAGAGTATCAATTGACAAAGATTTTGTAATTAAGTTTTACTTGTAATTGATTGTCAAATAATAAAATTAAATTTTTAAGATTTGACTGTTTCGTAGGGTTTTACCTTCAAAGAGTTCTTTAAAAGATTTTCCTTTGTAACCAAAATTGGTGTTACGCACTTTGTTTATTTTATATTATTGCTTAATTAATAAATTGATAGCATGCTTGACGACTAACCAATTTGTTGAGTGAATTGGTAGATATTTCTACTGCGATACAGGGGTACTTGAGTAATTTCAATTGACATCAGAGTATGGTTCACTCATTCGAGTGTGATCCATTCCCCTGTCGATCATGTCGTTGTCATTATATGTTCCATCACACTTTGATGAGGAAAACTATGCTTATTGAAAAGTTCGTATGAGGTTTTCCTAAAGTCTTTAGATGAATGTGTGTGTGACATTAAGCGATAGGACCACTTGCATGTTCTTGCATTCCATTTTTGTTTATTAGCCTAAGACATGCATATTATACTTACTCACTTTTTGTTTTTTAATTTAAAGTACATTATTTTTTCTGCTTTGTTTCTAATTGTTTTTGGGAAGTGCATGCCTAATATGTCAAATTTTTAAGCACGCGTTTTCACAAAATAAATTTTTGAACTTATATATCTCTCTACTTTGTGCATACTAACCCTATAGGTCATCTTAATAAAATTTATTTACAAGAACTATGGGGAACTTATATGTATGCTCATTATAACTAAATTACAAATTTATTATTGAAATGTTCACCATAAAGGGAGTCTATATTTTGAATTGACTAATACTAATTGAATCTAGTACAATAATAATTGGATCTACCCTTGCCAAACACAAATGATTGATACATATAAAAAAAAGTCAGTATTGAATCATTGCGGAAAAAGACAAACACCCTATACGAATTTGTCCCTTAAAGTCTTTATAGAAAGAATAATTGCTCAAATCATTGTGAAAAAAGATGAGCAACAAAAATGGACATAAAAAAAAAAAAAAGGTTGTGCAAACTAGTGTTTGGAGAAGATACTCATGTATCTAGACCCTAGCATAAAGTTTAACTTTTGAGGTGTCACAATATCTTGGGAGCATCTATAAGAAGAAAATACTCATGAATAATATTATCAAAAATATATTGAAGAGAAAAAGAAATAAAGAGTTATTTTTCTATATAAGTTTGCTCACTCACCCACTCACATGAATTTTGGCATTGATGATTTTATGAGGTGTGAGCATCCATGGTGATTATTTCAAATAAAAGGGTGTACTCTATTGAATTTTTTGTGTGAATGATACTGTGTTTGGACTAAGAAGCATCTAGGCATGTTACTTGCTCCATTGCTTATATATATAAAAAAAAAAATTGTTAAACTTTTTTTTTATTTTTTTTATTATTTTTTTATATAAAAGAAATATGAAAATATAAAATATATTGAGGTATGGGTCAGTTTTAGGTGCTCTTTTTGCATTTGCTACATAAGTCCCAGTGGTGGGTCTCAGTTTTGCTTCTAAGTCTCAGTGGAACTCTAAGGCACAAGGCATATGCATGGTCCCCAATCACTTAAGTGACTTACGTTATTTGAGCCAAACACATACACGCCCAACCCCCAAGTGTATTTCTCTAACTCCCCCGATACACGGCTCACGACACACACATTGCAAGAGCCCTAGCCCGTTCTCTTCCATATCTCATTTGATTTACTTGTGAGAAATAATTAGTTTTGAGTTTCTTGATTCAAGGTTCTCCATCACGGTAAGACCTCTAGTTTATTCAAATCATTCTTTCCTTCTAGTTCCAGGGTTAGGCGCATCTATATCTTAAGTTTGGGATTTTGATTATTGTGTTGTGAAGTTAGGGCTAGAATACTCCTATACTTAAATATTTGTTCATATGAGGTTATATTATGCATGTATTGAGGACAATTTTCGGTGGGTTATGTGATTATAAATTTTGGTTTTAACCAAGTGCACACCAAGTGTTTGTGTTTATTCCTCAATCAAGTTACTCTACTTATTTGTGCATAATTGCAGTGGTTATCTTACCCATATAGCTAGACCATAAGTGTGATTGGTTTGTGTAGAAAGTTGAGTCAATTCTGAGGGATTAATAATGTCAATGTCTTCATTGTCCTCGGACTCATTCAATTCTGATCTTGGTTACTTCTACTATGATCTTGTTGACTTGATTATCTAGATCAGATTCAAAGAAAGTGCAAAGAGGAAGAAATATACTATTAGAATCACTGACCTTTCACATATGAGATTCACATATGACAGCTATCATTGGAAATATAGTGAGTCTTGTCAGATTAGTGACAAAAAGTTAGAGATTTAAATGTGTTGCTGAGGGGGAGTTAAATGAGTAAGTGATGTAAGTATATTGCTGAAAAAAAAAAGGAGAGATTGAGGGGAGCAGCAGAATATTGAGGAGGAGAACTAAATAAAGTACATGGTTATTGATGATGACTAGAACATTATTTTAGTAGGTTTAGATTACGTCTAACTTTTGATTTTGTTGAGACTAATTTCAAAAAGTGTTCTATGTCATTTCTTCTTATTACTGTATTAAGTTTTTTTCAAGAGATTTTGGTCTACTGGTTGTTTTTGTCTCAGGTACACACTAAATTCATCAAATTGGTTTTGTCACGAATCCGCTAAAGGGGGAGATTGTTCACGAATCCGCTAAAGGGGGATATTGTAGATGCAAGACATTTCTCAAGTTAACTTTGTCACAAATCTGCCAAAGGGGGAGATTGTAGATGTAAAAGTTTGGCTAAGATTAGGTGACTAAATTGATAAGTTTGGATATGATTAGGTGACTAAAATGATAGAGTTTATCTTATCAGTAAGTTGGTAATTTTGGATGAATGTAAATTATTTATTGACTTTATCTATAACAATATTAAGTTTATCTAAGAGGCATGAGAGTTTGTTTAGATAAGTCATATGTGGGAAAATCGAGTCCCAATGAATCTGCACTTATCCAGATAAGAGGTATTAGAGGTTCTAGAGCACTTTCCAGTGCATATTTTGGTGAGAAAATTCTTTGAAGAATTTTTAATATTGTTTCTCTCAGAGAGTGGTATTTGAGTATGAGAAAATTCTCTTGACTACTTACATACTTCGTGTCGAAGTTGAGGTGATCAAGTTCAGCCATTGGAGTTCCAGGAGAAAAGTCAATGTTTGAAAGTCGTCAGAGGTTCTAAGTAGGAGTGTAAATTTAAACCGGGAAACTGGAAAACCAGTCCGGACCAGACCGGTTGGACCGGTTTTGAACCAAAACTGGTCCGGTCCGAAACCGGTTCTTGAATTATGCAAACAGGCCGGAACCGATCCGGTTCCAGTTCTACAATTTTCGAGACCGAACCAAACCGGACAGGACCGGTTGGAGAAAAAAATATTAATATTAATATTTTATATATAATATATAATTATATGTGAAATTTTTATATATAATTATATATCATATATGAAATAATTTTATATTATAATTTATAAATTATAACATAAAATGTTAATTTTAAATGTGAACATTTATAATTTGTTTGATCATATATTATTAATATAATTATATATAAGATATTGTTATTATAATTTATAAAATTAAAGTTTAATAAGATGAAAATTTACTTGATCATATGCTTTAAACATAAAATATATATTAAATTATATTATATATAGTCTAATATATTATATAGCTATACTAATATATACGTTTATAACTAATACTAATATATAACTATACTAATAGTATAATATTAATACTATTATATAGTCTAATATATTATATAGCTATACTAATATATAAGTTTATAATTAATACTAATTTTTTTACTTAAACATATTCTTTTAGTAGTGCAGATTTTGTAATGGGAATAGATTTTTAGAACATAATTTTTGTAGTTTTTTTATTAACAAATTTTTATTTTTTAATGACAAACTTACATTTTAAAAAATCGAAAAATCGGACTGGACTGGACCAGACCAGTCACCGATAAAACCGGATATACTGGTTTATGAGGGTAACCGGTGCGTAATCGGTTTTAAAAAATACAAAACCGGTACATACCGGTTCGGTCCTAAATTTTGTCCAAAACCGGACTGGACCAGTTACAGCCCTAGTTCTAAGTGCTACTACGGTAGAAGACAAATGAATCATTTGTCTGGTCAAGTAAGAGTGCCGATTGAAAAAGTTTTGTAATTGAGGTTTACTTGTAATTAATTTTCTAGTAATAAAATTGACTTTTCTGAGTTTGGCTGCCCCGTAGGATTTTATTTTTAAATAGTTCTTTAAAGGGTTTCCCTTCATAACCAAAATTAGTGTGCGCACTTTGTTTATTTTATGTTATTGCTTAATTAAAAAATGATAGCTTGCTTGATGAGTAACCAATTTGTTGAGTTGGTAGAAATTTCCGCTACGATACAGGGGTACTTTGGTAATTTCATTTTTGAAACATAATTATAATTGGGGATAGTCCATCTCTTGGTTGTTCTTCTATTTATCCCTCAAAATTAACTAAATGTTGATGAAGAATCATTCTATGTGAGAATTGGCTTCAAGTGTGATATCTCATATGATAAGGATAAGGGTAGGTAGTGTATGTGATCCCACATTGCTTGAAAAGGATAAGTTCTTGCTCTTTATAAGATTCTAATAGAGCTCCAATTGTGTGATTGACTAGTCCTTTTGGAGCATATGTCATTTCGTTTGGGCCTTCGCTTCCCAAATCTACACCAAACCAAACAGTATTTCCTAAATCTCCTTCAGGAGGAAAAACATCAATTGGAGTGGGTCATTAATCACCAAAACGTAGGCTTCCAATCAACTCCATTTTCAGATCTTCTATGTTTAGGCCAGGAATAGTAAAAGAGTCCCATAGAGGCGAATGAGTCATTAAAAAGAGTTTCAAAATATAGATTTACAAACAAAGATCATAAACTGAAGTGATTTGTTATGGAGCATTTGCTAGCAGATCACAAACTAACAGTACATTAATTTGCTGCAGATCCCATTATGATTCAAACATTTCTTTTAACTATATATAAAAGCATAACTATAGCTATAATAATTTAAAAAAAAAAAATTGAAGTTTGATAAAAGGGCAAAAAACAATACTACAAGCATGATAAACTAGCCCAAAAGCCACTTTCCTACTCTTTTCATCACCCAAGCAAAAGTCTTTCAACAGCTAAAGGGAAGGAAGAAAATAAAAGAATCCCATTTTGTATAAGGTAGTTATAGCATAGAACCCACTAATCTTCTCCTTCTTCTAAACAATTACACAAATGAAGGCCTCTACATTTGAAAATATGTAAACTTACACCCCAAACTCTGCTCTAGATCTTAGGACTTTGGGCCAGTGGGGCTAGGATGATCCTAGGACATGAGCTACAGTTGCCTCCGTTAGAGAGTTGGAGTGATTGTGTTCACCCTCGTAGATCACAACCAACATTGTTGGATCATCCAGAGTACGCTCCACATGTTTGCGCACAGGGCAGCCCCCTAAGCTACTACACTTGTAATATCCCCTGAAATTTTCATCCATTAAAATACATTAAAAATGGAAGCTTTTTCCCAAGAAAACTACACCCAGAACATCTAAAATACCACTAGTATAGTACAACCAAGTGATATGATTGAGGTATTGTTTGGAAGAGAAGCAAAAAAAAAACAAAAATAGAGAATTCTAATTGAAGACTGCACACTACAAATAAACACACACCTTGGATGGGGAAAACCTTTAATGGGTTTATGGCCATACTTCCTCCAGGAATAATCATCAAGTGGAATATCCGCCATCTTTGGGCTAATTGCAGGGACTCTGATCACTCTCTTCACTTTGGATTTCTTGCTTAAGCATATGAGATTAATGGTATCAGTTCATGAAAATCAAGGTGAAAACACATCTTTTTCTAGTAGTAAACCACAGACAATCATATAAGAGTAAGAAACCAACCTTTTTTTGGAACAATGGCATCGTGCAGGAGATGAGCCACACTTGAGAACGACCGCAAGAACATCTAAAGATACTTCATTAGAGTTTCTTACAAGAAAAGAAAATAATGTGTCTAACTTTAAAAATAGAGCAACATGAACAAAAACTAAGGCGCGAGAGCATTAGGGTTTTGCTCAGGAGCATTGGGGCCTGGCGCAAGCACATTAGGATCTAGGCCGGGAGCTTCAGAATCAGAAGAGTAGGCGTATGGAATCATGTCCCTACCCAAGGTGCAGCCATGCTTGAGCGTGTCAAGATCTGGAGGAAGATCACAGGGGTCAAGGGCTCTTAAGTGTGCCTCTAGGGTTCCTGAGTTTGCCTTAGGGTTATATATGATGTGGGCCTGCATCCTCTTGAGGCCTTCAATGTATCCGTACGACCAAGCCTAGTCACAGACGAACACAACTGACCTTAGTTGCTCTGCTAAGCGGTGAACAACCTCTTGAACTTGAGATAGGTCGCTCTACAGATCTTCAATGACTACTGTTTGGGTAGCCAACCCCTTCTCAGCTCCCTTTAATTGTCAAATGCTTGGTCTGCCCTCTTCTTCTCTTAGTCGGTAGCGGCTTGGGAGACTGCCAATGAGTCTTCTCGTCCTTAAAGCCGGCATTCTCCCCCTGCAACTAGCTCAATAATTCCTCAAAAGCTGCCACCTTCACAGTCAACTCATCAACCGACCCCTCAGCCAAGCTTCTCACCGCCGACGCAATAAGGACATCATTACAGGCCAACTGGCCTGCTCCTTCCTCGTGATAAGCTCAGTTTCTAACATCTTCCGGTGGTGATGAAGCTGCTTGACCTACCCTCGACTCTTTTCCTGAGCAAGCTAGGCTTTCACCAGCTCCTCCTCAAGCTGCTTCTTCTCCTCCCTTTCCCCCTAGGCGCAGCGTAGGGCTTGTTGTGCCAACGGCAGAGGGACTATTCTCTCCTTCAACAACAGAAAAGAACAAACTGATGCGAGAGACCTCAAAGATTAAGGATTTGGTCACTCGGTTGAGGGATTCTGCTAGAGCTCCCCCCTTTCGATTGAGCGCAGAAAGGGATGGCCTCCATGGGGTCCTCTTTGAGAGGTGGCCAGGCAGCACCCCAACGTCTTCGACAATGCACGCGGCCTCCTCCACTAGGTGGATGCAGGATTGAGAGGAAAGGTGACCCACGGTGACGGAAGGGAGTTCTTCCAGCAAGGTCTTGTGGCTCTCATCCCTTGTAAAACCCTGCGATCTATCCCCCTCACTCCTTGCCTCCACTCATGCCTCAAACCCAGCAGTTGGTAACTCAATGACAGGCACTGGAGGAAGAACAACATTCGTCCTCTTAGCAACAAGATCGAGCGCCAAGGCAACCTCTGGCTCTGCCCTTTCCCTACCAGGAGTCCGCTTGCCAACCTCCTTAGCCGAGGCCACCAAGGTATCGAGCAGAGCCTTTTGGTGATGGCTGGGAGCGAAGTGCTTTAGGGGAAGCCATCCATTCCACGTCTGTGCCAGAACCTCCTGTGCAATTCTCAACAACGCCCTTGAAGACTTGACCCTCGATGGTGGATTGCACTGTGGAAGGAGAGGAAAGGATCATCTCCATATTGATCTCCAAAAGAGTCTCCACCAGTGTTGATTGAGGGGCCGGTTCTAGAAGGGCCCCATAAAAATGCGTTGAGAGCATATTTGCCTTGTGGGACAAGCTGCGCTGGCTCGTTGGAGCAACTAACGCCGCAAGGACTGCGACTACGACAGGCTCAAGGCTCAAAGTGATCGTGGCGAGCTCAGGGGTCAAAGCGATTGTGACTGGCTCAAGGGTCAAAACACCCCTTGGAGGAGGAATGGAAGGTGTCTCTAGGATGGAGGGCCTCCCACCCTTCGGGCTCCTTGGAGGATTGGGTCGAGGGACAGGTGCCATCGGTTGTTGAGGCGGAATGAACAGGGGGGATGTTGTACCTCAATCAGCATCGAGGACTGCCCTAGAGGGAATCGAGGAGGGGACATGGGGCTATTGTCAGCCCCATCGACCTTCATGCGAACCTTCTTTCCCTTCCCCATGGTTGGAGAGCTCATCGAAAGCTTACGAGCTGGGGTGGCTTTGGCCTACATGGGAATGGAACGGTCTTCGAAAACGGTGTGGCCGAGGGGAGGTAGGAAGTCTCTTATGTTCTCCTCCCCAAGGAGGGCCTCCGAAAGGGCGTTGACCGGATGTTTCAGTACCCAATTCTATTATCAAAGCGATACGTTGCAGCTCCTCGGGCGAGGCCTTCGGTCACACTGTTTTGTCATCAGGGACCACCCTCCATATGGCCCGTACGAGTACTTACGATGATTAACCAGCCCGACAAAAATTCCCACCGAATGCCAAACACAAAGAAAAATTTGGAAGTCCAGTACTTGACCTTGTGGTAGCGAGGCTCCAGAGAAATGAGGGCTTGTATCTCCCTAAAACTACAAATGTTTCCCTCATGCTTTATAACATTGTGAGTAAGGAGAAACACGTGGCTAGTATGGTCGTCATGCTCCGAGTCTGACTCAAAGCTACCCGCCAAAGGATGCAACAGCACATCAATATCCTCCAAGCATTTGGGTGGAGTTGAGAGGGAGCCAAGGCAAGGAGATCCAATAAGTCGCAAACAAGGAAAGGGAAGGGTAGCCTTAGCCCTCAAGAAAACATGCTAGGGAAGAGAGTGACCTTCGAAGCATAACCCTTATTGTCAACAGCCCCCTCGCAATGCCTAGGAATCTCCAAAGCCACCTTTTTTGGGACGTGAAAGGTGGAAGCCAACGACGATAAGAACTTAGGAGTGACGTTGGAATGCCAGTTATGCCCGATGAAGAATTGCTCCACAATGCGAACCTCATGCTGGTCCAGTTCCCTAGGAATTTTGGGTTGAACAGTCTTCTTGGGAGCCATGAAAACTGAAGTAGAGAAATGCAATAGAAAAGAAGAGGAGTCAAGCAAAGGAAAAGAGAAAGCTAGAGCAAAAGGAGATGAGGATGAAAAAAAGAAGGGAAAAAGGGGGCAGAGCCGTGTTTATATAAAAGGGAAGTGATGGTCCCCCTTCCATACCCACGTGGCGGAAAGGTGAGTACAAAAGGGTTTAGATCTTACAAAACGTATAGCACGATGGGACGTGGGAAATGAAATAGCGTCTCGAGACTAGTCTGAAGAGTCTAATTGTTAGAATGGAAAAGGCAAAAACGTAAAAGAAGGGAGGAAAAGTTTAAATAATTGGCAGTGGCGATTAGAATCCCAAAATCATGAGGACACATGCACCCAACGAGGCTGGTAAGACATGGGTGCATCCCACCACATGTATTGTGCATTGCAATGTCGTGAGAAGGAACCGCCTAACACCATCAATGCTAAGAGAGTGGAAAGGGTGCAATCAAGTGCAGGATCCAACCTTCATGAGGTGGGCCAATAAATTTGGAAAGAGAACTATTGCTCGACGTCATTAAGATAATTAAGGAAGCCACACATGCATAATCTTGAGTAGGAACCTTATAAGTAGAAGAGACATGAGAATAATAACTACCTGCTTCTAAGGAAGAGGATCTCAACAATGGAGACGTCGAGAAGGTATGAAGAATGAAGACTGAGGCCAAAAAGAATTTCCATTGGACTATTTCAATGAGAACTGGCAGGGTAGCTATAAGGGGGTTTTTTCCCCCTATCAGCCTACAGGGCAAGCCCACGAGGGGCCATTATGAAGTAAGTCAGGGAGCCCAGCTGAGACCAACAAACCTCCTCTAAAAAAGAGTCAGTGAGCTTCTGTAAAGTACATGGCCAATGAGCAAAACACATCCAAGAAGCATCCTAAGCGTGGGGAAAGTGAACAATAAGGGTAGATGGGACTCACCGACTTGACACCTCCCCGAGGACACCCTACCCCAGTGAGCCTGCATGGGCAAGTGGGCTGAAAATGGAGAACCCTTGATCTCCTGACAGTGGGCATGGAGGGGCTTAACAGGGAACGTCCGCATGATAAAGTGAGTTAGGGAGTCATGCCGCCTTAATGGCACCACTACCCGGACTTCATGCCGCATTAAAGGATTCTTACAAATGAACAGTGGTGATAACATAAGTTCCTCAAAGTCAGGGATGAGTTATCCCCACCCAAAACCTACTATAAAAGTCAACCCTCAAGTACGAAGAACTCTATCTGATTCCTCTAAGCTCACGCACAAACTACTTAAGAGATATACTGATTTTAGCATCGGAGACTGCCCAGCCACCACTAAGGCCTTCATTCTCCGTGTTTGCTTAAAGTGTGTAGGTGATAGCCCGAACACCCAAGTTTCTAGAACCCGGCCCAAAGGCGCGCGAAACATGTAGTGCCCAGCCCTTTAGGCTCAAGCCATTGAAAGCCCATCATGTTTAAACGCATCATTTAGTTCCATAGGGTTGGTTGGTCACCTTGTTCTTCTCCCTCTCTCACTTTTAGTTACACAAATTTTTCCTATTTTCCCTCCCCGTGCACTTCACCCCACTTCACAACTACTCCCACCCCTTCTATGTGCCTCACTCTACCATAGATTTCCCATTTTCCCACTTTCCCCACGCCTTTTTCAATATGTTCTCTAACCCCCAATAGATCACTCTCACTCGTTAGTCTCTCTCGCGTCTTCCCCCTGCGATTTCTGGGTCTACCATCTCCTATAGTTTCACTCGATTTTCCCTATTCTCCATCGCCAATCGCAGCACCACAATCCAAGCTGATCCACAGCATGCTCCTCCTCGCCAACCAACTCCAACCCCTCCCTAGATGCCACCTTAAGAGATCAAACTGCCAAAAAGCAGCATGAGAACCACCAATTGAAGCCACAGTTGCACCGTAGCCCCTCCCTCCACTTTCAACTGTCCCCAGCCACAGTCCCTCCGTGTTCTCAAACAAAAAACCAGGCCCACACTCACAGCCCAACCTTTCCGCAACCAAGAAGACGGCAACCACCAAGCGGCACGACCATGCACACATCCAAACTCCCCTGTTTTAACCCAAAAAAAAAAGACAGCGCAGCACCACCAGCCACCGCTCCTGCACAACAGAAGCTACCCTAGCACCTTCCAATGTCAAAGCGCCACCCTCCACCTATTGTGAACCATTCAATCTCATGTTCGTTCGCCACCATCGTTGAACCCAATAACCCACGTCTTCCCCACGACAAATGTAAACCACCGAAAGGAAGACATGCAACCACCATGAACCACTCAACCTCCACCCGCACGATACTATCTTGGTAAGCACAAGTGCCCCTCTGATCCCTTCTTCTCTTCCTACAGTTTTCTTCCTTAATGGCACCGGTACCTTTTTTCTCTCAGGGCTCCATCGCCCATAAGTCCAACCGCATCACCATCGATCTCCACCCAAACCCACTGCCGCATCCAAGCCTTCCTCAGTGAGCAGCTGCCTAACTCTCTCTCTCTCTCTCTCTCTCTCTCTCTCTCATGTTTGGTTTTCTCAAATGGGAAGAGTTTTATCCTCTAGTAATCTGGCATCTTCAAGGGGTAGTTCTAATTACCAAAATGCCCATACCCATTTATTATGTTTCCCAAAACACCCATCTAGTAGACTGAGTTTTGTGGGTTGGGACTAGTTTTTAAATAGGCTAACTTCATGTGAGCTTGATATTTAAATTGGGTTTGTTGTACTTTACAAAAACTGTGTTAGCGATTTTTAATGGGCTTTATTTTATTGTATTAAGAAACTAATGAATTAATTTAATTTGGGTTGTGCTGAGTATTTTTAAATTATGCATAATTTTACTCGGATAAATATATTAGTCCATAAACTTGATTTCAAAGAATATATTCAAAAGGCTTTAATTATATTACTTAGTATTAATTGTAAAATTTTATTTTGGTAGTAGTAAGTGTTTAAATTTATATGTTTAAAAACTTTAAGCCTATTATACGAAATAAATCTTTGATGGTTATAAATTAGATATGATTAGTAATTTACAATGACTTATAATATAAGTATTATTAAGGATATTTTATGAACTACTATTCTTTAAGAAATTTACGATTTCCTGCTACATTATATTTTAGTAATGTTAAATTATGATTCCAATAATAGTTTATAGAGATATGAGTTTTAAATATGATTAAGTTAATTTTTGAAATGGATCTAAGTTGTTTTGCTATATTTGATAAAATTATATTATGATAAGTTAAGATTATTTTTTATGATAACATTATTTGTTAGATTTATGATAACTAGATAGTTATCAAACCTATTTCTGTAGTATGAATTTAAGTAGATGGAAAGTTTTAGTAGTCTTTTTAGAATTTTAGTAACATTTAGCATTCTGTATAGGCGATAATTGGTATTCATTCGACACGATTGTGGAAAGATTCAGAAAAACTAAAAAGTCCAGATAAGCGGGGTTCTTATACTAGACTTGCATGAAAAGAAAATGAATTGAGGTTGGTTTGTAAAAATGTGCATGTTATGTTTTGAAAAGAAAATGTGAAAACAACTTCAGTTATGTATTTTGCATTCATTCATGAAATTTAAGATATGAGCAATATTTGACATGTTTTTGAAATGTGCAAAAGAGCGAATATGAAATTTGAGAATTTTGTACATGTCATTTGAAAATGTTTTGAATCTATTTTGATCATGTGAAAATTATATGAATATGTTCAGCATGTGGTTTGATATGATATGCATCTGAAAAACCTTTGGCATCACTTATCTATTTTTATTCTGGTTCTGATTCTAGTTCTGATATAATGATACTGGTTCATGTAATATGGTTGGTACCAACATGATATGATATGAGTGCACCTACTTTGGAAGTAAAGTGATCTTTTATGTTTCTTTCCTATGTGCATACTCGGGGCTCCGAAAATGAATAAGGGAAAGTTTTACAATATGATACTACCTGGTTTGGCCACCGAGAATAGCACAAGCCTACCACAGAGGGTAAACATGGGATATGATATAATATGATATGATACGATATAATACGATATTATAAGATAAAAATGTTCAGTTATGCTATGCCAAAACGTTTTTGAATATGAAAATGGTCTTTGAATATGAAAATTATCTTTGAATATGAATAGTTGATTTTTGAGTATGAAAATATTGAAAAGTCGCTCTGATTTTCTGATAACACTTTTCTGAGATGTGTGTATGAAAATGAAATGTTTTGTTTCTGCATACGGAACTTTCTGAAAATACTCATATTTACATATTAATATATGTTCTCTACTTATTGAGTTGTTGATAACTCACATGTTATCTCTATAACTTTTTCAGATAATTTTGATAGTACCACTAGGGATCAAGACTAGAAATTATGTATAAGACTACGTGAGCATAGTGGATTAAGTATAAAGATGGTATTTTGGTTATTAGAGATTTTGTTCCATAGTTCTATTTTTCTCTATTGACTTGGTATCATGGAAGATTGATGTTAAATTTGAGATTTTTATGGTGTTTTGATTATTCTTATTTGAGTATTTCATCTAAAACAGTGAGTTGTGCGTGTCATTGAAAACTTTGGAGTCTATAACTATATGGTTGAAAAATGATTTTGAGTGACAAGTAGTAGCTCTCTAATCCAACATCCAGGACCAGGGCATTACAAAACATGACGTTAACAAGGAACATCAAAGCATAAACCTTCTTGCGTCACAGTGGCAAAGACTAATTAATGAGTAGTATATATGCCACAATGATAAAGCTTCAAAAGGAACAATAGTGTAAGTGCAAATTAACCACATACAAGCATTTCACTCATCAACCAAAATTTAAAGCAACTATTTAAGGACAAAGAATCTATTGACAAAATATTCATTGTTTTTTTTTTTTTTTTTTTATCTCTTGGCTATCTATGCATATTACAAAATGAGCAGGAAAATCCTCCAACCAAAATGAAATCCAAACGGAATCTCTTAACCGAGATCCACAACTAAATCCCAGATAGCCAGCCTAAATTATTATAAAAGATGAACCAAGAAAAATTTGTGAAGATGTTGAAGCTTATTGAGACAACCTAGAGTCCGAATTGCACTACAACATGTCAAAATGAAGATAAGAGCAATCCAAACGATAGAGCCCAAGTAAAACACAAACATTCTCAATCCATTATATGATACAACTTTGACTCAAAATAGAATTTGAAGTATTGAAGAAGTCTCCCAATCAAAACCAAATTGTAACAACCAAGCAATTGACTTAGGCCACATTTGGGAACCCATCTCAACCCATCTCATCTTATCTCATCTCATTTTCTTTCTAAACATTACTCAAACACAAACACTTTTAAATTTCAAATCTTCAACTTTTTTATATAGTCATTACCTAATAATTACAACTTTTCCAAATTTTCAAACAAAATATAAAAAACAATTCAACTTTTTTAAGTTCTAAACAAAAATTATATTAAAAAAAAATTATATTCTAACAATATTTGAACTTTATAATATTTGTATTCACTTTTTTCTCTCTAAAACCCAATAAAACATCTTAAAACAATTTCACTACAATTCACAGATTTTTCATCTTATCTTATTTCCCAAATGAGGCCTTATACTCTAACTGTTTGACAAAATGCTTATTGATATTAACATTTATCTCCTATCTATAAGACTTTTTGTAGTGATACTTATATCTGAACTTTGAAATCTGACATTTTATCATGACTAGTACAGACATGTGTAATTTTTTTGTATTATGTTTCTCTATGGCATAAAATGTGAAAATGAAATTTTAGATTGTTATCTGATTATGATTATATGATATTATCTTTTTAGTATAGTATTTTTGTTATTGCATTGAATCTAAAAATCCTCAGGCATAATAGGTTCTATTCTGTATGATTTTTGGCCCCACCACAGGAAATAATAGTGGTCTCTATTTCTAGCCCTGCCACAGGATATAATAGTGGTCTCTATTTCTACCGTGCCACAAGATATAATAGTGTTCCCTATTTTTGGCCCTGCTACAAGATATGATAGTGGCCTCTGTTTCAATTACTAATGTTGCTTCAATACGCTTGTGTCAAAAGTTTTTGTTTATATTTTTATTGTAATGAAATGCTTTTGAAAATATCACTATCATTTTTTAGGATTGTTTTTCTTTGCATTATGTAACTGGCTCATGTTTATAGACTAGTATAGGTTCACTGCTTACTAAGTTTTTGATAGCTCACTCAATTATCTCCTTTTCTTTTCAGATGAACTTTGAGATTCCAACTAATTAGGATCAAAAATAGGAAGCACGGGCAAGATTAGTTGAGCATAAAGGAATAAGTGCCTAAGAGACACAAGTGGGTTTACAGATTGGAATACGTGCTAAAGGGTGCAAAAGACTATTGGAGGATTGTTATTCATGATATTAGTTATTCTACTTTAGAATAGTATTTTTAGATAATGATGCGTTATAGGAGACCTTATGGAGTTTTCTTGTTTTATATGTTGGAGGAGTTCATTGACGTCTCTGTGGTGGAATGTATATTTTTTAATATATGAGTTTTACATATTATAGAACCTCTCCCTTTTATCTTTTTCGAGTTTATACTTGTATTGTTAGAAATAAGATTTCAAGTGGAAGGAATTCACTCCTTAACCCTCTAGGTACATACATACAGGGTGTTTCACAATCAGCTCGGGTGCAAAGGCTATTGTAATCTCCAATTTTGAGCCAAGCATCATTCCATACATTAACAATCTGGCTAAGGTTATCCCGAAAGTATGTTTTTTATGCCCCAAATTTGCAATCCAAAAGATTTGCAAAAAAAAAAAAAAGTTACTAAATTAGCTACGAAACCCAATTCTCAAGCAAGTAAATGGATGTGTAACACATGCATTGATGCTTGGAGTGTCAACAGAGTTAATTAGCAGCCAAGTCTTCTACCTTTGCATAAATTCTCTGTTGTTCTCTATTCCGAGAGATATGTTGAATTGAACATGATATTTTTCGTCTTAGGAGATGTTTGAATTCGCAAGTCATCTCAGCTCATCTCAACTCATCTCACTACTATTCAGCAACTTTAACTCACAAATCTCACTACTATTCACAACTCATCTCATTATTATTCACAATTCATCTTAATTCATCTCAACTCATCTCAAGTCATTTCAAGTCATCTTCGAATCCAAACGTCTCCTTAGTTTTTGTCATTTTCATCGCAATTATTAATTTGGTATATTTTTAATGACTATCCATTAAAATGCGCGCTTGATGTTAAAAAGGGTGAATAAAAATGATAAAAATATAAAATGAAGAGAGTAACACTTCATGCTCATTTTGAATCGAGATCAAATAATTTTAAATGTTTAGGTTGATTATTGTATTTTTTTTTTTTCTTATATTGTTAGAAATTGTGTAAATTTAAAGCCACAATGCTCGATGCTTTTCTTCTTCAGTTTGATACTTTACTTTCCAATCTTCCCAATCTCAGCATGATCAACAATAAATTAATAGCTGATCATCCCTTTCTCCAAGTCCCTGCAATATCTCTCATTCTCTCCTTCTCGAGCTAGTCCGTGACTGTGGCGATACTAGAAGCTGGTTGTACAGAGTTATAGCTTCATAAAAAGGGCAACGTACGCAAGTAAGTTTGCTAATTTTCTATTATTTTACGGATTTAGTTTTTTTTTTAATCTATTTTTCTATTAATTAATATAAACCAACAGTTTTGAAAAAAAAAATCTTAAAATAATCCGTTGAACTTTTCTAAAGAGACTTGAAAGTTTGGCCCTAAAAACTTTCTACAAGTAATTAAAAACTATATATTTTTAAAAATAAAAGTCGTAGCATGTAATATTTTTTTTACCCTAAAAAGAAAATCAGATGATCGATGTTCTCTGGAACCAACTACTGTCTCTCTCTCACACACACACACACACTCACATGGGAGTACCATGCATGGATTTTCAGTTTACTTGTTGATCCCTTTTTTGTTTTTATGTGTTTTACTAATAATACTCTCTTCTTCTTGCTTGTATATGTTGCCTCTTTATTACTGGGAATAATATTGCTATGCCTATAGTTCACTCAACATGAAGGCTCTCCTACATGAGTTTCTAGTGAGAAATCTTGATAGCCTTAGCTATATACTGGGTGTGGAGGTGGACTCCCCCTTCAACAAACAATATAAACAATATATATATATATATATATATATATATATATATAATCTTGATCTTCACACCAAGCCAGACTCTGCACCATGTACCCCAGGTTCCAAGTTGTCGTCTCTCAATGGAGAACCCCTTCTAGCTTGACCCCAAGAATCTATCCACAGGTCTAGGTGCACCACAACACTGCACTCTCACAACACCAGATATAGCATATTCTGTCAACCAACTCTACCAGCATCTCCAGACCACCATTAAGCCTCGTTTGATTATACAGATAAAATGAGATGAAAGATAAAAGTTTAAGAAAATGTTATTAGAATATTATTTTTATTTTAAATTTTAAAAATATTGAATTGTTTATTATATTTTATTTAGAAGTTTGGTAAAATTATAATGATTAGATGATATGAGTTGAGATAGTTTATGAAAACAAACTACCAGCCTAAGTGTGTCCAACATTACCTCAAAGTGACTCCTAATCATGGCTTGTTCTTCTCCAAGGGTTCACACCAATTAGAGGCTTATTGTGATTCAGATTGATCAAGTGATCCGGATGTCCGACAATTTACAATTTGTGTGAAGAATGAATAGATAGCCCTATATATCCATGGTTATTGGTGAGGTAAATTGGCTTAGGATATTGCTATTCAAGGAACTACACATTTTGTTGCAGTATCCTCCTCTTATTAAATTTGGTGTGACATGACAAGTTCGGTGCCTTAGAACTAAGTACATTGAGATTGATTTTCATTTTTACTCCAAGAAAGTTTTTAAATTTATAATATTTTTATTCAATTTTTTTCTCTATCATTTTTCAAAACACAATAAAATATTTTAATTTCAATTATTTTATTATTATTCACATAATTCTAAAATATTCCAAATGTACAAACCAGCCCTTAAAAATTTGGCCCTAAAAGCTAAAAAGTCATGGGATGTAATTTTTCCTCCATTACTTTTTCAAAATTCCATTTCTTCAAAATCCACACTTTTTCCAAATCTAGATCAAAACAAAATGAATTTTAAGATCCATTCTTAGAAATCTCTTATCTCTATCTTGGGGTTTGTAGTGGTTTTTTATAATTACTATAAACGTGGATCATATAAATTTTATATATATATATATATATATATATATATATAAGTTGGTTATATTCAGGGCCGGCTTCCATTAGGGAAGTTAGGCAATTGCCTAAGGCTCCTAATGGAAGAAGGTCCAAAAAAAAAATATATATATAAACTAGAATTTTTTTAAAAATATATACCTAATAAAAAACTTTAATTAATTCAATGAGAATGAAAATATAAACAAGATCAAATAGATATTATGTCATTATTAGTTTTTAAAAGTATCACAAATAATAATTATTTTACCTATTCTCCTTCTAAAAATAAACTTCTCTTTTGTCATTATTAGTTTAATATATAATTAATGTGAAAATTATAAATAGTAAAATCTAATTTTTCAGTATTCATAAAATATTTTTGTATAATCCTTTGAAGAGGCAAGGACCCACTTTTTTTTTCAAATGTGTAAGTTATTTATAGAACTTTATTGACAATAATGATTAAATTGTGTCTAAGAGTCTAAAGTACTTGTAAAACTAGATTTGATAAAATTCTCTCTAAATCAAAAATTTTCTAATAAAGATTAAATCAGTTATTAGTTGAAAATGTGGTATAAAATCTTAATCAATAATTTTAATTTACAAAACGATAAGAATTATTTTTCAATAAAATATAATATAAAAATAAAAATATATTTATTTAATTTTAATTTTTTTTAAAAAAAAAAAAAGAAGAGCCTCACTCAAAATTTTAGCCTTAGGCCCGGAACAATTTGAGCCGGCCCTGGTTATAATAATATTAATAGCTCCCATAGATCATGAATTCCCAAATACGAATGCAACTATCTAAAACCAAAGTAATCTAAATGAAATTGATACGATTTTAGGTCAATATGGTTGTTGTATGCCTATAACGCCAAACCAAATTGATATCTATCTCTCCCAATACTCGAGGCCCATGAATCCCCCTCTGTTGGCACATCATTTTCCATGTTCTTATTTAGCAAACACGCATTTGAGCTAAACCAATATATACTAGTTTTCTTAACATTAGTTTTTATATGTTGATGAATATATATATCACGTTGCTTTTCTTTATGAATTTTTAATTTCATATGTTTGTCTTATATTCCTGAGTTTTTTTTTTTTTTTTTTTTTTTCTGAGATACAATGGACATCTATTTAGGTAGCATTAAGAAATTCATCCAATGTACGATTTGTGAAGTTCAAAGTTTGAAAGTGAAATATAGGCTTATGGAGCTGAACTATATAATTTCATTGATCATTCTCTTATATAGGCTTGTGTAAGTGTTAATTTTTTTATTTTGAATATCCATGATCTGGAAAAAAAAAAAGAAATCTTCACTTATAATTTTTTTTTATTTTTTTATTTGCAATTCTTCATTCTTTGTCATTTGAATAAACCTAATTCTTTCCACAAGATTTCAAATTATATGTTTATTTCAAACTAGCTGTAATTCCCTTTTTCTTTTCAAGGCTATATATATCTCGAAGAAAGAAAACTTTGCGTACTGGGGAGTTAAAAAGTTGTCGATCGAGTAGAACAAGAATCGCAACAAGACCTTGCAATATTCATCTGATTCAATTCTTTAATCCAGAAGGAGAATATGGTTGAGGTCATTCCGGAAAGGCTCAGGAAAACATGGGAGATATGGAATATCAGGGGAGTAATTCTCGTCAGCCTTTTATTGCAAATCATTCTACTTTTGGGTGCTCCCATGAGAAAACGAACAGGAAATAGGTTGGTCATTATGCTAATCTGGTCATCGTACTTTCTGGCTGAATGGGCAGCTGGCTTCGCTCTCGGGCTCATCACCAGCAGCCAAAGTTCTAACCACGGTGAAATTAGTGATCTCTATGCATTTTGGGCTTCCTTCCTGTTGTTACATCAGGGTGGCCAAGACACCATAACTACTTTTAATGAAAATGAGCCCTGGCTAAGGCACTTTCTTACCTTAATATCCCAAATTGGCGTCACGATTTATGTCCTACTCCAAACACTACCGAAAAACAACCTATGGCTCCCAACTTTCCTCATTTTCTTCGCAGGAATCATCAAATATGTTGAACGGACACGCTCTTTATATCTTGTTAGTTGGTGTTGAAATCCCTGCCCAAGCAAGCAGTCAACAATGACTGCTTGCTGCTTAACCCCTAACGCCCAACTCTCAACTGTCCATTGAATGCAACAATAAATGCATTCATACGTAAAACAATGCGCCTATAAATTAAAGCTTCAGACGAGAGCATCAAACACCCAAAGAGAAAAGAAAAGAGAGAGAGCCGAGAGAGTTCTGAGAAAAAAGAAGAGAGTTGAGTTGAGTGGAGTGTGATCCTCCTCCTCTGTAATATTTTCTTGTGTTCCACTATTTATTAGTGAAGCTCTTTTCTGTGGATGTAGGCAGTTGCCGAACCACGTTAAATTTTTTGTGTCACTGAGTGCATGAGTGTACTCTTTTATTACCGCTTTTATCCCTTCCGCTGTGTTGATTTCCCCAACAAGTGGTATCAGAGCGTTTGTTGGAAGAAGTTTTTTTACAGAAAACTCGGTTTTAGTGTATAGCTCAGTTTTCAAATTTGAGCATACCACTGTGTTCGTCTCATCCAGACAAGAAAAGCGGTGGAAACCAGAGGCCAAACAAGGACCGCACGCGCTCCCACGCGCCGTCTGAAGATCGGAGAGTGAGACCCACTCTCGACACGCGTCCCACGCGCCAAGTAGAGTATCTAGCGCGTGATTCCCACGCTCTTACACGCGCTCCAGAGAAGACTTGCGCGTGAAGTTCACGCGCCCTGACGTGTTCTTGACTCCATAAAGCGCGTGAGGGACACGCGCCTACGCGTTCCACGCGCACCAGAGGAGTTCAGGCGCGTGAGTTACACGCGCCTACGCCTGTTTGTCGCGCCACGCACTGCACGCGCGACAGAGTTCCTGTTTTGGTTCTTTTGCTCATTCCTTGTGCTATCTGAGTCCGATTTTGACGAAACAAGACTCGTTTCCAACAAAATCAGACGTTCCGGACACAACGGTGCTGTCCGTTTTGTGATATTCCACCTCAAAGATCCTGTACTTGTATTTTGTATTTAGAACAGTCTAAATCCATGGAGGATTCAGCATCAGGCGCCATGATAAAGCTGACTGCCTCAAACTACAGTCTTTGGAGACCTCGAATGGAGGATCTCTTGAACTGTAAAGATCTGTTTGACCCTTTGGAAGATGAAGGGAAGAAGCCAGATGAAGTTACGGATCAAGTGTGGAAAAAGATGCACAAGAAGACTATTGGTCAGATCAGGCAATGGATTGACCATAGTGTTTTTCACCACGTGGCCCAGGAGACGGATGCATATAACCTCTGGAAAAAGTTAGAGGATATGTATCAGGCTAAAACTGCTCGAAACAAGGCCCTCTTGATGAGACGGCTTGTTAACTTGAAGTTGAAAAGCGATACCTCTGTTGCCGAGCATACTAGCGAGTTTCAAAACCTAGTTAACCAGCTCGGGTCCGTCAACCTGAATCTTGGCGATGAAGAACAAGCCCTGCTACTTCTCAGTTCATTACCAGACAGTTGGGAGACGCTGGTGGTCTCCCTAAGTAACTCTACTCCAGATGGCAAACTTACCATGACGATGGTTAAGGATGCCCTGTTTAATGAGGAGGCCAGACGAAAAGAGACAAGCATGAATCAAACTCATGCCCTTGTCACCGAGAGTAGAGAAAGGCCTCAAGGTAATGATAGAGGGAGAAGTGGAGGCAGAAACAGAGGGAAGCCTCAACCACGTGGAAGGTCCAGCAGTAGCAGGAACCAGCAGACGGGTAACATGAAATGTTACCACTGTGGCAAAGAAGGCCACATGAGGAAACACTGCCGCAAGTTTTTAAGGGAGCAAGGTCAAAGCAGTAAGCTGAAGAAAGAAGATGGTGAAACCCTTGTCACTCTTTCTGGAGATGTGGCAATACTCTCCACCAGTGACGAGACGTGTCTGCACGTTGCAAGCCATGATGTTGAGTGGGTGGTAGACACAGCAGCATCATACCACGCCACTTCCCACAGTGAATTTTTCACTACGTACAAAGCAGGAGACTTTGGTACGGTAAGGATGGGGAATGCCAGTTCCTCGAAGATCGTGGGAGTTGGCGAAGTGCAGATAAAAACCAACGTTGGTTGCACCATGGTGTTGAAAGATGTTCGACACATTCCTGACCTTCGGCTCAACCTGATTTCCGGGACAGCCCTTGATCGACAGGGCTATGACAGCTACTTCAGCAAAGGCACTTGGAAGCTGTCACAAGGTGCCATGGTTGTCGCCCGAGGACATATTTGCGGTACGTTGTACAAGACCCATGTGAAGATCGGTTCTGATAGCCTCAATGCAGTGGAAGACGAGGCATCACCGAATCTGTGGCACAAGAGACTCGGACACATGGGTGAGAAAGGGTTAGATACGCTTGCAAAGAAGGCACTTATCAAAGTTGCCAAAGGAACAGCGTTAAACCCTTGTGAGTACTGTTTGTTTGGCAAACAATGCAGAGTCTCGTTTAAATCCTCTACGAAGAGAAGATCAGAGTTGTTGAGTCTGGTACACTCTGATGTATGTGGTCCCATGGAAGAAGAGTCATTGGGAGGTAATAGATATTTCGTGACATTCATTGATGATGCTTCACGAAAAGTCTGGGTATATGTTTTGAAGTCAAAGGATCAGGTCTTCGAGCACTTCAAGAATTTCCACACCCTAGTGGAAAGAGAGACAGGAAAGAAGTTGAAGTGTCTGCGAACGGACAATGGAGGAGAATATGTCTCCAAAAGGTTCACTGCATACTGCGCTGATCGCGGTATTCGACATGAGAAGACGGTCCCATATACCCCTTAGCACAATGGTGTAGCCGAAAGAATGAACCGGACCATCATTGAAAGAACAAGATGCATGCTCAGTATGGCCAAGTTACCAAAGCCATTCTGAGGTGAAGCTGTTCTAGCTGCCTGTTACCTGATCAACAGATCACCTTCTGCACCACTGGAATTTGAAATTCCTGAGAAGATTTGGTCTGGAAAAGATGTCTCTTACTCTCACCTGAGAGTATTTGGGTGCAAAGCCTTTGCACACGTATCCAAGGAGCTGAGACAGAAGCTCGATGTCAAGTCAACTCCATGTATCTTTGTTGGATATGGAGATGAAGAATTCGGATACAAGTTATGGGATCCAGTGACAAAGAGAATTGTCAGAAGTAGGGACGTTGTGTTCCATGAAAACCAGAACATCGGAACTGAAGCTTCATCAAGAGAGCTTAGTTCCGATACTCCAAATCCTGCACCATTACAGTCCGCCACAGATAATGAGGAAATGCAGGATCGAGATCCAGAAGCAGAAGAAGAAGCTCAGGGTGTTGAGCAGGGGGAGCAAGAATCCTCTCCACCAGCAGCTGGTGTACCACCACAAGGGTTAGATGGTGATGAACCTCCTTTGGTTGATGAACCAAGAAGATCGGCAAGAGGCCGCCTACTGATTCCGTCGAGGAGATATCCGGAATCAGACTATATTCTGCTTACTGATGAGGGGGAGCCAGAGAATTTCCAGGAAGTTCAAACTCATGCTGATAGAAGCCTATGGGTGCAGGCAATGCAAGAAGAGATGAGTTCTTTGCAGAAAAATCAGACCTATGAGTTGGTGAAACTTCCTGAAGGAAAGAAAGCCCTAAAGAACAAATGGGTATTCAAGCTGAAGAAAGATGGCCAAGGAAAGCTGATGAAGCACAAGGCCAGATTGGTTGTCAAAGGATTCCAACAGAAGAAGGGAATCGACTTTGACGAGATATTTTCTCCGGTGGTGAAAATGATGTCGATCCGAGTCATACTCGGATTGGTAGCCAGCTTGAATTTGGAACTCGAACAGATGGATGTGAAGACAGCCTTTCTCCATGGAGATTTGGAGGAGGAGATCTATATGGAGCAACCAGAAGGGTTTGCAGCTCCAGGGAAAGATCACTTAGTCTGCAAGCTGAAGAAGAGTCTCTATGGCCTCAAGCAAGCGCCGAGGCAATGGTACAAGAAGTTCGACTCATTCATGATGAGTCATGGTTACAAGAGACTTGTTGCAGATCAGTGTGTCTATGTTCGAAGGTTCCAGAATGACAAGTTTGTCATACTCCTTCTTTACGTTGATGATATGTTAATCGTTGGTGAGGATAGGTCCATGATTAACAAACTAAAGAAGGAACTATCCAAGTCCTTTGACATGAAGGACTTAGGCCCAGCACAGCAAATTTTGGGCATGAAGATTGTTCGTGATAGGAAAGTCAAAAGGGTGTGGCTATCACAACAAAAATATGTTGAACAGGTCATTAGACGTTTCAACATGGGAGATGCTAAGCCAGTCAAAACTCCACTTGCAAACCACTTCAAATTGAGCAAGAGCTCGTGTCCTTCTTCAAAGAAAGAGATTGAAGAAATGGAAGCAATCCCCTACTCTTCAGCAGTAGGAAGCCTGATGTATGCAATGGTTTGTACCAGACCAGATATTGCTCATGCTGTAGGCATGGTGAGCAGATTTCTTTCAAATCCAGGAAAGGATCATTGGGAAGCAGTCAAGTGGATTCTCAGGTACCTGAAAGGTACATCGAATATGTGCTTGTGTTTTGGGGGAGCTAAACCAGTTTTGGAAGGCTATACAGATTCAGATATGGCAGGAGATCTGGATAGCAGGAAATCTATTTCAGGATTTCTCTTCACCTTTGCAGGAGGAGCTGTCTCTTGGCAGTCCAAGTTGCAGAAGTGTGTTGCTTTATCTACAACAGAGGCAGAGTACATTGCCGCAGCGGAAGCTGGGAAAGAGATGTTGTGGATGAAGCGTTTTCTCCAAGAACTAGGAGTTAGTCAAGAGGACTACAAGGTGCATTGTGATAGTCAAAGTGCTCTAGACTTGAGCAAGAATTCAATGTACCACTCCCGCACCAAGCATATTGACATCCGCTATCATTGGATACGCGAAGCGATGGAACAACAGCTGTTGAAGCTTGTGAAGATCCATACGAATGAGAATCCAGCGGACATGCTGACGAAGGTGGTTACAAGTGAGAAGCTTGAGCTATGCATAGACATAGCTGGGATGGAGAGCATCTAGGTAAATGGGCATGGAGGGGGAGAATTGTTGAAATCCCTGCCCAAGCAAGCAGTCAACAATGACTGCTTGCTGCTTAACCCCTAACGCCCAACTCTCAACTGTCCATTGAATGCAACAATAAATGCATTCATACGTAAAACAATGCGCCTATAAATTAAAGCTTCAGACGAGAGCATCAAACACCCAAAGAGAAAAGAAAAGAGAGAGAGCCGAGAGAGCTCTGAGAGAAAAGAAGAGAGTTGAGTTGAGTGGAGTGTGATCATCCTCCTCTGTAATATTTTCTTGTGTTCCACTATTTATTAGTGAAGCTCTTTTCTGTGGATGTAGGCAGTTGCCAAACCACGTTAAATTTTTGGTGTCACTGAGTGCATGAGTGTACTCTTTTATTACCGCTTTTATCCCTTCCGCTGTGTTGATTTCCCCAACAGTTGGGGTGCATTCCGAGAATCCATGCTTACAAAACCAGATCCTGGACCAGAGTACGCGAAGCTCGTGGAGGCATTCTCTTCGAAGAAAGTAGCCAGACTCCCTACAACAATATCACAAACAGTAGATGCTGTTATTAAAGAATCCAAGTCCGCCTTCTATTCTTCTCCACGGCCGAGAGATCAGGAGAAGGGATTAGATGAGTTTGAGGTGGTGAAATATGGTTACCACTTCTTCAAAATCTTCAAGGGGCTCATTGTTGATCTCATTAGCCACAATGATCGAAATGAGAGCAGAGATTTTTTTCATGAGAGAACTCCTGAAGACGCGCTTGAAGTGTTGGAGGTTGAACTCAACTTCATCTACGAAGTTCTCTATACCAAGTTCGTTGTGATACATGATACAATAGGATACCTTTTGCGCTCTGTAAGCTCGCTTTCGGATTTGGGGTCCCTTGGGGTCTTCTTTTTTGTAGACTGCAAGCATGGTTTAGATAAGTTTGATATTCGAGTTACCTACACCCTGCTGCTCGGTGCCTTGAGCCTGGAGGCAATAGCACTCTTCAACCTCATTTTTTCTGATTGGACAACAGCTTTTATCGGCAACAGGATTACAAATCCAAGTGTCCGGGCCATCTTCAAAAAATATCTCAAAATTAGAAGGTCAATGTGGTCTCCACCCAAGGATGAGCTGCTAAACACTAATTCAAGTGTACTCTGGACCATCTTCAAAAGATTTCTCAAATTTAGGAGTTCAATGAGGTCTCCAAGCAAGGATGATGAGCTGCCTGGTACCGAGTCAATAAGGACTACACCAGTATTACTTCGCAGGTGGTCTGAATCCGTGGCAGGATTTAATTTGATAACATACTGCCTCAAGGAACTTCCGAAAAAATCCAATGAAGAAAATGCAGATCAGTGCCTCCTTGGCATTTTTAAGAAGACTACTCATCATTTGTTGCATCATATACGCAAATACTGCCACAAGGACCTTCCTATACGGAGATATTGTCTCAAATATCCGGTCATTGATTGTTTGGGTGCTAAGGATTTTCTAGATGAGTGGAGATATGCGTCCAAAAACTACTTCACGAAAAATCTATGGGAATTTATCTTTGTCGAACTGCGGGAGAAATCTATAAAAGCAGATACAGTAGAAAATATCAAGACGATAAGTTCAGCTAGAAGTGCTTACGTTCTCGAAGAATACAAAATGAAGCACGGAGGGGATCAAGTAGTACTTTTTGAAACACTTAAAAAAGATTATATTGAAAATGTTACCTATGATGAGAGCCTTCTGCTTTGGCACATTGCTACTGAAATCTGCTATCAAGGAAGTCAAGTCGATCACGATTCAAAAGCTGTTGATCATTATAAATTCATCAGTAAGCTCGTTTCAGATTACATGCTATATCTTTTATTAATGAAACCTACTATGATGTCTGCTGTGGCAGGTATTGGGCAAATTAGATATAGAGATACATGTGCTGAGGCTAAAAGATTCTTTTTCAACAAGGGACTAGGACCAAACAATAAGGAAAAGGAGGCTTGTGAAAACCTTATTGGTGTGAATACAGATGTTAAACCTGTTCATGTGAAGGGAGATCGAAGCAAATCTGTATTGTTTGATGCATGCATGCTGGCCAAAGAGCTGCAAAAATTGCGGGAGGAGAAGAAATGGGATGTAATCAGCAAAGTTTGGGTGGAGATGTTGTCATACGCGTCTAAACATTGCCGACCAGATGCTCATGTGCAGCAACTAGGTAGAGGTGGACAGCTTATCAATCTTGTTTGGTTGCTGATGGCTCATTTTGCCCTGGTTGAGCAGTTCGTATTCACTGCCGGTTTTGGCCCTGCAAAATTGATTGTGGAAAAGTAATAACTTTTTCGTTATTGATGCTATATGTATATGATTGGAATTTGATGTACTTTTTTCGATATATCTCTAATCTCCTTCGCTTGGAAAATTCAGCTTTACTCATTGACCTTCATACAAAGCAAATTAAGTAATTATAGGTATATCGAGAAAGAAAAGTTTTAAAGACGTAATAATTTCAAAATTTAAAAAAAAAAGAAAAATACAAGCATGATAGTTTTTTTCTTAATTATGATAGAGAAAATTGAAATGGTTGCTCGAATAGATTGTCTGTGCATGCATGTAGGACTAGCTACTGGCAACTTGGCAATTGGTATGTTGCCCACAATAATGAAGCTGCGGCCCATTTTATTTTTCAACAAACTTGCATTAAAATTAAGGTCCCGTTTGAATTTAGGACGTAATAATAGGTTGTGCAACACGCGAAATGTTGAAAAGGAAAAAAGCTCTTTCAACCGATAAAGCTTACCGACAAAAGTAACCAATTGTGTTTTTTTTATTTTTTATTTTATTTAACGGTTAAGAAAGTAACTATTGATGAATTGGTGTTTTTTCTATTCTTTAAAAATATTTAAAAATGTATAAAAAATGGTTGAAATTGAAAAAAAGAGAATGCATTTGCAGTCCAAACTATTGATGCCGGTAGCATGACTCTTTTAAAAATTCCACATTAAGTTCGAGAGCAGTTTGAGTGCATCTTATATCGGCGGGGATATCCTTCAATCGGTGACAAGAGTTGGGTGGTGGGATAGAGCCTCTCTGAAGCAGAGCAAGTCACCTTCCACCAAGACTTTTTTTAATCCAAAATTGTTTACAGTTATTATTAAAGCAAAGGCCCAAGATAGCAGCTTCCACCTTTGCCACTGATGGTTCCACAATAAAAGTATTTTTGTTCATGCCTGTAAGAGTTCTCCCTGAGGGTGGCTTCCATAGGTCATAGGTTGAAGATCAGCATGGTTGCATCAGGTATGAGATTCTCAAACACTACCTTGTTTCTTGTATACCAACGGATGTTCATGGCATTTGATACAAAGATGAGAGCTCCTCTGGCCAAGGGGATACTCACTAGACTGCCCTTGCAAAGTGGAAACCTAAGAATGGGTCTGAAAGTCTCAGGCACAGATGGACAAATGACACAACTTTTGAAGGGGACCATTGCAGATTTCCACATAAGCATTTTCAGCAAAATTGAATTTTCAAACAGATTTCCAAGGAGCTGGTTGAAGGGGACCATGATTTTGCAGCTTTGTGTTGATAACCATGTGGGTATTCTTTGATTATAGTTATAACTATGATGAGTATGCGAGCTCTACTTCTTTGAGATTCCACTATGATCCAAGCATTTCCTTAACTGTATATAAAAGCATAACTATACCTATAATCATTTAAAAAAAATTAAAAAAAAAAATAGAAGTTTGAGAAAAGGGGAAAAACACTACAAGTCTACAAGCATGATAAACTATCAGAAAATCCACTATCTTTACGCTTTCCTACTCTTTTCATCACCCAACCAAAAGTCTTTCAACGGCTAAAGGGAAGGAAGAAAACAAAAGAATCCCATTTTGTATAAGATAGCTATAGCATATAACCCACTAATCTTCTCCTCCTTCTAAACAATTACACAAATGCAGGCCTCTGCGTTTGAAAATATGTAAACTCACCCCCAAAATCTGCTCTAGATCTTGGGACTTTGGGCCAGTGGGGCTAGGATGATTCCAGGACATGAGCTGCAGTTGCCTCCGTGAGAGAGTTGGAGTGATTGTGTTCACCCTCGTAGGTCACAACCAGCATCGTTGGATCATCCAGAGCACGCTCCACATGTTTGCGCGCAGGGCAGCCCCTCAAGCTACTGCACTTGTAATATCCCCTGAAATTTTCATCCATTAAAATACATTGAAAATGGAAGCTTTTTTCCCAAGAAAACTGCACCCAGAACATCTAAAATACCACTAGTATGGTACAACCAAGTGATATGATTGAGATACTGTTTGGAAGAGAAGCAAGAAAAACAGAAACAGAGGATTGCGAATCGTGATTGAAGACTGCACACTACGAATAAATACACACCTTGGATGGGGAGAACCTTTAATGGGTTTCTGGCCGTATTTCCTCCAGGAATAATCATCAGGTGGAATATCCGCCATCTTTGGGCTAATTGCAGGGACTCTGATAACTCTCTTCACTTTGGATTTCCTGCTTAAGTATATGAGATTAATGATATCGGTTCGTGAAAATAAAGGCGAAAACGCATCTTTTGTGGTAGTAAACCACATACAATCATAGAAGAGCAAGAAACCAACCTTTTCTTGGAACAGTGGCAACGTGCAGGAGATGAGCCACACTTGAGAACGGCCGCATCGTCCATGGAGTTACACCTCCTCTTCAAGGAGCAGGAAGACAGAGGTGGCTTCCCCGCAGACGACACCTGAGACATGTGCGTAATATGGAACCCGGACGACAAGGAAGGCTGCAAGCTCTCAGTATCCCCTGTCAAAGTCGACACGAAAGAATTCGCAGCAGAAATCGGCGGTGATGGCGAGAAGGTGATACTTGAAACGGCATCCTTCCTCTCCACGGACCCAATATTCTTTGCCCCCATATGTGGGGGCAAATGGGAGTGATTATTCGGCAGAGGAGGTAGGCGAACAACCGGTGTAGGAGTGGGACAGTAAACCTTAAAAGCAGAAACAGGCTCTGTTTTCAGATGGTGAGACAGCGGGTGCTTTGTTTCTTCGTTCAGCTGTACTGGTAAATCAGAAGCAGGAGCAAGAGAAACAGGAGCCCTTCGGAACCGAGCGTGGCCTATTCTTCTTCTATCCAGTAAAGATATCACCTTCTGGAACTTGTCCACCGTGACATCCGCGACAGCCCCCAGCTCCATGGAAGCTTTGTTACTAGTACTGGTGGAATCAGCTGTTGCTTGTCCCTGTTGGTATTGTTCTTGAGAAATCAATCTCATCAGCTTCTCGACGCTCTGAATCCCAGCAGACGCAGCTTCCTTTACAGCAAGAGCGTCCTCTTCAATCTTCCCCGAAAAACCATCACCCCCGCCACAGCCCATCATCAGCTCCACAGCCATTGCACTAAGAACAGAAGACCTCCATAGCGAGGAAAGATATAAACACAATACAGATTCGATTGGATCGTTAAAGAAGAAGAACAAATGATGACGAGGAAAGCAAAAAAGCGGTAAAGTGTGGAGACTGGAGAATGGAGATTAAAAAAAAAAAGAGCAGAGAGTGTGATTCGAGTCAAACTGATACCTTCCCCAATGCAGCAAAGGCAAAAATAGGGTTACTGACCCGTCCATCATCTTCTTCATCGTTCTGCAGTCAAACTTACCCACTAATCCTGTGATTCCACGTGGTCGAAACATTGACCATTTTCTGTTGGAGACCGTGAAAAATGATAAGGTCAAAAGGTTCCGATTAGCCGTTGGATCGACGACTCGGTAAAATCGGTGTGAGAGATAGAGAGAGAGAGAGAGAGTTGGAGACAGTGAAGCAGAGTTGACCTTTAACAGCTTTTAATGCAAAAGTCATTTGAAGGGTGGGGTTTAAGAGGTGGGCGATGTGGGACAGGTGCGGTCCATCCTTTACCGGACACCGGAAGCTGCGGCAAAGGCTCCACAAGACCCAGCACCGTTGGATCATGACCAGATCTATTTCTGCACCATCCGATAAAATCACATGACTCCAAAATTTGAGTCACATGATTGATGGATTTCTGGATGCTCTCTCACAAGGGGGACCTTCTGCACATTTTAGATCAGTGTTAAATAATGTGCTAATCACTTCCCAAAATTGACATCACAATGAGTAAACAAATCATGATTTTGCAGAGCATAAGCTGTTTGGTCAAACATCTTAAGATTTTCTTTCTTTTCTTCAGCCTGAAACTACTTCATTCACATCCTAATGGTGCTGGTTCACATTCCTGTTATATAACGAGAAATGATATATATATATATATATTTATATATAAACTCTAAATGTATAAGTTTGGTCCAAATTTTTTATAAAAAATATGATTATATTATGGAAAAATATGAAAAATTTATTTTTTCTTGATGGAACCCATATTTTTACAAAATATTTGTATAAAGCTTGTATATTTGAAACTTGTATATAGCATTACTCTTATATAATTATGAAAGAGAGTAACATAAGTTACAAATTTAAAAAAATTTTCTCATCAGTTATTATTCATCATCTCATATTTTATGAAAAACAACCACACACCCTATAAAAAAACACCCACACACCCTATAATTATAGGTATAAGTTATGAGAGTAAATAGTGACTGATGTATAGTAAATATTAACAAATTTTAAGTTAATAAATTTTTTATAATTTTTTTGTGAAAAAGTAGGCTCTATCGGAATAAAGTGAATTTTTTTATTTTTTATTGTGAAATTTTCTCTTTTATTAAAAAAGAAATATTGCGCAAAACTCTAATTATGTCTCGCGATTTTACAAATTAGGGTCTAAACTAAATTTGTTAGAATTTATCTTTTAAGAAAATTTTAGTTATATATATATATATTCTTTGGTCCGGCTTATAAATTAATAAACTCTGAATATCAGAATATTTAGGATTTATTTGAATTTGTATTAGAACAATATTATCATTAACCAATAATGATAATGACAAGAATTAAGAAACTTAATTGCTAATCAATCGAAACTGTTCATATATATGGCCTCATGCAATGCATGGAAGACTCCGTCGGTGCGAAGATTCCCCATGCAAAAGTCAAAAAAACACCAAGATTAAAAATTCCATATATATGACAGCTTGATGTGAAACAAAGATAAGCAAAATCTATAACTTATGCTTAAATAACGAGCTGAGATGTCCAATTTAAGTTTTCATTTTCTTTTACACAGCTTAATCATCACGTGTAATAATCAGTATTCTCAATCCTTCGCCTTGAATCTTGATTTATTTTCTCGGATGATGAAATGAAATAAGATGAGATTAAAATTAAAAATTGAATAAAATATTATTAAAATATTATTTTTAATATTATTATTATTTTAAAATTTAAAAAAGTTGAGTTATTTATTTTATTTTATGTGAAAATTTGATAAAGTTATACATAATAATTAGATGAGAGGAGTTGTAAAAACAAACGAGACATATTACGTACGTGTAGATATTGAAACGAGTTGATTTGAATTGTGAATAGTAATATTTTATAGTCCCTGCATTGAGATGGGTTTTATAACTTTTTTAAATTGATATGGGTTTAACTTTTTATGTTGAAACGAGTTTAACTTTTTTTATGAAGTAGGTTAAGATGAGTTTAACTTTTTTTTAATGAAAGTTAAAAAAATAGTGAGTCACATTGATAAATAGTTTGAGATGAATTAAGTTTGAGATGAATAGTTTGACTTCACAAATATATATATATATATATATATATATATATATATATAAAAGAATCAGTAATAAGAATGCCAAAGTATGGAATAGTTTCGACATATGCCTTAATCTGTTTAACAATGTTAGTATGAACTTCTGACCAATGAGAATGTCTCTGTAGTCGTTGAAATAAAGGATGACATTGTTTCTAAATATCTTGATAGAATTAAACAACATAATTAAGAGAATCAAAAAAAATTTTTGTAACTGATTTTTGTCAAGAATAATATTTGAAAATTTATCAACAAATTCAATGGCTCGATTAATGGATCTGATTTTACTTTTAAAGATGTCATAACCAAGGTATATATATATATATAATACTTGGATATGAGATCATAATTAAAATAAAATTGCTGAAGTTCATATTGAGTCATAGATCAGGAGTACTGGCCACGTACATATGACATTGAGTAACTTCGAGAATAGAGAAGATATTTTGAATTTGATGAGAGTAAATTTTAATTTGAATTTTACTCACCCAAACATTAATTTAATAGTGTAATGCCGTGCTCTTGAGGTTTTTTATTTTTTATTTTTTATTTTTTTGGCACGCGCGTATCACTTCACACGTTTTTTCTGAATAAAATGTGAACATAACAAAGGATTCATGCACGGGATGCATGGAAAATTAGATTAGTAGAGTGGGCGGGCACAAACTAGAGTTGACGTGTGAGAATCAATTTAGATTGAGAATTGATTTCATCTCAACTTATCTCATCACTATTATTTATTATTATTATAAATTTTAATTCATAAATTTTATTACTATTTATAAACTATCTCAATTCATCTCATTTCATGTTATTATTAAAATATAGAAGATAATAATTAGAAGGCCAGTAATGTATTAGGTATATACTACAAATCTCAAATAGACAAATCATGCATACCCTTTGTAAAAAAGTAGATTCTACTAAAAAAATAATGATTTTTTTATACTTTTTTAAGGTGACATTCATTTTTTTTATATAAAAATTTACACGGAACTTATCTATTTAAAATTTGTACAAATCATTTCTCTAATTTAAAAATAAATAATAAGCTGGTAGTAAAAAAAATTATAATAGAATAAATCTATTTACAAATTATATATTTACAAATTATTAGCTTGTAAATTAATATACCTAAGATTTACATTGGTCGTAGTTAAATGTAATACACATTTTTTTTAAACAATCCAATCATGTCATATAGCTTTAAGATAATGATCAGTGTGGTTTTTGGTGTATTTAATTTCCAACATCTCAAGATCAGTACGTTCTGGCCGCTTAAGTTTATTACCCTAAAAAGTATGCAAGCTGCGGCCTATAGATACGATCAGTAGATAATACGAATCACGATCCCCAATATTCTTGCTTGCCCATAACTTCTGCTGCATCTTCTTCTTCTTGTTTTTATCTAATTCAATATTATAAAATTATAGCCTTTCTGGACTCATGTAATGATCCATGCATCTTCAATCATTTCCGATAGATTTATTCCCAGGAAAATCGAAAGCCCTGGGTTCCAATCCATTCATCATCTCTTGGATTACTATTATATATAGTTCATTAACTGTCAACCACTGGTATATGCATGGGAGCTGATCAAGCTGATCTGCAAGCGATAATAAATGAGTGGACCTGATCAGTACGAAAAGAACAAACGCAAGAAGTGATGAAAAGTTGAGATAGGGTGGGACCATCTTTCCCACAAGTTGTCCACGAGACCGGAAGAATACATTTCAGAATCTTCAAAGCTCATAAAGAAAATGGCCAGAGATCAGAACTTAGGGCCTTTGGGGTATGGGAAGGAGAGTTCCATGTGCTCCCTACCTAATTTTGTTCCTTTGTTTTTATCTCAGTTTGGTCATTGTCATGTGTGGCTAGCTAGATCCTTTGTCCATTCTAAATACAACAGGCCAGGAGGTCAGGGAGGCTTGAATCAAAGACTTTGGAAGATTGTAAATTACTGTGCAGAGAGGTCCCGATCTGCAGTCTGCTAGGGTTATGGGGCTAGCTAGCTGTGCGTCGAATCCAATGCAGTGTGCCAACACGACGGCTGCATGTGTCTATGATCTAACGTGGCATGCATGGGGGGGCGACCTGTCCCTAATTAATATCCATTTCATGAGCAGATTTAATTCTGTTTTGGCCCCCACAGTCTTCCTTTTATGTGGAATCATGCCTCTTCCATCCATCTTTTTAGGAACCCCTCTGCATCTTCTTGATTAGAATCTTGCCTTGCCTTTTTACTATATTACTAACGTGTCATGCCACGTCCAAGCTGTTAACTGGTCAATTGTGAGACGTGGCAGTGCCGGCACAAAATCATGTTATTCATAAAGTAAATAAGACTAATTTTTCTGTTGGAGGGGATAGAGATCATGATCTCTTGACTACTTTCGTAGCAAAAACTCTTTTGACATGCATCAATTTGTAATTATGATCATCAATGGATCAAAATCTAGGTTATAAGCATGGATGGAACAGTTGGAGTGGGACATTAATTAAGAGCAATGTTACGTATAATCTTTATTTAAATATTACAATACAAGTCTAGACAATTTTATTTTAAAAAAATTTTTAAAATGACAAAAAATCTCTTCTAAAATAATATTTTTTCTCATTTAATAAAAGGTCTGCACATACAGTCCGTAACATTATAAAAAAACTGCTTATTTGCTACTAGTTAATTTCAGCGAAATGACTATTTGTAACTAAAATTAGTTTCGAATAGTCTTTTGATTGCAATAAATTGATCACAAAAATTCATTTTTCTTATAGTGTAAATGAGAACTGCAAATAAAATTTCTCATTAATTAATCATACCATTGAGCTTTAATATACATTCATGATCTTTGAAACACTATGGCCTATCATTCACATATGAGTGAACTAATAATGATTAAACACTATGCGAAAATGATGATGATAATTAAAAAATTGATGAATTATATTTCTCATAATCTAAACCGGCCAAATGGCCTCAGGATCTTTTCAATACGTACTTAAGAAAAATAAGTATTTGTGATTGATTATTTACGATAATAAAGACTATTTGCAAGAAAAATCAACTCATTTTTTAAGAAAATAATCATTTTCGTTAAAAATAAATAGTCAAACAAATAAGCAATTTATTGTAATACCTCATTATATAGTTCCATATATGTTTCTTAAACTTTATAAGTGATGATAAATATTTACTTGAAAAATCTCTGTGGATCATTTTGTTTAAAACTAACGATTGAGATTTAAACAATTCAACATATATTTTAGAAAAACTCAAACAATCCGAGGAAAATGTTGAATTTCGGCTGTAAGCTAGCTGTTTTTTCGATATATATTCACATGAACGTGTGATTCAGTCCTAGCAATACAAAGCAAGCTTGGTGCATGTGCCTAAACAAGCTTGATTAAGGAATTAATTATAAGCATGTATGAGATAGAGTTTGGTGTACCTAAACTTTCAAAATTTCGAGTCATCATATATAGGGCTCGATCTTAATATCTACAGAAAATAAAATGAAGAAAACAACAAAATAACAATTACCAATGCCATTATTTTAGCCAAACGTGACGATCGAGGACGGAATGACTGGTAGCTAGCTAGTGACCCTAATATACGACAGATTTGGGTTATAAAAATTAGGTGTGATAGTATTTTATTTAACTTTTTAATTTTAATCTTAATTCATTTTATCTCATTTCATTCTTAAAAGTAAACGAGCCTACAGTTTTGAGCAAAAATAAAAATTTCTTCAGAAATTATTTATTATCTCATATTTTATATCTTATAAAAAATATCTTTTTTTTTTTATAAAAAAATAACTATAAATATAAAATATAAGAATAAATAATAATTAATGAGTAGAATTCTCAGATCCAATACATCTATCTTTCTTCAAACATATTTAGAATAAAACTGTTTTTTATATTAAATTTTTTATTTTTTAATATAAATAATAATTAATTCACTAAGAGAAGCAAGAATATTATATAATAGATGTAATTTGATTTTGATAAAATAGGAGATCACAATAGCCTGTCTCTCAAATAGGGAAGAAATCTCATCAAGGTGTTGCA
Source organism: Juglans regia (assembly GCF_001411555.2). Taxonomy (NCBI): domain Eukaryota; kingdom Viridiplantae; phylum Streptophyta; class Magnoliopsida; order Fagales; family Juglandaceae; genus Juglans; species Juglans regia. Next base: position 8,055,765 of record NC_049906.1, on the reverse strand, counting down.
TGTTAGGCAGTAGTGCTTGGGCTGATCATCTACATGTGTCAATATAAAGAATTGAGGAAAATGGCAAGAAAAGTGAGAAAAAATTGTAGGAAAACGTTGGAAACAATGTTCCAATTGCTGGCCAAAATATGCTAATGCTCCAAAATCCGAACAAAAAAGAGACTTGTACCATAAGCTAGGGAAGGTGTGATAGCTCTCGTATATATTAAATACAAACAAATATGTCTTAAGTAGTGTTTGGGATCACATATTATTTACGAGTAGATTGAGAAGTTATTATTCTTTATAATATAATTCTATGAACGGGTCTTCAATTATACTATAGACTTGTTTTTTTAGAATATAATCAATATATGACCTAAGCTTATTCTCAATTAAAGTATAAAATTTAAGCCATGCCACCAATATTAAATTGGCCCGAGAAGGACGTTAAGAATTTAAAAGAGTGAAATGATATGAATAGGTAGTACATGAGATCCGTATTATTTAGAATAAAGAATTTATAACTCTTTATAATCATTTCAATGCATATTGGTTGAGAGAGAAATTCTTGGTGGAGTTTCAATTGTACCGGTAACTAGTCTTGATTGGCTAGTCCATTTGCTTGGTGTACGTGTTGGGGTTGGTGGTGGGTCCTAATTAAGAGGTTGTTCTTAGACTCCAATGATCAAAGGAACAAAGAAAGAGAAAAAAAGAGTACTACAAAAAAGAAAAGAAGAAAGAAAAATTGAGATGAGAAAGAAGAGGCCAGGGTGGAGAAAGCTCCGTCGAGGAAGATGGATTGTCACTTCCATTGAGTTTTTGGTGCAAAAACTCTTGTGTTTGTTTTAAAAAAATATATAAATATCTGGCGTTCCTTTCCATGGATTGAAAACTTGATGAAGTACCCTTTGTAAAAGGGAAAATAAACCACACATTACTTTGCCGTACGTCAGCACTTTGTCCCTTCTTAATTAAAGATAGCAATACAAATAATGTTGTGGCCCACATCTTGGCTGTTTTTTCAAAGTTTGATGTGTTGGTTCTTTAACTTGCATCGACAAATAATCAAAGTTTCAAATTAAACCTATAAACAACCAAGAATGAAAATGATAATTAAATAGATATTTCTTTAATATTTTGATTGTTTTTAGGGTAAAATTTTTAAATATATAAGAAAGTTTTTGAAGTTTTTCTAACATCTTTCGTGTTTGCTTAAATGACAAAATAGCTTTGAATATTGACATTCATGATGTTCTTAATTAATTATTTTTATTCATGGTCAAAAACTTATTTTTCCATACTTTGCATAATCCTATTAATAGTGTGCAAACTAGATGGGAGGAATTATAATTTTAAGAATTACTTAGAAACACGTCATTTACGATGAGATCCATTATAGTTATAAAAAGAATAAAAACGTAAATACTTTTTAATATTACAAACTCGTTCGAATAGTTATATTTTATATGAGAATTTGAAAAAATTATAATGATAAGATGAAATGAATTGAGAGTATTTCTATATTCAAACGGGATCTAATTCATGACACAACGGAATTCTATATCAATGATATTATTAACGTGATTGACTAGTAATATACATACTTGTAAATAATTAAGATTTTACATGAATGATTGCATTTTCAAAACAAAACTTAATAATAATAATAATAAATGTATATTATAACTTATGATTGGGATTAAGATGTCAAAGGACAATATTTTTGATAGATTGAAAGTCATATTAGATGTAATTTCATCGTGTAAGCTTAAAACCATAGTTTTAAATTTCGTACCGGCCGTCCGGCCGATACAGTACTATATCTATTTCGTAATGGCCAAAATACTAGCCAGTACCAAACGTATCGGCCTCAATTTCAGCTAGTGTTTTTTTATTTTTTATTTTCATTTTTTCAAACTACAAGTTTATTTTTTAACCCACAATTCAGACTAGACTATTTATAATTTATATATATATATATATATATTTATATATAGGCTATTATTTTAGAATATAATTTTTATATGTATTTTATTTATATATCGAGTATTCCGTAATATTATCCTGAAACGCTATCCCGAAACGATATTAGTATCGAAATATTTCGTTCTAATGCTTTTACCGATACAGTATCCGGTACGGTATTCAAAACATTGCTTAAAACAGTAAAGAATTGATAATAGTTTTACATTAATTTTTTTCAATAACATACAAGAGTACATAATTCGAACAAAATAAATAACGAAGTTGTGGAAACAAACAAAAAAAATATTAAAACAGCCCAAACATCATCATCATCATCGATTCATCATCATCATCTTAATGGACCAAAGAAATTGAATGGTTGAGAGAAGGCTCTATAATATATATGGAATTAGGGAGTAAACCTTTTTTGTATTTTTCTAATTAATTGACTTTGGCTGGTAATTAAACAGGTTATCCCCATCATTGATTGGAATCATGGGGTCCACCTGATTACTGATTATACTTTTTTTATTTTTATTCTTATTTTAATGTCATAAGTGGAGTGTGGGACAAGTTATCATTATTTTACAAATATTATACGAAAAATGTTAGTAGACTCCTCAAAATTACTGTTTAAATATATTATTTAATAATTAAAAAAATAATTATTAAAAAAATTATATATTTTTAATTTTTTAATAATTAAACATATTAAAAAATAAATTTATAACTAGTTATACAACACTGGCCGGCCCGCTAGGCTGGCCAAATGAAAATTTATATATTTCTTTAGTATAATTTTTTTGTAGTTAAAATATTTTTTTTATTTTTTATTCAGCCATACAAATTAATGTGAAATATCTGAAGTAATTTTATGTACTAATTATCAAAGTAGAAAATTAAAAATTCAGTAAAAACAAGCCAAGTGAGAATTTGTGTATTTCTTGATAAAAAAGATATAGAATAAAAGAAATTAAGAAAAATAAAGAGGGAATGAAGAGATTCCATCTTAGAAAGAAACAAGTGAGAGAAGAAAAAAGAGACGAAATAATCCGAAAGTCTCTCCCCAACTTTCTGTGGGTCCCACTACAAAGACAAATGCACAGTCACTGTTACCCACTCCACCCACTAACCATCGAACAATAAAACACTACGTGGCAATCCCCAGTTCGCAGAAAAAAAAAAAGGAAAAAAAAACTCACAGAAATTTAACCACGTTCTTAACCTATGCGTGAGTAATTTGGAAGCCCTTTTATTTAGATCTTCAATCGTGCGGCCCAAACCAGCCCTGTTGGCTCACGTCTTTACTTAGCGCGTGAACCTGCCTCCGACTCCCCGTTCCCAGTTCCGTGGGTTGCTTTGCTGCTCTCGTTTTCGTTTTCGTTGTCGTCCCTCATCGTAAATACCGTTGTATCTTATTTGAATATTCAATCGACGGAATAACTATTAATCAGAATAAATACGTGCTATTTATTTGACTCATAAATAGATTATAGAATTTAATTTTTAATTATTTAAGAACACATCATGGATGGCGGGAAAATAATTAAAAAAAAATAGTGACTAATATTTAATTTGCATCCGTTGAAAATTAGTGAAAATTAGAGATTATGCTAGTTTGTTTTCATAAATAAGATGAGATTAAAGTTAAGAAGTTGAATAAAGTATTGTGAAAATATATTTTTTTAATATTATTTTTATTTTAAAATTTTAAAATTTTAAATTGTTTATTTTATTTTTATTTTATATTAAAAGTTGAGAAAGTTACAATGATTAGATGAGATGAGATGTTTTTTAAAAACAAATGAAGCCAATAGAGATGAAATATATATGTAGGTTTCACCGTTTGGAAACATCTCAACCGTACAGGCTAGATGAGATAGTTTGGTCATCCTAATTGGACCTTATATTTCATTTGGTTACACAAATGAGATAAGATGAGATGAGAAACTTGCGAATATTAGTGAGATAGCTTGAGAATAGTAGTGAAATAGTTTAGATTAAAATGTTTTATAGGCTTTTGAGAAATGAAAGAAAAAATTAAATAAGAAAATTATAAAGTTGAAAAAGGGTTAAAATATAATTTTTTTAACATTATTTGTGTTTCAGTATTTGAAAAAGTTGAATTATTTTTTTGTATTTTATTTAAAATTTTAAAAAAATTATAATAATTAAGTAATGATTAGATAAAAAAATTAAAAATAATTTTATTTAAATAATATTTAGATATTGAGATAATATGAGATACGTTGAGACAATCTATAAAAAATGGCACCTTGCTCTTTCATTCTTCCCTCCTGGACATCACCATTTATGTCATAGTCAAGTTTCATTATATATAGTCGCAAAATTGTAATGAATAATCTATTTTCATCTCTAATCACATAAATCTCTCCTGCACGAACGAAATCAAAGTTTAATTTGGAATTTATCGTGGGTTTCGTTGTCGATGAGTTTAATGATCTCAGGTTGATTTGTGAAGGGTTTGAGATATTTGAAGCGTATGGAATTTCATGACTGTAGAGTATCTACCAAAATCCCTTCTTGACTGCCAAAATGTTGTCTTTGTTCATTTCTTCAAAAACTAATAGAACACAATAGATCACACCAAGGGAGGTTGGCCTTGACGACAAACAGTCACAATCACCCTATTGACATGGTTCGATCTAAGGAAAATCATAGTATAACTCTCAAATTTGCTTCCTCATATATTTTATTTTGTTTTTTTTAATTATTAAGAAAGTGACTATTAATAAATTTTTATTTTTATTTTATTTTTTTAATGGTTAAAAATTTTTACAAGAAAAATCAAAAGAAAAAAGAAAAAAATCCATTTACATTGATATGCATATTTGGGATGCACATGATTCGTCTAAATAGTAAAATGAGGTGAGATTGTTGTGAATAATAATGAGATTATTAATTAAAATTAAATTAAATGAGATGAAATGATTTCATCTCGAAGTATCCAAACGGTGTGTGCACCCATTGTCCCCTATCTAATCCTATTGACGATAAAAGGGAGTATTGTTTACACTTCACACCCAAAAGATTAGTCCAAAGAAAAACTTCCAACACCATCATAATTTGGTCATTTTAAGGTTATCTTTTTCAAAATTAGTGAATACATACTACAAAAGAAGAATTTAGATTAACTGAATGTATCCACGTTATTTAAATGATAATATTTAATTTGTATAATTTAAATTTATTTTTTAAATTAAATTATGTCATGTAAGCATTTTGTTAGATATATTCACATGCTAACTTGAAAATATAATTCTTCTTAGTTTAATTATAAAGACATCATTCGATAAGATAAAAAAAAATGTATATATATCAAATTTACGAGAGTTAGGGCTAGTCTGGATAATACTATTTATTATTTTATTATTAATCACTATTATTTAATTTTTTTTATTATTATTTATAAAATATTTAAAATCATATCACCGCCTAAACGTAACCATAATCACATTCTAGTGAAAAAATCACTTTTAAAAAATAAACAAGCGATCATTTCTCACTTATTTAACACAATTAATTCATTTGTTTATTTATATAACACGACAGCTTCAATATGATATGATTCAATATTATGAACACAATTTTCGATAAAGTTTCATAAATAAAAAAATATTATCATCTTTAAAAAATAAAAAATCATTATCTTCTAAAATATATAATATTTTAAGGCATTCCAAAATAACATCAGCCCACCGAATCTGATCCACATGCGTCTAACGTGTGTAAATGGTCCGCTGCAGCCTGCCCATTTTGTTATTTATTTATTTATTTTTGTATTTAAATATAGAAATATATATTCCTTTCTCACTCCAAATTTGATTCCTCTAAGTAATTAAAAAATCAATAAATAACTCCTCGGTCGCTCTTTTCCTTTATAAAGCCATCTCTACCCCCTCCACTTTCTCAGGCACACATTCGGAATCCATTGAGAATCCACACGATAAGAAAAAGGTCATGGCTTTTTGTAGACCATCTTCAACCATGGTGATCGTCCTGTTCGTGACGATATTCACGCTGTCTTCAGCGTTGGATATGTCGATCATCGGTTACGACGAGAATCACGGCGACCGATCGAGTTGGAGGACCAACGAAGAAGTGATGGCGATATACGAGGGGTGGCTCGCGAAGCACGGAAGGGCCTACAACGCCATCGGGGAGAAGGAGAAGAGGTTCGAGATCTTCAAGGACAATCTCCGGTTCATCGACGAGCACAACGCCGATAAGAACCGGACCTACAAGCTCGGGTTGAACCGGTTCGCCGATCTGACCAACGAGGAGTACCGGACCACCTACCTAGGCGCCAAGTTCAGCTCCAAGAGGAGGCTCTCGAGGCCGAGCAGCAACCGGTACGAGCCACGTGTCGGCGATAAGTTACCAGAGTCCGTTGACTGGAGGAAGGAAGGTGCCGTCGTTGACGTCAAAGATCAAGGGAGCTGCGGTGAGTTTCAGAGTTTGCATAATATTCTTTTATATTAATAATATTTATAATTTTTTACTGTTCATAGTGTAGAAGGGTAATTTTGTCAATTTAGGTGTATCAAATCTGCAGTCTCTCTGTTTTTTCCAGTTCTCTTTTTTCTTGATAAAGAGTTAATAATAAGATTATTGGTTAGCGAAAAGTTTATCGGATCTCTTTTCGATGATATTAATTTATTAATTTGATACAAGATTTAATAATCTGTACTCAAAGAATTAATTGAATTAATTGATAAAGAAAGATTGAAAATTGTTTCGTTAAATTTTATTACTATAATTTTTTTAAATTTTTATATAAAATATAATAAATAATTTAATTTTTTAAAATTTTAAAATAATAATAATATTTTAATAATATTTTTTTAATTTTTATCTTTCAATTGTGCTACAAAACTCTTTTAAAAATATTTGATTTTATTTTTTTATTCATATATTTTATATTTTAATTTAATATAAAATACGAGAATAAAAAAATAAAATTATATATTTTTAAATAGAGTTTTTAAATAGTATGACGAGCGTGAGACGTTTGACTTCATCAGTAATTCATCCAAAAACTAGAAAGATTTGCCCTTATTACGATACAAGATTTAATTATCTCTGTGCTAGCATGATAATTAATTGATGAAGAAACTGAATTTATCCTGATACAACACTTCCATCATCCAATTATTCGAAAAGCTTGAAGGATAGAAGTTAATCATTTAACTGTTTTGTGAAACGAAATGAAGGGAGCTGCTGGGCGTTCTCCACGATTGCTGCTGTGGAAGGGATAAACAAGATAGTGACAGGCGATCTGATCTCTCTATCAGAGCAGGAGCTGGTTGACTGTGATACATCTTATAATGAGGGTTGCAATGGTGGTCTTATGGATTATGCCTTCGAGTTTATAATCAACAACGGTGGCATTGACACCGAAGAAGATTATCCTTATTATGCTTCTGATGGCACTTGTGACACATACCGGGTAATTCTATTGTGAAACAACAACGTAATAAATCCGTATAAAATGAAAGACGTACTGTTATTTATATTTTTTTTCGTTCTTTTGTCTTTTGTTTTGTGTAGAAAAATGCCAGGGTGGTTACAATTGATGAGTACGAAGATGTTCCCGCAAACAATGAGAAAGCACTGCGAAAGGCAGTTGCTAATCAGCCCGTGAGCATTGCCATCGAAGGAGGGGGCAGGGAATTCCAGCTTTATGACTCGGTAAGATTTCTATCTCAATCCATTCGATCAGATTTATAGAGCTTGGTAAACGGTCAAATGGGAGGTAAATTTAGCTCTTTTAATTTCAAAGTTCTGAATGGAAAGGTTCAAACCTTTTCATTGCTATTGCACTACTCTGGAAGTGTCTTTTTGTTATGATCTGATTGCATTCGTGCTAGTGCCACTTGCCCAAGAATCAAATTATATAGAAACTTCCAAGATGCCAGACACTTGGCACTGCATTAAGTAATTTTAATGGCATACCATATGCTGTGATATGATGAAAGTACCACACCACATTATCAATATCTTTCCAACCACCAGAGTGGAACTTTTTTCCTTTTAGAAGGCAATCAATTGCCTTGCACTGGTTTGATATTCTCGTTATGATATTCTCTGTCAATCTTTTGAGGCTGGAATGCCATGAATAGCTTCTGAGTTGGCACGATGCCAATCTTTAATTAAATGGATTGTTTTGCCGCATTTCTTCAGGGTGTCTTCACTGGAAAATGTGGGACCTCACTGGACCATGGAGTTACTGCTGTTGGGTATGGCACAGACAATGGTGTTGATTACTGGATTGTGAAAAACTCATGGGGTGCAAGCTGGGGAGAGGCAGGCTATATCAGGATGGAGCGTAATCTGGATGGCACCTCAACCGGCAAATGCGGTATTGCAATGGAGGCCTCCTACCCTATCAAGAAAAGCCAAAATCCCCCAAACCCTGGCCCATCTCCACCGTCTCCCATCAAGCCCCCAACTGTCTGTAGCAGCTACTTCTCCTGTCCAGACAGCAACACCTGCTGCTGTACATATGAGTATTCAGGCTATTGCCTTGCATGGGGATGCTGCCCACTTGAGGGTGCCACTTGCTGTGATGACCATTACAGTTGCTGCCCGCATGATTATCCTATCTGTAACACCAATGACGGGACCTGCATGATGGTAAGAGCAAGTCAAACTTTGTTTCGTTGCATGTTCTTTAAGTCCTCTCTTTCTCCCCCTTTGCTAACGTATTTCCTACTTGCAACAGAGCAAGGACAACCCATTGGCAGTGAAGGCACTGAGGCGTACTCCTGCTAAACCTCACTGGGCCTTTGGAAGTGGTGGCAAGAAGAGCAGTGCTTAAGCGGATGATGCTCAAGCTGGAATTGTGTCAAGTTGAGGATGAAAGAATTGTGGCACAGTGGTGTTGATGTTCTCCTTGACTTTATCCTTACTTACAGTCCACTTTTCCATCATTATTAAGATACCAATCGGTGGACTGTCTTTTAAAGATTATTCAGAAACTGAATTTATGTAAATAGAGCCCTATTTACTTCTGCTTGATTTCAACAACCAACAGACATTGTTATAAGTTCCCATTGTCATCTGTACATTTCAGTTATCATTCGGCCATGGCCTTGATGAATTGCCTTATCATTTCCAATGTCGCTGGTTGTTCCTTGTTTACTTATTGCATATATTCAACTTGCTTGAAGATCTCAAGTCAATTCAAGATTAGTAGATAATAATGTATCATGTAGTAATCTGGTAGGCCAAAGGTTTATAGAAACAAGCGACCAAATAAAATCCACAAATCCTTGTCTTTTAATTCTACCACCATACAACTGGGAATCCCTTTCCCTCCATAGTGCACAAGAGAATCAATCTTAGATACAGTCTTAAAGCCGCACATTCATTTTGAAAAAAATATGAGATTCATCATTAAAAAAATTATTTTTACATGTGGGTCTTAAATTTATTCACTTTATTTAAAATGAGTGAGCGAACTAACATACTCTAAAATTGCAAATATCATTTCTCGTGGGGTCAATGGAGATGCTTCTCACCACCTCACACCAAGAACTCTCCTGTCCGTTCGGCTGCCATTTCCATGCAAAACCATCCACGACCTAATTCTCCACTTTGGCTTAAAATGAAGATGGCTGGCAGTGGCATAACCAAATTACATTGATATCTCTCAATCACTTGTCCAATAAAAAAGAAAGACTTCAATTCTGTAACCGTACAAAAAGGATCTTTCAATTCTCTCTAGCTGTACACTGTACAGTCCACACAAAAAACCTTTCAATTCTCCTTAAAAGAGTTTTGCTCTTATTTAATTACATACAGCTCATAGCTTATTGCTTAAAGATTAGATAGGACCGTTATCCTTCCAAGTCCCCCAAGTCATACTATATAAAGTCTTGGTCTCTCTCTCTCTCTCTCTCTCTCTCTCTCTCTATCTATCTTTCTAAGCAAGGAGAGAGAAGATGAAGATATTCATCAAAATAAGTGGAATCTCATCTATGATAAATAATAATTTGTAACTAAGCAAATTATAGTTGAAGATATATAGAGCTGGCTGATATAACATGTCTCAATCCATATAAACTAATGGAGCCACATTGATGCTACACAACAAAACCAGAGACTTAAATATCACTAACAGAAAGAGAAAAAGAAAAGAAAAGAAAAAAGAATCAAATAGAAGAGCTGGGGACCATCCAATGTGTTGGGGGAGAGATGCTAAAGGACGCATACAAACTTCATCTAGTCTCAATATATCTGTCTGCTTTGCTTCTCTCATTTTGTTTCCGGGGACCAGCCCCCTTGTGGTGGACTATTCCTCTCCAACAGGATAGATAATGGGACTCAAACCCCACCACGACATTTGCCACTCCGCTCGATCCATCAATGAGGACAATAATAGCATTGTCTTACCATTGTTAACAGTCATGACAACACAAAACATAAGGGTTTCAGGAATATCCATGTGATTGCAATTAAGCATGACATTAAATCAATCATTGCATGCTCTTGTCACTTGCGCAAACAATGTAGACAAAATGGTATTCAATTTGAAGGGGTTTATGGACTTATTGTGTTACATTTATACTAAGTTTTATGCACAAAAAGCAAACTGGTGCACAATCAAATGACAAGGAGCCAGCTACCGACCAGCAGACCAAAGCTAAGTAATCTTTTCCTGACAATAAATGCAACTTGGGTATGCTAATTAATTGCGATTTGAGGCACTTTCTTCCTCTGTTGGTGGTCTAAATCCCAACTCCATCACCAAACCATTTCCTAGCTCTAAATTATGGTTTATGGAAAAGGGTTTTTCTTCTTGAGCACCATCCATATGACACGAAGACTCCTGTTTTATGTCGGTTATCTGAATGCCATCATTGTCAAACTGAACTCTCTGGTTCGCGCTGTTGATGTTGTTGCCCAGCAGGGCTGTGTCTGGAGCTTCGATGGCTTTAAGAGAGGGATTTACAGTAGGTAGCTTTGTAAGCAGTGCTCCAAGGCAGCAAGACATAGTAGGCGAAATGGATGGTCCTGAAATGCTGTTTTGTGGAGTGTTCCAGCCCAAGTTGATCGACTTTAAGGGAGAATAGTCAGGTTTTTCCTCCAACAGTCTCTTCACTCCGGTTAATGGGCGATTGTTGTACAATGAGAGAGTTGTTTCATGGCTTTCTATCATATGGGCATTGGGTTTGAGAACGTATGGATGTTGGATAGGAAGGTTTGGTCTTTGGATGGCGAAGATCCCTGGAATGCTTTGGAGATAGCAGAACTTCCTCTGTATGCTGATCACCAGATCGAGATCTTCCACAATCTGAAGAGCCCATTAGTCAATTGTAATCTAATTTGCATAAGAATTTAGATAGAAAATTGGCATAGTAGATACCTTATCAAATGAGCCAAGTTGAACTATGCCTTCTCTAACAGAAATGACTGCAATTGTCTGTCAAAATAAGAGAATTCTAATAAGCTTAAAGTGGGTAGTTCAGTAAGTTCAAGTGGGAATTTCAATTCCTTTAGTTCGACTTTGAGAAATTACCAACCTGAATGCCTGAATTGAAGTGAAACTCCCATGCTCTTGGTTGCTTCAAATAGGAATAATTCAAGAGAATGCCATATTTAAAGTAAAAGAAGTAGAACTTACATTTGAAATGATACTATGCAGAAAATATATAGATTGGCTTACAGGATCAATGGAGACATTCCACGAGGAGATAAAGCTAGGATCACCATCATTTGGGGCATTTTTAAACACCCATTTGTGACTATTATCTGCTGCAACTTTCCCCAGTAATCTGCAAAATAGAAACCATGCAGCTTATCCCTCAATTTTCTCCAACAGTATTTTATCACTTGTAAAGATTCGAGTCGATTACATATGAGCTCTCACCCTTCTCCAAAATTGTACACCTCATGAGACATTTTGAAGAAGACATCAGCCCCAAACCTCCCCTTTCTGTAACCACTGCCGGTTCGCTCACATTCAAAGAAATCACAGAACCCATCTTCCCACACTAGAATCCTGAAACCCAAAAAGATAAATAAATAAATAAAAAGGAGAGAAAATACTAAGCAACCAGAATTGAGACAATGGTCTTTTCACAATTCTTGTACTTAACCAGTTCCTTTTGTTTCCTTTGGAGCGATCAAGAGCGCCCCCTTCACATTCCCATCTGCAAGAAAACAGTGTTGTCGAGAAGAATAAAAATGCATGTTTTTTGTAACATGAACTTCACTGAACAAAATAAATAATCATGCGCGCATTTGAGTTTTGGTAATCATTTTCTTACTTAGGAGGTGGGAAATTCCGAGGCAGTATCCTCCAGAAAACAGCGTACACCCACTTAGAGGAACTGGAAGAATTTGAACACGAACATAGGCTTCTAAGTGTTTGCTGCAAGAGAGAGTTGAGGAGTCCACTCTCCATTGCCACAGAGAGAGAGAGAGAGAGAATCAAAAATACTTCTAGTAGTAGTATCTATGGAGTCTCAGTTCTCATCACAATTAAACGAAAAAGTTGAAACGAGAGAAATCGTTGGCCGGCACGCGCACCAAACGAGTGAGAAAAACACGCACCTACCACAACCATGGAGACATTCTGTTACTCTGTTTAGTAGTGTTTACTGTCCTAAGATTTTCATAAAATCTTTGGACTGGATAAACATTTGCTAGTAAAGAAAGGAAAATGAAAGAAATGAACGATGGAAGGTAGTTTGGATTCAAACCTCTTTGAAAAAAGAGAAGTGCTGGCATGCTGCTATCCCGCCCACACCTGTTTAGATTTAAAGATGGTTTCATTTCTCCATTACAAATTTTTTAATTTTTTATATAAAATATAATAAAAAATTTAATTTTTTTAGACCCAAAAATAATAATAATATTTTATTTAACTCATCTAATATAAATTATACTTTTTTAATTTTTAATTTTAAATATTTTTAAAAAATAAAAAAATATGAATACATTAATATCACTTTCTTAATTATTAAGTAAAAAGATATTAAAAAGTAAAATAAAATACATAAGTAGTCACTTTAAAAAAGATAAATTCAGAAGACGTAATATCATTTTCCTTTAGAAAAACTAAGGAAGATGTCGATTAGTTATTATTTGAAGTTGTAGATAAAGATTTTAAGATTGGAGAAAAATGCTTTTTTGTCCTTCTACCACCCTTCAGACTCCTGAGGTTTGAAAGATTTCAACAAAAGCCATTAATCATTCCTCTTAATAGTTTCAGGCTACCCATAGAAACAGGTAAGCAACCATCTCGTTTCTACTTCTTCATCTAAATCTCAGGAATTTATGTGTCACCACAACCACTCATTTTCTTTGTATCATTTGATACAACAGGCCCACCCCTAAATCCTTTTGCTCTAGCTCTCCTCTTCCATGCTCCCTTCTTTTTAACTGGTACCTCACTACTCATCCTATGTTCTGATTCTTCCAATAACCCCTCATTCCTTGCTGTATTTCCAGTGCCCTCTTCAATTTCATGGAAGACTCCCCCCTCCCTTAACTCCTATTTTGCCCCTGTAACTTCAAAGTGGATAGAACCATCTTGCTCCTCTCTTTTTAATTTTTCCCCTCCCCCTTATACATAACCACGTCCACACTATTTTTTGTAAATTGTTTTCCTCTACTCTTCCATTTATTGACAACTCACTTTTGAAATATCCCCCTTCCCTTTCTTCCCCACCCCTATTTTTTTTAACCACACCCACACCTCTCCCTCTGACCCTTCCTTCTTTTTCTTCACTACTCCCTTCAATGTGTGGCTCCTTCTTCCACCTGCTTCCCTTCTCTACCCTTCTAGGACTATTGCTATAGTACTTAGCCCTTTGAACTTGATTTGCCCTCAACCATATTCCATATTGATCTTTCTTACCCTTTGAGTTTCCCAACAGACTACAACAATCATTAACTCCATGGATAATGCATCCATAGGAGAAACATATACGTAGCTACTTCTCATAACGAAATGGAATCCAGAGGCTATTACCCTTTACCTTTAGTGTTCTTCCTCTTGCTAAAGGCTGTGTCAATCCAAATAAATCTAAACTCTCAAGAAGCTACTTGATCCACTCCTATCCTCCTGCACATCCACCTCCTCTACCTTCCCCACCGTTCCTCCAATCTATTCCCCTCTTTCTTTTGTCATGCAAGATAAGGGTAAATCGTGCATCCTCACCCAAAATCTCTCATAATCAAAATTCACCTATTGCACTGAAGTATACCCCTCAAATTCCTTTAAAACTAGCAACTGATTATCAAAAAGCCAGGGTCTCCCTATTCATACCCTTTGCTTATCAGCTTGATTCTTGAAAATTATAACAAAGACATTCAAACTTACCTCCATAAATTTAGTTGCCTTGCTTATCCACCATATTTTTTCCATTGTTGACCCCAGAACCTCCCTACTTATAGCTATCTTTGAGCACACTTTCCCCACCAAATTTCTCTGTTCTTTGTTCTTCAGTTCTTCAGAGGCATTATCTTCGATCACTATATCTAATATATCCTCTTCCAGCAGCCTGAACCTCTTCTATTTTTCTTCTAGGTTATCCATTATTCCTCTTAACTTCACCCTACTCTGCCTCTCTTTCGCTACAGCTACGTCATTAGAACCTTAGCCACCTGACATTGAGCCCTACCTCGGAATCTACCTCTCACCTAATGCCTTGGACCACCATTTTTCTGTAATAACTGTCACCACATGCCCCTATGCACTCCCACTCCATCCCTTTTTCCAGAGAGAAAAAGAGTGGAGATTAGGGTTCATTTTAATAGTGATATGATATGGTTTTAGATGAGTTGAATAGAATATTGTTAGAATAGTATTTTTTTTAATATTATTATTGTTTTGAGATTTGAAAAAGTTAAATTGTTTATTAAATTTTGTGTAAAAATTTAAGAAAGTTGTAATGATGAGATGATATAGTTTATATATCCAAATGAGCCCTAAATTCTGAAGATCGATTGGAGAAAATACTAATACATCATATAGATCCTCATTGTATGTAACATTGACACACACACACACACATATATATATATATATATATATATTTACAGATAGATTTAATATTGTGAAATCTACAAAAGTTTATTTGACATTCAATGACAATATTTCACTTTTTATCGCACTTCAAGTCTCCCTTGATATCAATCTATAAATCAAAAGCTTCGACCGAAAAGATATAATCGAAGAATTTTATTTTATTTTTATTTTTTAAATGGAAATTGGAAGGTGCAGACAAACTGTCGTTTCCATGAATCGGAAGCGTCTTCATTTTGCCCAAACTTGTTAGGAAAATGCTATACCCACCGTTCCCACTTCCCGTTCCTGCTTCCCGCTTGATGTGGACATACCACGCATGCGTTAAATATTTTTTTTTCCCTCCATTTCGTCTTCCCTCCAGAGTCCTTTTCTTTTTTGTTTCTTTCGTTTCTGCTTTCCCCTTTCTTTCTTCCCAGTTCGAATTCACCCTCCATTTCGTATTCCCATTCTTTTTTTCTTTTTTGTGACAAGAAATAACGAGATCACCTGTTTGTATTTCCATTATGACTTGAACTGAAGTTCTATTGAAAGGTAAATATTTCAATCTCTAAATAATTTCCTGAGATTCGTATGGATGAGCTTACCTGAGTCCAATTCCTAGTTGAAACAAAAGCAGTGCAATACAAAAGGGAAAAAAGCATATTCAACAAGTTTCACAAAGGAAAATTCATGAAGGTTTAGCTTCTAAATGGGCGGCAACCATTCACGCTGAACTCAACCCAAATGATTTGACAATGGTGCTGACCCTTTCTACAGATTTCGTCTTCCACTCCATTTCATCTTCCTTTTTTTTTCTTTTTGTTTTTGCTTTTTTTTTTTTTTTTTTTTTTTCTTCCCATTTCTTCTTCCTCCTCCAACCCATTTCATTTTCGTTTTTACAGATGGCTAGAAACGGGGATTTATGGTTTGAATCTTGCAAATATGTACCAGTGTTGGGGATTTGGATGGGAGACAGCCTGCAGAGAGATGAAATGCAGAGTGGCTTCGAAGTGCAGAGAGACAAGATGCCGAAAGAAAAAAAAAATGCAAAGAGATGAAATCAGAGGGGAGCGAAATCTGTAATGGGTTGGAGGGAAGAAGAAATGAAAGGTTGGAGGGGGAAGATGAAATGGGAAGGAAAAAAAAAAAGGAGATGCGAAAATAAAATAAAATTGCAGAGAGACGAAATGGAATGGAGATTCGGGAAGATGAAATGGAATGAAGAAGACGAAATGAAATGGGGAAGACGACGTGGGAAGAAAAAAAACGAAGAGAAGAAAACCGAAAAGACAAAAAAAACAAAAAAAGAAGCATGCCACGATTGGTATACCACGTCAAGCGGGAAGGAAAAACGGGAAGAAGTAACGGTGGCCGTAGCATTACCCAACTTGTTAAGGGATTAACCGTTTGGTTGGATTTGATTTTGTTAATTTTTTAGAACTAAATTGGTATATACCGACTTTAAAAATTTAAGACTTAATATCGGACTGATTCAAGATTGAAACTTCGGTCCGGTCCATTTTTACGGATTATTTATGTTAGTAATAATATGATGTTTATATATACTAAACTATTAGTTTATTTATATTATAGTATAAGTACACTATTATATCAAAAGTAAGTTTATATTAATAACTTAATATTAATGTTTATATTTAAGATTAAAATTTTCTGTTATATTAATTTTATGTTATAATATTAAAATTTATATGCAATATCAAATGTTATATTAGAAATTATAAGATTAATTTTATATTATATCACATGTTATATTAGTTTTAAGTTATAAGATTAATACACTTGAATAAAATTAAAATTTTACGTTATATTAATTAACAATTTAGTATATAATATGTATAATATAATACAAAAACTATAAATATATATACTGATCAGAGTCGATTTAATTCTATTTTTAAAATATAAAAATCGGTATTGCATTGATTTAAGACCGGTTTTGATTCTTAAAAACCGATACCGCACTGGACCATTTACAGGTTCAGTCCTGTCTAGTCTGGTTCAACTGGTTTCCCAATTTTCTTACACCCCTATTACTTGAGCACTACCGCCAATTTCACTTTCTTTTCAATGAATGGAATGTAATTGTTTGAAGTAATATCATGCATCACATTCTCAATTTATTTTTATTTCATTACGTACAATGTAACATATTTATTATCATTAAATGATAACAAATCATCTAATAAAATCATGTAATGATGATAAATATATTACATCTTGCATAATGGGATGAAAGTAAAATAGTAGTGTGATGTATATAATTTTCTAATTGTTTACACATTGATTTCTCATTTGGAAAGTGAAAAAAAAAAACTTTTACAACCACAGATTTTATGAAAATAAACTATAAAAATATTTTTAATATTATTTTTATTTTGAGATTTGAAAAGTTGAATTGTTTTTTATATTTTGTTTGAAAATTTAGAAAAGTTATAATTATTAGATGAAAATTTTAAAAATTTAAAATTAAAAAATATTTGTATTTGAGTGGAATGGAATGAGTCAATGAGAGACCAGGCCATCTCAACATCAAACGGGGCCCTACAAAGTCATAAAGCTTGATGAGATCCACATGTTGGAACTCTATGCTAGCCGATACTTGAGCAGTCATGATCCCAAAACATTTGAACTATGTACAAGTTTAACGGATTGTATTCATTTTTATCTATATTCATAGTAGGAAGAAGAGGATAATGTGATAAAGCCTTTTGAAGTTTACCCATAAAACAATTCATGTAAAATCTACTAAATCGACATCGCACCTCGTAGGCTTACTTTTAGAGAAATTACAAAGTGTGATAATGTGAACGCACACCAAGAACAAACAATCCCTCTATCATTATGACACTCCCACAACTCAAATTCATAACCTCTTAACTTTAATACCACTTGTTAGACCGCATCCACGCTTCCTTGAAGTTCATCCATGTCATCAACCCAGACTTTCCTAATTCACCTGGTGCATAAGGGCCACTTGCCGCCATCGACACCATGACACCACCTGTCGTTCCTCTTTTCGGCAGAAGGTAACAGACAGATCGTGTACCCTCCATTTTAGAAAATTCTCAGCGATAAACCAATGGTCAAAGTAGGTGTTAACCCAACGTGGAATGCCATAGCATTCCTCCTAAGTCTAGCTGGGGGGGTGGTTTTCCCTAGACCCCGCTTGTGGGTCGGGCAGCTGAGCGCAGCAAGTGCGACTTCAGCATACTTGTATCTTACCCAAGGTTTTAACCCGAGCAAGTAGTCAGTGATCCTGTCACGTGTGTGTGCAACAATGGGGAATAAATCACTGAAAAAAATAGAAAAGAAAAGACCGTATAATGCATAGTAGCGCCTAACATTCAACCTTAAAAAATAAAATATATTAATTCTGAAATTAGCACTCGATAAAGGAAATTATGATAAGAGTCTACAATAAGCTATCGAATATTTATCACCTGATAAACAATAAGAATGTCAGATTGATCAATAGTTTCACCATTTGTCTATGCATTGATATAAGCTGTCCCCTTGAACTTTGAATTTAAGTTACGCTTGAAAAGAAAGATGACACCTCAAGCACCTGCGAAGTTGTAAGTTGACCCCTTCCAGCACCCGTTGGGGTTTTACCCATGATGGGTTTTCGTTCTACTTTGTTTTCTTCTCTACCTTGGCATGAGGCTTTCGGTATATAATTATCTGACTCAGGATGGTAACATTGGTTGCAATACCAATTACAGAGCCCCAAACAACTTCAAAAGAATTAAGGACAGCAATTGGTTGAAAACATATATGCCAACAGGCACCAACAGCATAAATAAGGCAGAAATCATAGTGTACATGGTGTTGCTTAGAAACTAGAAAGTTGGGACATGTGAAGCATAAATTTGAATATCATTAAAAATGTCATTAATATTTGAACTAGAAACATATTTGTGCACATAAAACATACAGATGGTTTTATTTCAGCATCTTTTACAATACCAAAAACACTATAAGACAATTCTTTCCTCGCAGAAATTGCGTTTTTATAGAGGAAGAATGGAAAAATAACAATATAAAACAGGTTCTACATATGAGAGAACCGAGATCATTGATAGAGTTAGATTTGCAACAATCCATCACAATACCTGATATAACTTGTTGATATACAATAACCAACAGGTTATGAAGCTAAATTTCCTTCTTTTTTTAATTTTCTAAAACCTTATGTTTTTCAATAAATTACAATTTTTTTTGGTAGGTTTCAATAAATTACAAATGAACATCTTATATCTGGCATTCATCATCATCATTGTTCAACTAACTCTTAATAAAACTGAAATATATTCTCAGTCCCACATTGATAACACGCACACACACAAATGATATGTATTTTAATGAAACAATCACTCTTCCTGAAATCCCTTGAACAAACTTGGAAAAGAAAGCAAGGTTAAAATCTGGAAACGAAGTGAATCCAATTTTGAAAATAAAATTTTTTTACAAGTAAAAATGTGAAAATTCAATGAACTAAAATGCTTCCATTTTCAAAAACTCTTTTTGGAGCAACTCAGAAAGGAACACAAATACCTATTGTGGGAGAGAAAGGAGTCATTACGAATATGAAACAAGGATACCACTTCTTGGTGCTTTCTCCTGGATGCTCGTAAAAACTCTCACTACAAAACAAAGAATTAAGTTCCGTGACTTCGTTGAATGTGTGAGGGTATGTCTGGGAGTGTGTATCAAACACTAACAGCTCCACTAAAATATGAACTTACCCATGGAACCAGCAGAATTCATCAAACATGTTATGAAGCTGAGCTCCCCTGTGCTTTTGTTCTGCTCAGGGAATGGTTGTTCACCAAAACAAAAATAAGAGGCTACAAATATGTGTGAATACTCAAAGTAATAGAAAATCCATATGCAAAAGATTGTCAAAAGAATGTAAGAATATATTAGAAAACAGAATCAAATCAAAACTCGGTATTGCCTCTTTTGGAAAGTGATCGAATCATCCTGAAATCTTCTTACCAACAATCAAAGAAGCATGTTTTAAATCTTCTTACCCACTATCACCCACAATAAAGTATATATACAACTGCCTCTTAGGATGGCATCTGCTCTATTATCACTAGGAAACAGGACATTAGCATATATGCAACTTCTGGTTGCAGAGAGAGACTAATGCACAATTCATTTTTTTTTCCTTTTTGAAAAGTAAGAAAATCACAATACACACAATTCATATTGGTAT
The DNA here is from genome assembly GCF_001411555.2 of Juglans regia. Classification (NCBI taxonomy): domain Eukaryota; kingdom Viridiplantae; phylum Streptophyta; class Magnoliopsida; order Fagales; family Juglandaceae; genus Juglans; species Juglans regia. Next base: position 8,035,534 of record NC_049906.1, on the reverse strand, counting down.
ATTTATTAACTTCAAGAAGTTATGGACTATCAGGGCCAACAACAGAGCGGGCCAGTATTTTCATACAAGTATTTAGAAAGGGAATTTGTAGAATTCTTGCAATAGGAAAGAAAGAGATGAAAAAAATTATATAACAGCACAACTGTTATGAACAAACAATTGAGCAGCATAACAAGGAATTAATTATTTAACTCACAGAAAAGTTCTTCCATATTTGTGGGATCCTGGCGAAGAGAAAAATTGCATGCTGAGATGCCTGTAATAGATCATTTCCACATTAGGCAAACTCCATATGTACAGAGCCTTCAAAATTCAAGAAAAAGGAAAAAAGTCTAAACAAGCCTGACATTTGAAATGCATGTACTTGAAAATCAGTACCCCTATAAAGACAATGACCACAAATGAAAGGGAAAAAAGATAACTTTGACAAACTCCAATATCTGAAAACCAGAAATAAAAGAATGTACTGACATATAGGGCTTCAAAGAGAACCGGATTAATTTGACCAGCTAGAATAGTTGGTGCTACCGCACAATATCTGAAAAACCATCATATTAAGGAAGAGGTTGAACATATTTTTTTTCATCTCACATGATGCATACTCAAGAAAATCCAAAAACTCTATGTCAAGAAAAAAGGATACAGCAATGCCCTGATCCATGTTATAGTTCCCACCGGTTGTGAATAATAGTAGATTATGGCAACTAAAATTAAAGCTGCAACAGATAAGCACAAGAGGAAGTATGTTAGATCTTTCATATTGCAAAGTTATCTGATCCAAGAGGCAATACCTAATCCAGGGGTCCAATAGAGCCAACCAACAGATAATAATCAGGATTCAACAGATGCTTTTTGTGTCAAAATTTGGGCTCTTGCCTGATTGTAGTACAGGCAGATTAACCTCATAAATTAATCTTAACTATAATCGACTCTAATGATTCCGGTCCAATTTCTAGTGCATTCACCACAAACAGCAACATATAACATTGAACCACAAGATACTCAAGAAACAAATAAGATAATATTATTTGGTATCAATCAAGGAAAAAACATTGCTGTAATAAGTGAAAACGTTTAAGGTTCCTCACGTTTATGCCAAGTGTTCTCTGAGTCCAAAATATAGATTCTATAATTCAAGGTACATACAAGCATATATACATTACAAAAGCCGCTCATCTTTTAACTAACAATTCTACAAATTTAGGGATTAGGAGCGATATGAGTACAGAAAATCTACAGTTACACACAAGAATGGCTTTATATTTTGTTTTGCACACCTACATACCTTGGATCAAAAGAAATGCCAACTCCCCATAAGCTGAGAAGGGAAGCCCTTTGTGGAGACAATATGCCAGAGCAATAGTGTAGCCGACTACTTCAAGCTCAAAGGCAACAACACTAAGGCCTCTGACACTACTGTTTTTCAAAATTTTTAGTATCTGCAGTTTCAAAGCAAAAGCACTTACTACTGCTTTAATATATGCACTGCATGAGAGATTGATTAAGTGCCCAGGGTGCCAGAACCAGGCTCATTAAAAGTAATTAACAAATGCATGTTAGGGGATCATAAAATTCATAGAAAAACAACATAGTTCGCCACATTCTTTTCAAACTCCACGGATTCTTATTCCATAACTCAGTTCGTGATTATAACCAATAGCTTTTGAAAGAGATTATATCCTTTAAATAAATATTAGCCTTCGTTCGAATGCCAAGAAAGGAAGAGGAAACCCATAATTTCTGCGTCTGTAAAGCATTGAAGAAAGGATTCCCAATAGTTCATTTCGAGGCTAAAAATCATAAAACCAACCCACGAATAGCCAATCTTTTCCAAAAGCGTCGTTCTAATTTAGAAACATAAGACAGGCAGCTAGGGAGCCAAAGTTGAAGTGAAAACCCTATTTTAACACATCTTAACTCTGCGGAACGTAATTTCAACCAGCAGCCATGATTATGATTGAAAAGAATCAAAACAAAACAAAACAAAAAAAGAAGGAAAGTGTGCCTGGGGGAGTTTGACGGTGGTGGAAGCCGCGACTATGCAATAGCCGAGGAGCTTGGAAATGAGAGGCAGCAAGCAGTCTTTGTCAGGGATTTTACCATGGCGGAGAGATCCCACGGCACAGCCGAAATCAATCCCTATAAATTCCATTCAGTCTCTCTCTCTCTCTGTGATCCGATCCAAATACTGTGAGGGACTCTAAAAAGGGAAAAGACTTCGAGGGAAATAGTGAAATACACCACACTGCGCTTCGGACAACTCCAATTTCCATCCCCTTTTTTTTTTAGGTTTTTATGAATTTTCATTTTTCCCATTAGTTGAGGAGAAATTTTGCCACTTGCCTTTCTATTTTTATTATTTAATTACTTGATATAAAACATTATTTAAAATATATTGTATCAATAGTTTGAAATGATAAATTCAAAAATAATATTTGTATTAATTCTTACAAATACTAATGAATTAATATTGTAAGAAGAATTATAAAGAGATCTTATAAAAATAAATTTATAAATTCACATAACTTTATATGATATGTTAAATATATTTTACAATAAAAATAATTTTATTATCTAATCACTTCTGTTTGTGGAATTAAGCAATTCTCTTGTAAAAATTGTCAAAACACACAGAAAGCAACTTTGGTTTGAATAGTAAGATGGGATGAGATAACATGATTTTAAATGAGTTGAATAAAATATTATTTTTTAATATTATTATTATTTTAAGATTTAAAATTTTGACTTATTTATTATATTTTATATAAAAATTTTAAAAAATTATAATAATGAGATAAATCGTCTCTGTATCCAAACAGGACGAAGATTAACTTTTATAATTTATTTGTCACGCAGATTAATTCGACAAGAAAAGTGCCCATCAATACGCCGTGTGTCCCTAAGGCCATGCTTCAAAATAAAAAAGTTGTGAACTCTTGGAAGACGTAGAATTGGTACGCATTACTTTTGCTGAGCATTATGCCAAAGCCGTGCTTCTTTGGTGGAAGGTTTCTCCATCTATTCTGTCACGTACTCATTACCAAGTTCAAGTTAAGCAGTTTCTATGGAAACTCAACTCTGTCATTACCTAAACACGATCCATCTCATTTTGATTACAACATTGGTGAATGGTATTTCTATTTTCATAATCTCATTCAAGTATCTGAACATTTCCAAGTCATTCAGCAACCTCTTCAATATCCAGCTGTAAAGAAAACCAGTGAGCTTTTAGCTTGATAAAGACCTGCCAACACTTTAGCTGTAGCTCCATGGCAGAACCCTTAGGACTCACCTATGGAATCTAAATCTCCGGATAGACTAGCACAGCAACCCACCGCCATGACCACTCACTTAAATAACAGTTTGATCTCAGGAGGAATCGAACCTGTGACATTGGGCACATGCATACAAGTTCGCCCTTTTACCACTTGGGCTACCTTGCAAACATATCACGGAACCAAATCATTACAACATAGATGTATATAGATGTCTGCATTTTCTCGTCAAAACAAGTTAATCGTGCATGCAGAAAACATCAACATTTCAGTATAAAGGTGGGGGGGTGGATTATATCTGTTGGCCATGCAGTCGATTGTATGGTAGATAACCAGAGATTCAGAGGAAAAAAACACATTAAACTCCCGAGATCTACTCTTTCTCGTAGAATTCAAGCATAATTAGGTCGATGCTGGACATATTTACATGCTACAATATGTAAAATATTTTGGGAAAGAATAAAAAACTCACTGTGATAATATATACCCGCATATCCTTTATGAGAGATGAAGCTGCTGTGGGTCTGTCGCATTCTTTGATGGTTTGTTTCTAATATCCTTGCTTTAGATCTTTGATCATAGATTATCATAAGGAAACTTGAGATAATAAAAAAAAAAATGACATTTTCGTTCAAAGCTGGTAGACAGCATCTACCAGAATGTACATTCTCTCAAGTGTATATCAATCAACTTGTACTTGTCAAAAAACTTTGAGTGCATATAACTTCACCCACCATCACGTATAGACAAAGATCAAATCATGGCATGCTTGAAGGGTTTCGTTTGGTGCATATGAAAAAGAAAGATGCATTGAAATGTCTATGTTCAGTGAATTACATTTCCCAGGCACTGGTGAAAAACCATGCAAAATCCCTTATAGTTTTACATTTTACACTAAAAAACGAAAGAAATGCCCATAACCAAATTTTTTAGGAAATTCTACACTTGGACAAAATATTATTGTACATGAAAATGTAGATCTTCCCACATTATTATAGTTAATACGGAAATACTCTAGCCACAAAAGGATTACACAAAAGTAATCCCACAAACTGACATAACTTAATGTAGTTTATCAAATTGTAAAGTTACTTTTATTGTAAAGCAGATCTAACATATATGATGAAACCACGTCAACTTGTGGGATTGTTTTTGTGTGATTCCTTTGTGGATGCTGCAGTAATCTAGTTAATATGCATTCAACTAAATCTGTAGAGAAATATTCTACAAATAAGACAATCTCAAACCCGAGTATCAAGCCAACAGTTATGTCTTGGGCTAATAAAAATTTAGGCGGTAGAAGTATTTTGCATTTTTGCTTATCAAAAAGAAAAGTTCTACTTAATGATGGTTGCCAAAAGTACTTCCACTCACACACATATAAAGATCACATCATATAATAACATGTTACCAAAAGCAAAATTAAGGCCTCTCCCTGGAGTAAGAAATATAACCTTAGCCGAATTTGAATTCCCTAAAGACATCGTCAGTATCAGCATTAGCATCACTGCTGTAACCAATGAATTCCCTAAAGACATCAGTAGTATCAGCATTAGTATCACTGCTGTAATTAAATATCTATGCAAGTAACAAGTTATGTACATGCAAACATTAAAAAATGCTAGACATCTAAAACGGAATGATCTCAAAATATGTCTGCTTTGCAAACTTGAGACCATGGATCAAAATTTTTATTTATCTTTGATACATTGTCATATTCCCATGTGTTATTCAGCACAGGAAAAAACAAGCAGGCCAAAGACAAAATCCAAATTGAATCAGTTTAAGTTTCCAAAACACATTAGAAGAACGATAACCTACTGGCAATGACATGTTGGGTACATAAAGACCATTAATATACACAGACAAAGTTTATATACCTTTATATTTTAATTTTCGCTGAAATATGCACCAAGAGCAGACCAACGAATCTCCTTATTTACTGACAAAAAAAAGAGTAGACCAATGAATCCTGTCATTTATAAACTGTGGATCTCCCGTCAAATGCACCCTCGATTGACAATGTAGCCCATCAAGAAGTTGACACCAGAAGTGATGCCATAGCATCCCTTATGATTGGAACACATTCTTCTCCAAAGACTACCAGAGACAAGCTTCAAGCTGCTCCTCAGCAAACTTCTTACGCCAATGCAATATAACTTCATAGATACCTGTTGGCCCAATAGAAACACCGTGACAACTAAAAAGTATGTAGGCTATCTGTCTATTCTCATACTAATGTCAGCACAATCGTAATTCTATTGCATGATATGGTATCTCATTGCATGATATGGAAGAGATACCATGACTTCATGCTTCACACCAAACCTGTTCGTTAGAAGGATCAGGCCCCACTGTTTGGAAAAAATGTTGCAACTAGAAAACAAATAAGCTCAAAGATAAAGGAGTTTGGGTAAATCAATATTTTGCAGATACCAGTACCTAAGTCACTCTACAGAAGTCTGTAAACTCATCCAACCATATCCACTGCAATGGCTACATGGCAGCACCTAAACATTGCTGTTTCTCACCATTTTTTTTTTTTTTGGTAAGTAATAAGAGATTTTATTAATGCAAGTAAATAGGCATAGCCCAAGTACACAGAAAGTATACAAGCAAAAACAACTAAATGCAAGCTAGGGACTAGGAACTAGGAATGGCTGAAAGGAAATCATTAAAATTATCCCCATTCAAAACAAGAACTCTGTTTCTCACCAATGAAAACAGAAAATTTTAAAGCACAAAACCAGAAACCAAGACTAATCTCATGAACGTACATGACATCAAATTCAGAACAGCAATTCTGTAAATAACTACAGATTTGAATGACATGTAAACTTATTGGACCAGCACAAGACCCCTTCGGCCTCCGAGGGTAGCAGATGGACAATATAACACTATTCAATAAGTGGAATGCACTAGCTAGAGGGAAGACAATACATTTACAAAAGGAATCTAATATGCAATATCTATAGATATTCACTTAAATGAAGGAAACAGTTGCTATTTGTTCATCTACCTGTGAACACTTTTTTTTTTTTTTACCAAAATAAGAAATCAAAACCTCACAACCTTCCAAGACACAACACAATTTCCATCTCAGCCTAAGGTCACTGATGAAATTCTCCAGAAACCAACTTAAGTACTTAATAGTTTACATATCTAATGCCTATGTTCCCATCAAATAAATCATGAGAACTAGCAAATAGAAAAAGCTTTAGAGAATCATGCATTGTGTTGTTCGAACCCTTGGGTGTATACAATATCTAGGGGCCATGTCCCATCGGTGAAATGCAGATAATTTACTTGATTAATGTGATATGAGCGCATTATACGGGTCCGGAATCTCACTGGGTAAAAGACATAATGCGTTTGCATGGTCTCCAAGGTTCCTAGTCATAATTAAAAAAATTCATTATGTTTGTGATTACCAGGTACCAGTCAAACATTTTTGTTTTATGAGCAATAATGGGTACTAGTCAAATAGGAGGAACAAATCTTACATGTATTCAAAGACATTAATTATAAAAAATGGTACTTAAAGACACAAGAAGTGAAGGTGTTTCACTCATTCAATAAGAAAGGGAGTTTACCAAATTAACAGAAATGATAAAAGTGTGAGATTACCACTTGCAACAGCAAAGATTCAATTCTAAAGGCAATGAACGGCACACAACGTTAAATTAAATACCAAAAGAAAAAAGACAGAATCGTATAATACAACACAAAACAATGTAAACGGAGCAACAGCAAGGATGCTATTTGAGTTGGAACTTTTGCGCAGGTTCCTTGTCTAACTACCCCGGACACTGCTGTTACCACTTGACCACCTTCTCAAAATGCTAGCCACCCCTAGCTTCGATTTCCATGAACTCGATCGACCAGTACTGCCCGATACAATATTAGCCGCCGCTGCTGCTGCCGCCGCCAATTGGCTAGGCACCTGAATGGGAGGAGGAAATTCAACAACGTTTTCCTGAGCTCCACCGTCACTCGCACTCGCATCCTGATGTTCAGGCTCACCATTATCTAAGTTCACCGCAAGTGATTCCCTAGCCGCCCTCAACCATTCAGCGCCCTCAGGTGTTACTCCTCTACACTTCTTAAGCTTCACTTTAACCAAATTGGGGCAACCACCCGCAAGGGCTTCCAAACCTTGATCCGAAACCAGGCAACTTTTTATACAAAGCTTCTTCAATGCCACGCATTTCGCGCCAATGCAAGAAATCTCCGCGTCACCAACTGAATCGCTTCCGCATAAAGCTAAGCGCTCTAGATTCTTGCAATTCGATGCTAAAGATTCCAAACTCAGTTTTGTAGGATTCACACCGATAAGAACCAATTCCTGAAGATTAGAACAACCTTTCGCGACGGCAATTAATCCCTCGTCGCCTATCCTGTTCGCCTTCCATCCGTCAATGTGAAGCTTCCGCAAGAGCCTACAACGATCTGCAAGCAATACGAGCCCCACGTTCGTGCACTCTGGCGTCTTAACAAGGTGCAGAATTTCCAGATCCAAACAACTCGAGATCGCCACGAGGCCGTTATCGCTAACCTGTAGCCGTTCGAGATGGATTTCAACCAAGCTAGTGACACGATCCGTTATCACTTGGAGAAGTTTATCCCAATCGCCGGAGCACTTGATCAGCTTCAAGGCTCTTAAATTCTTCGCGCCGATAATAACTGGACCGAAACAGTGTCCGTTGTATAGCTCCTTGAGGCAGATCGTTTTGAGAGATGAAGCGGCTACGCCGGGTCCAATCGGCTCAGCCGCAGCTCCATCGGTGATGCTACGCAGGCGCTTCACCGATAATTCCTCAAGAGCCGAGCAATTATCGAGCACCGCCTTCATTCCCTTTGCTCCGAAGGTACAAGATCCACAGGAGAGCTTCTTCAAACCCTTGCAGTTCTTGGCGAACCCCTCCATGCCGGCATCGGTCAAACCGCGGCAAGCACGAAGCTTGAGGCGCGTGAGGTTGCGGCATTTGAGCGATATAAGAATGAGTCCCTCGTCACCGATGCTAACAGATCTACGATCGCATTTCAAGGCAAGTTTCGTGACAGCATCAAATCGAGAGAAAAGAGACGAGATAATAGGGAGGAGATCTGAGTTGGCGTGGAGGGAGAGACGATGTCGGCTCTGTCCCTCGATCCGGAGCCAGCCGCGACAGACGAGAGAGCAGCGCTTGCGGTCGCCGGAGCCGAGCGACTGGAAAATGCAAGCCAGGCACTCGTCTGGCAGTGTGGAGATGTAGTCAGGGCCTCCTCCATCGATCATCCCCTCGTATCCTCCGGTATCTTCAACGTGCATCGGATAGATCAGGGCCATTGATTTGGTCTTAGAGGAAGTGTCGCTCTGATTAATTTCGCGGCGGCCCAAAATTGCAGCCGTCGAGGTTGACTGGCCCATCCAGGGCTGGTAGAAGAAGAGAAGGAGAGGGGGTTGGGGGTTATGCGGCCTCAGCCTTTGCTATCCTAGACATCGCCGTAGTGAAGCTTGCTAGCTTGCATCCACTCTCGGATTCTTCGTTCAAACTCCAAAGTGTCCTGAAACGGATTCCAAATCATATTTCATTCGGCTTTTGTTGAGAAGTAAAAGAATACAAAAGATAAAAAGTAGAATTCTCTTTTTGAATCGGGAGCGAATATAAAAGCAAAAATTATTAAATACTTTCTAAATTTGGATAATTTGATATTTTCAACGTGATTAGTAATTACATCAGATTTTCGATCCGACAGTCAGTAGTTGTTCGGATGGTCTGAACGTGGATGGTCTGAACGTGCTATCTGGATGAAAGAGGTGTATGATCTTCTATGTTAGATAAAGAGTTCGCTAGGGCTACTGAAAAAGTAGTCCGAAGTATTTTACTGATAGTTGATTTTATTTATTTATTATTTATTTATGTATTTTTTTAATCATTATAAATATTTTTAAAAAAAATAAAAATTCACAACATCATTAAAAAATACTTACTTAATCAGTAAATAAAAAAAAAACATTTGGGATATTTTTTGAGTCCCAAATTCAGGACTCAAAGTATTTCTGTTAGATAAATAATAAAAAGTAAATATTACATACTTTAATGTCTGTAATAAGCATTCCAAAGTAGTTGTTCTGTTGATGCTTCTTTTGTATTGCCTGAACCATTAGCTGAGAATCTCATTCCATTACAACATTTGTCATACCCAGTTCAATTCCAAAAAATGACTACTTTAAGAGCAGCCATTGCTTCTGCTATTAGAGAGTCTGGGATGGAAGTCAGCTTCTTGCTCATTGTAGCCAAAAAATTCACTTGCTCATCTCTAACAGCAACTACTATACCTATTTTACACGACTTTGAGTCAACTATAACATCCCAATTTATCTTACAAAAACCTTGTGGAGGACATTCACATATTATTCTGCTAGTATTAGTTGATGAGCTATAGTTGTGATCTTTGAAATTTGCAGTAGCTAAGTCAGTCCTCAATCTATTTACTATGTGTATCACTTGCTTTGGTTCAATGAAAATGTTCCTAAAAACCAGTTCATTCATTCTCCACTATAAATTCTAAAGAGTTAATCAAAATTCCACCATTTCCTCCCTGTCAAGCTTATCCTGCATGATCAACCTGAAGTTGCTCATGCTATTTGACTCTTCTGAATCTTCCTGGATGAGGCGCTCCATACATCAAAAGCTGAAATATAGTTTTACAAAATATATTCTACTGTCTTTGGTTGTTGAAGACACATTGGACATGTTGAGTCTTCCAAAATTTTCTTTTCGCACAAATTAACTCTAGTTGGCAAGATATTCCTGCAGGCTCTTCACAAAAATTTTTTCGAAGATGGTGGAATAAGTAGCTTCCATAGTTTAGACCAGTCATCACTTAGAAATATTTTACATGAGATTTCAGCTTGCTTCCTAACTTGCAACTCCCCCTAGAGATGATATGCACTCCTCACCGTAAAATCACCATGTGCAGTGCCTCTCCACATTAATTGGTCTTATTGTCTGCAATGACTGATAGGAATCTAGGTAATTAGATCAGCTTTTTGATTATTAAAGATAGCTTTGATTAGAGGGACATTCCACTATGTGATATCATCTTGTATTAGTATTTTCACTTTTGCATCTCTTCCCAATAGATTTATACCACTTTGAGGCTTAAACAAATTAGGTTGAGGAAGCCAAGGATCTGACCAGATTCTAACCGAGCTACCATTACCAATTCTCCAAATTAGACCTTGTTGCAATAAGTCTCTAGTAGATAGGATGCTCCTTCATATGAATGAAGGAGCAATGCCCAGTTTTGCCTTCAAACAATTTGAGCTAGGAAAGTATTTTGTTTGCAAAACCTTAGAAGTTAGGGAATTATGATATTTGAGAATCCTCCAACCTTGTTTTGCATGCAAAGCAAGGTTAAAGTTTTCAGCCAAGAAATCCTAATCCCCCTATATTTTTTGGCTTTCCCATTTAAGACCAACTTAACCAACTTATCTTTCTCTCTTGATTGGTTTGACCCCACCAATAACCTGCCAATAGTCTGTTAAATTGTTGCAACAAACCTTTAGGAAATTTAAAAACTCTCGTTACATAAGTTGGTATGGCTTGAAGCACTGATTTAATCAAAACTTTCATTCTTGCCTAAGATAGCAATTTTAGCTTTGACTTTGTCTAAGATTTCTCTAGAAACTTAGTTCCTTGATTTACCTATTAGATTAGGAAGACCAAGATATTTCTCGCATGAATTTGTAATCTTGACCCCTGCTACACAAGTGATGATGTCCTTAGTTGAGCTTTGAGTGTTCTTGCTGAAAAATATGGATGACTTTTCCTTATTCAATTTATGACCAGAAGTTGATTCATAGAGGCCTAAAAGGTGAAGTAGCCTGCTCCTTTCCAATGATGAGGCTTTGCAAAAGATCAGACTATCATCTGTAAAAAAAAATAGATGATTTAAGTGAAGCTGATCCCTTGCTAATGGAAGACCTATAATCTAACTTTCACTTGTTGTTTTGTTAAGCGTCTGATTTAGTGCTTCTGAGTATAGAATGAATAAGTATGGTGACAATAAGGTCACCTTGTCTAATGCCTCGAGTTGGAGTGATGTTTGGTTGTGGTATACCATTGGTTAGAATTGAATATGAAACTGAGGTTATACATTTCATGATAAGGTCCATCCCTCTTCTGTGAAAACCCATTTTCTTCATCACCCTTTCGATAAAACTCCACTCTAACCTATCATAGGTCTTGCTCATATTTATCTTAAGGGCCATATAACCCTTATTTCCTTTCATTTTACTTTGCATAGTGTGCAAGGCTTCAAAAGCTACTATAAAATTGTCTGCTATAAGCCTCCCTTGAGCAAGACCAATTTGTGTTGGAGATATGATGTGAGGCAGTATCTTCTTCAATATGTTAGCTAACAATTTTGCCATGACTTTGTATAAAATATTACACAAGCTGATGGGTCGAAATTGTGTAACGTTTTTAGGATCTTTTGTTTTTGGAATTAAGACTATGAAAGTCTCATTAATGACTTTGTCCCACCTGTTAGTGTTTAATGCCAGTGTGATAGTTTCACAAAGATCATTTCCTGTTGAATCCCAATTATGTTGATAAAAACCAATTGAGAAACCATCTGGTCCTTGTGAACTCATGGGATTCATGTGTTGTAATGCTTCATGAACTTCTATCAGCTCAAAGTCTTTAATTAAGTTGAGATTCATCTCATTTAAAATTATGTGTGGAGTGGATAACAAACATTGTTGTTGACCCGAGGGCTGAGAAGTAGTGTATAGAAGAGAGAAAAAATTCTGAAAGGCCTTACTAATGCCTTCTAAAGAAGTATGTGTTAAGCCTGCCTCATGATCTTGTTTATAGCATTATTTTTCCTCCTTCGAGTAGCACAATTGTAGAAATATCTTATGCTCATGTCTCCTTCTGTGAGCTATTTTTGTTTTGATCTTTGTTTCCATTTGACTTCCTCTTGCTCCAATCTAAGATTAACTTGTTATTGGAACTGTTTTATTTCTTCCTGAGCACCACCTGTATTCACCTCTTTCATTTGTTTAATGTGGCTCATAAGGTTTTCAATGTCTTGATTTTTGTTCCTCTCTTGATTTCTATTCCAATATATTAAACATTCTTTGCACCTGCTGAGTTTGTGGGTTAGTGTAGTCATGGATATGTTAGCTGTATCATTTTCTTTCCATGTCTCTTTAATCTGACACTTTCAAGAGTTGTCAAGTCTCGAACTAAGCTCATATCTAAACATTCTTTGTCTTCTTTTAACAGGTAATGCTTGAGTATTAAGTTGTATTAACAAATAACTGTGATCAGAAGAACGTGTTGCTAAAGTTGAAACTGAAATTGCTTGGAACATCCTTATGCAGAAAACCTTGTCTAGCATTTCTTTTGTAAAGTCAGGTCCTTCTCTATTGTTTGACCACGTATATTTAGTATCAATAAAGCCCATGTCATTTAAGTCAGTGTCTTGCATAGCTTGTCTAAAGGCTTCCATTTGAGATAAAGGTCTTAGTGTTCCTCCATACTTTTCATGTTGATAGAGAAGTTCATTGAAGTCCCCCATGCACAGTCATGGTCCATTATCCTTGGGTTCTAGCATCCTCAAAAATTGCCAACTCCCTTCTCTCTTTGCAGTAACTGGATCCCCATAAAACCCTGTAAGTATCCAAGTATTCCCCCACTGAGGATCTAAAACTTTGACAGAAATATGGGAGCATGTGTAATTTTCCACCTCAAATGTCAAAATTAGACTTTCACATCATTGCCAACCCCATCTAGTTCCTTTACTATTTACAACAAAACTTCTATCATGTCCTAACTTATTCTTAATATTCTCAACCCTTTCCCTTGTGCTTTTAGTTTCAATGAGAAAGAAGATTTGTGGGCACTTTTGCTTGACCCTCGATAGTTCTATGACATGCATTTCATTATTGTTGGTGGGGCTGCACAGCAGCCTCCATCTCATTTTCCTGATTTATGCTCTTTGCAGAATTGAGCCCCTCTTTAGCCTTTTTTTAAATTCTTTTCTGATCTCCATTTGCCTCTATGTTATAATCTCTCTTTCTTGTACTAAAGACAATTTCGTTGGTTTCTCCACAATCCATCTCCTGAACTCATGACAGTTTAATTGCTCTAGCTCTTCTTTTTCATCCCAATGACTTAGATGGTATGACCACCTTTTCCACAAAGTTATTAATGATTATGTTCTCATTACCTGTAGTATGGGTTTCCTCTTGATAACCTTCCTCTTGAGAGAGTTGCCTCTGTATATCATCAATATCTTATTGATCTAGCAACTTCATTTGCATGATGCGTTTCCCCTTGTTTGTTGGTTCAGTGACTTGGGACAGGCTCTTTGGTTGATGCTTAGGAGTGAATTCAAGAGGAACTTCCTCAATGTGTATATAAGTCATCTGTTTAGACATAGGAGTCCTGCTACTTTGTCCCTCTACATAGCCTTGTTGATCATTTGTTGTTCTGTTTCATTTTCCCTCCTTCTCTTTTATCACCAGTTCCCATTAAAATAAAAGTAGTAGCTCTCAACCACTGGTCATATTGAGATGTAACAGTACCCTTGTTTATCAATCTATTTTTTTCCACTAAGCAATCTTTGTGAACATGCTGAAATTGCTCCACACTAAAAGCATAATAAAGGAAGCCTCTCATATTTGAAATCAATCTAACTTTGTTTACCATCAACTCGAATTAGTTACCCTCTTGGAAGAGGTTGAGTTATGTCCGTGTTCACCTTGATTTAAAGGTATTTTTCCCACCCTACCCCTTCCTCATCCACATCCACAGTTATAACTTCTCCTATTGATGATCCAATTCTTTCACCCTTCTGTTGTCATAGCTGCAAGTGGCAGTCTATATAATTAATCCAAAATGGTTCATGTGTAAAAAGAACTTCACTGCGAGGGTTGCTACTTTCGAATGGTTGTATATAGATTAAGTGCTTATAAAAAAGCCAAGGTCTACCCTTTAATACACGTTCTATAATTTTTCATGAGGTGAGACATCATAGATATCTCACCTCATGAAAAATTATACTACTTTCAAGATTCCAAATCTTAGACATAGTTGGTTTGAAAGCTTATTTTTTGAGTTTTTTTTATTTTTCATTAAGATGAATAACAGAAGACATTTGTGTGCTTTCATGTCTGCATGTTTAATCTCTTCTTCAATAAAAGTTACCTCATCTCTCTCAGTCTCTATTAGGTTAAAATGTGCCCACAAGTTCGTCAATTCTTTTGCCATGTTTACTAGTTTGAAAACTAAAGAACAAGTCTGTTATCAGCCCAAACCCTACTCCACTACCTTACCATTCAAGGGGAAAGGACTCGCACCTTACCCATTAAGGAAAGTACCCTCCTTCAATACTATTGATTGCATCAATAATTATCAAAGCATCTCCTTCCACAATTATCTTTTTTTTGTTATTATTATTATTTGCTCTTTGAATTTGAACTGAAAATCTCACTATCGCATACTATGTATTTTCTATTTTATATGATTGGCTTTATTTTGTTTAAAGGATCTGTACAATACCTGCACAAACTAAATCCGTATATAATGTTTCTCTAATACAAACATTTTTATATATTATAAGCTTTGGTCTCTTTTTCTCCCTATTACAAAATAAAATAAAAGACTGAAGAAGATATAAGATTTACTAATTAAGAGTTGTAAAGCTAAGTCTCCATTTGAATAGTAAGATATTCTCATTTTATCTCATCTCAATATCTAAATATCAAAAACACTTTTTAATTTTTAATTTTTAATTCTTTAATCTAATTATTACTTAATTATTAGTACTTTTCCAAACTTTCAAACTAAATATAAAAAAAAAATTAGTTTTTTAAATTTCAAAACAAAAATAAGATTAAAAAATAAGATTCTAATAATACTTTAATTTTATAATATTTTTATTTAATTTTTTTTCTTTTATTTTGTAAAATCTTATAAAATATCTTAATTTAAATTATTTTATTATTATTTATAAATTATTTTTTTACCATTCACATGTCATCCCAATCCAAAATGACTATATTGTCTTTCATTTGCTTGTTGTAATTGTTCTCTCTTTATTAGCGTATACGGTGTCTTATCATCTCTTCTACAAAACTTCGGTTAGGATATATTGCGAAGATAGCGCGATGTCTTGTTGTCTTGTTTTTCAGCCTATATCAAGAAATTTGCTTAAAACTTGAAGGTGGAGTTTGAATAGTGAGATAAGGAAAAATTATATAGTTTAGATAAAAATTAAATAAAATATTTTTAGAATATTATTATTGTTTTAATATTTGACAAAGTTGAATTATTTATTATATTTTGTGTAAAAATTTAAAAAAATTATAATAATAAAATGAGATGAGATAAAGTGATTCTTAAATCTAAATCGAACCTAGTTCACTTTTAACCATTGATAGGTCTAAAAGTCAAACAACAGAGACTATTTTAATATTTAATCATTATTTTAACTCAAAATATGAAAACATGTTTGTTTTAGAAGTTGGTTGGATAGTGAGATGATATGAGATAATTTTAAATAAAAATTAAAAGTTGAACAAAATATTATTAAAATATTATTAGAATATTATTTTTTAATATTATTATTATTTTAAAATTTTAAAAAATTAAATTATTTATTATATTTTATATATAAATTTAAAAAAATTATAATGATGGAATGAGTTACTCTTAAAGCATTCTCAATGGAGTCGCATGTAGCTAAAGAGTCCTTAAGGCGAGATATCCTACTGAAAAAATATGTCGGTCTTTAAATTCAGGCAAGAATTTGAGTTCACCTTAATTTATGCACAAAGGGTTATAAAAAGGATTGTGCATCATTACTCATAAAGTTGTAATCGTGTGTGAGTGCTGTATAATTATTTTAAAAAAAAATTTAATATTTATATAAAATGAAATTATTTTTTTAATAATAGATTTTATTATTTTTTAAAATAATTACACGACATTTATGTACTCTAAGATTATATATAATATTATTATTTTTTTCAACTAATAAAAAGTTGAATGATTGATATAAATAGGATAGGCTCCACTGCTCCGTTTTATTTGAAAAAAATAGATAAGATCCTAATCAGCCACTGAACATAAAATCATTGGCAATTGAGATTTCATCTTCATCATAGTACCCACCACGACTTGGCTGTATTTGAAAGATAAATCATCTCAATCGATGTTAAACTAATTATTAATGAGATCTATTATTTTTTTAAAATCATCTCAACTCACTTTACATATATAAACACATATTTTAATTTATTTACATTTAAATATATTTTAATAAGATCTATAAAATATTACTATTCACGTATCAATTCAAATAATTTGAAATCATCTCAACATCTAAACGGAGCCTTAAGATTTCCATTTCTCTCTCTCATCTTCATCCAACTTTAGATTGTCTTGAACGGCACTTCATAGAGATTAATCGATCCTATTTATAAACTTCCAATGATTATTGATTCGATTATGTTCTATTTTGTTTGTATTTTTATGAGTAACGTTAGGCACAAGGAAAGGAAAAACTTCAATGGCTTGTTTTTATGTATTCTTACCATGTGAACTAAGACTCAGTCCGGTGATACAATTGTTTTGAAGTATTTTTAGATAATTTCAAATATTATAGATATTTTCAAATATTATAGATATTTTATTCTCAAATGTCATAAACATAAAATACTTTTTAATTTTAAATATTTTAATTTTTTTATCTAATTATTACAACTTTTTAAAACTCTTAAACAAAACATAAAACATAATACTACTTATTCAAATAATTTTTTAACTTTATAATATTTTTATTCAATTTTTTATATTTTATTTCTCAAAATTTAATAAAATATTTTAAGTCCAATAATTTTACTATTATTCACAAATATATTAAAATATTCTAAGTATGCAAAACGGCCTTATCCTTATTAGGCGCAAGGGATCCTTTTTCTTTATAGTATCTCCAAATGAATGTATAATCAATGAAAAATGTTATTTATCATTTTTATCACTCTATTTAAATATATATTATATATATTTACATAAATTATGTATTTAAATAGGAGATGATAAATAGAGTTTTTCATAATCAATAATAAATAAGTACAAATCCCATTTGTTTTTTTGTGTAAAAGAGAGAAGTGGTGAATTAGTTCATGGGGTTTAGGATAGGGGTGGGTGAATGGGAGAAATGGGAATGCTTCCGAAGCGGCCCAACTGGGAAGCAAAAAAATTGACATTTTTTTCGACTTTTTAAGCAGATGAAGAGAATACGGGCTTGGCTATTCATGAATCATTACTTACCCCCACCCCCAAAAAATCTCCAACAACCAAACATCTTGTTAATTCCTAAAATTGTATAACAGATCAGAACGGAAGAAAGAATTATTCTCGACTTAGAATGGTGATTTGGATTTCGATACAGTATTCTTTACATTTATTCATAAAATAAATAGTAAATAAGTAAATATAAATAAATAAAAAGATATAGAGATTTATGTGGTTGGGCATAAAAGCATGCATCTACAGATTGTTTGAGGGGTAAAATTTACTATGATCGGTAATTTTACAATCTTTCATGACCTCACATATCACTCAATACAATGAATGAATTTAGTTTAGGTGTAGAGAAGTCGTCCCCCAGCCTGTGGAGAGTCCCTCCTTCATCTGTAGAGATTTCTTTCTTTTATAGAGATTTGTTTTATTCCTTAGAGTGATAGAATTTAACTTATCTTGTGAAATCTTTTCTTTTTAGAAGTCTAGCCAACTTTCTTGTCTTATCTTTTCATTGCTTTATCACTTCTCTACCTTATTTATTGACTTTATCTCTTCCCTTATTATTAATGATAGCTTTTCAAAGGACTGGACCCAATCAATTTAGTCCATAACACATCTCTCCTCCATATATTTCTGACAAATCAAAGAAAATTTAATAAAGTAAAATTATATACAAAAACTAAGGCATACTATAATATGGATATATGTGTCTGAAAGGAAGATATTAAATTTACCAACCATTACCGAACTTAAAACTTAACAATCTGTGAAAATTAAAGTGAATAAGCATCAAATACAAACTATAACTATGGTTCAACAAACTCACCTTAGAGCTTTCTCTCTTCATTTGTAGAGAATAAAACTTTTCCATAACGTGACATAAATGTAGTTCATTAAAGACATTTAAGACGACTTGAATTGATTTGATCAACTTGTTAGACCCTGTGAATATATGTTCCTGCAACTGTTTGTGAAACCAAGTTACCAGAGAAACTATGTTTGAAAAACTCAAAAGATAAAGCAGACTAGGACTTAGACAGAGTCATTTTATAATATAGCAAAATCATTATTGCTTATTGATATGTAATATGGGAAAAGTCTATTTTATTTCAGATCATTATTAAACAAAAATATAAAATGAAGGCTTATTTTAGCCATCCTTCAACTTTTAGCAAATACTATTTACTATGATTTTGATTAACAATATTCAAAATTCTTAATTTCTTAAATAAATAAATTCATGCATGTTGATAGTGCGGATAATATGTAATCTAAAATTATTTGTAAATTATATTTTTAGAAAAGTGTTATAATTATAAAAGAAAATTATAAATTAAATTTAAAAATTAATATAATATGTTAGATCTATTTTATAAAAATAATTTTATAACATGACATAACACATTAATCTCCACAATTTATTTACTTTTAGAAAATAATTATCATATTTTTACTTTTTATTAGTTGACATTAGGGGTGTTCAACCGGGTACCGGATCGGGTATCCGGGCATACCCAGCCCAGAACCCGGGTTTCAAATCCGGACCGGGTTCCAGCCCGGATATACCCGGTTATAACCCGGGCTGAAACCCGGATTAATCTGGATTTTTACAACCCGCAAATCCAGGTTCCGGACTATACCTGTTTTTTTTTTAATCTTTATAGAAGTCCATATTTCAGTTTAAAAGCCTTTTTTTTTAAAATGCCTATATTAAAGACTTAAGAAATCCCTTCATGTAAAAGCCTAAAAGCCTATATTTATTAAAAATAATGTTAAAAATCATAATTTTTTTTTTATAAAAGCCTATAGTTTATGAAAAAATTTTCTAAGTCAAGTTAAAAAGCATAATACTAACATTGTCAAGAATAATAAAAGTACATAAAAATGAAAAACTAAAATGCATGCAATCCACTACATATATATTACATTATTTGTTATTTATACAATACATTACAAAATACAAAATTACAAGATATGAATTACAAAATCATTAGCACGGTCTTCTATCAATTAGAATACTTAGAAACTTCAAGTGATCTACTGACTGAAAGAGATCCTGCAAAAAATAAAAGTTTTGAATACTTAGAAAAGCTATGTAGTCTTTTAATCTCACACCAAAATTGTAACACCAAAATTGCTATCAAGCATAAAGCATAAAGCAAAGCAGGAGTTATATAAATTAATAGAAGAGAATCGACAATGGAGCCAAGGAAAAGAGCCAATCTCTGTAAAAGCTAGAAAGCTTATTTAAACTTAAAAGTTTACAGTCTAACTCATAAAAATACTCCTCAAACATTGTCATCAAAACAGAGAAACATCAAGCATCTGTTTATATCATAACTCATTGCTAAACCAATATGGTATGGAGGAATGGAATGGAATACTTTTACCTTTGGGAACATAGGCAGAGAGTCATGGCAGATGATGCTATCTTTAGAAGACCATAGGAAGCATTATAATTTATGACATTATCATTAATTACAATTCTTGCAAGCAATAAGCAGAAATAGAAGTCAGTTCCATGTTATGTCAAAAGAGTTATAGTTTATTCTACCGTATTCACAAAAACAGACACAGCAATGCAAGTAAAAGAAACAAAGGGCTATGCTTAGCTATCTAAAGCTATACACATGCTACAGACACGAGGGTGCATAACTGTCAACCATTTCAAAAAAGAGATTTCTAAATATTTTCTCAACCAATCAAGCAATCTGTCTATAAATATATATTTATATATATATATATATAAATATATTGTTGCGTTACCAACAAATGATATAAATCCTGCACCACACCCTGTTCTCTGCATCAAAAGCATAGTCACAGCTGAATGCATCAATTACTTTTACTACATATTGACAATCTTCTCATAAGTAATATATCTGCAGGAGCAAATGAAAGGGTCAAAAAAGGAACCTTCTGGGAAAAAACCCTTAAAACTTAAGAATCGTTAAAAGAGGAAACTAATCGAAGATCCAAATCACAGCACCAACGAGAAGATTTACACTTCTCGTCAGCTGAACAAAGCCCATCATAATCTTTCAAATACTCAGACATTTTAACCCATAAAAATACTCCTCAAACATTCTGACAAAACAAACTCAAAATCAACAAACAAAGAGAAGAAAACATACCACAGATGAAGACGACGGCACGGGGATCTAACCCATAAAAAATACTCCTCAAACATTCTCATCAGAACAAACTCAAAATCAACAAAGAGAGAACAAAACAAACAGAGAGAAGAAAGCATACCAAGGATGAAGACGACAGCACGAGGATGAAGAAAACAAACAGAGAGGGTTTCGGCATCTCAGAAAAGAAAAAGAAACGGATGAGGAAATCGGGAAAATCTTTGAGGCCGACGGCGAGACACTTCGTGGTCACTGGTAGGGAGTGAAGAATGAAAGAGAGATACGGCGGCTGCTAGGGTTTCGCGTGATAGAGAGAGAGAGAGAGGTTGGGGGAGTGATGAGCGACGAAATCAAGACGAGTCTGAAGAATATTTTTTCTCATTTATACAAACTCGGGTACCGGCTTGAATTCGGATTTCATACCCGGATCCGGGCAGGCTATATTCGGTTTTCACCATGCGGGTTTCGGCCCGGATTTGATCCGGTCCGAAATCCGTAACCAGAATTTGGATAACCGGGTTCCGGACCGGGTTGGAAAAAAATCCGGCCCAGATGAACAGTCTTAGCTGGCATGTGTACTTATTATCACATGGTCTATTATTTCTAACAGATGATGTGTCGTTAATTGTTGTAAATTGTTTAATCTTTGAATTAATTTTGTAAGAAAAATATTAAATGTATTTAAAAAAAATATAAAAAATTTGTGTGTAAAATCTTAAAATTTAAAATTTAAAAAAAACATAATAAAATAAGTTTTATAAATAAAAATATAAGTAAAACAGTAAAGTAAACAGATATATCAAATTGAAAATTATCAACGCTCATTTCGCAAGCTTTGAAAAATCGAGTGGAAACCTCTGTTCCGTTCCAGCTTGCCAACAAGCAACACGCACATTGCTATCGCCAGCATTCTATGGCAGCTCCTCTGCTTCTAAGGAGCATTCCATACCTCCGCCTCCGACTCCACCACCAGCACCAGGACCAGCACCGGATATCCGGTAGTTTATTCGCGACTCCTTGCCGACTCTGGTGCACTGCTGCCGCACCGACTGGGTCCCACGAGAATTTATCTCCTACGGACAGCGCCACCGTAGATTGGAGCGCCGCGGACCTTCCCAAGAACGCTCGGTGCGAGGACACCGACTACCGCAAGTGGAAAGTCGAGATCCTCAGAGACATCGAACCCATTACTTCTCTCGCCAAAGATATTCTCCACTCCGGCAGGTCTTTCTCTCTCTCTCTCTCTCTGCTTGCTCGCAAATACGCCCCAAAACTTGGTAGTGTAATATTTTCTGTTATTGCGTTGGTTGCGGAGAAAATGTAGGAAAAGAGACGAAAGTAAGGTTGCGTTTGTACGGAAGACAGAAAGACTATCTCAATCACATGAGATACTCTCCATCTAAACCCGCACAATTTATTTCAACTGAAATAACCTTAGCTCAGCATTTAATTGAAGAGACTTTTATTTGTAAAACATATAAATAAAATAATTATTCTATCACAAAAACAACAAATCAATAATTGATGAGATAATTGTTAAACGTATTTAACCTACTTTATTCATCCAAATACATCTCAAGGACACTCACAAAATCCACTCAAATATCTTAATTCACTATTATTCAAGATAAATTCAAATAATTTGAGATACTCTTACCATCCAAACGTAACACTTATACCAAGGGTCCAAGTGAGTAATGTTATTGCCACAGGATATACCTGACTTCAATTTAATTGCTTAGCTTTGAGTTAAATAATAGGAAATAGAGTTTTTTACGTTTTCGAATTCTGTGATATCCCTGCTTTGCGGCAAGTAAACGAAGCATTAAATTATGCTTCTATTTTCTTTTCCATCCCTCATTTGAACTTTGTAGGACCAGCGCTCCTTGTATTTGACCAGTGGTAGCACCTAGACTTGTACCTTGGTAGTGGGAGAGAGTGTTTGGCCAACTTGGTATTAATCATCATGCAGCAATCACGACTGACAAGAACAATCGTAATGTTCAGCTCTAGTTCTGTATCTATCCATCTATCATTTAATTATTTAATTTTGGGATATAGCCGTTACATTTTAAAATTGCTGTAATCTTGTCAATCACTTGTATAGGTTCTGTGGATTAAGCTTCGACAATGATTTTCTCTTCTTTTTCCCTCCCATGTTTCGGCAGTTGGTTGCTGGGTTGTGAGGTATGAGTTTGTAACTTCTCAGTAAGTTCGATATTGGGGGGACTGTTGTGATGGTCTTCACACAAGCACACATGCATGTACAAAAATACGCATGAGGCCAAGCCACACTGGGCCTAATTTTTTTTTTAAATTACATCCCCTTTGCATTATATCAATATTTTGTTCATCCTATTGTTAGATCACTCTCCACGTTTACAGATCACACCAAATTTCTTATCAATTGGTTCCTGGGTTCAGTGTATCATAAAAACCTTAAAAACTGAGCAACTTATAGATGAGATGGTTCGTAATCTCCAAGCATCTTGTATGATGGACGTGATTGGTACCATTTTTTTTTTTGATTGGCACCGGGTGTCCGGAACAACGTCCCGACTAATCCCGATTGGTACCAAAAATTATGACAAAAATTATGACAATGTGCTAGCTAAATGAGTGATGCCACAACGAGTGGTGGAGTTATTGTTGTCTGGTAAGCCGACAAGTAGCTTTAGTATAGAGGTACGGAGGATGGCTCCTCTGTGCTTAATGTGGAGTTTGTTAGCAATATAAATGTAATGCTCGCAACTTTGTTGGAGTTAAAACCCTCTATGCTCAAATTTTTGTATGATTGGACAACCGCCCACAACGACACTCCCTTTCCTTCTTTTGTAGATCTTTTGAATATTCATTCTCTTTCATTTCCTTAATAGGTGTTATCCTTCTTATACTCTCAATGTATTTGGGTTGTGCTGCCACAGTTCTATAATAAAATTTTGTATCTTTACGTAAAAAAGTGATCTTTGAGCAATAAGTATCCTCTTGAGATGTCACTCATAGTTCTCGCATCTCAGAATGGAGTAAAAGGATGGTTAAGTTCATGTGTCTATGTGGGACGACAGCTTCATGGGTAACTAAGGGGATAGAGGATTATTTAGAACTCATCTGTCATGAAGGATTCTTCAGGGAGCTAAGGATGGGTAATGGAGTTCTCATCATTCAACATCATATTAACATAAGGGACAGTTTTCTGCAACTCTCAGATTTCTGGAATGGAAGGAGGAAATGTTTGTTGGTGATCTCGGAAGGTGCAAATGGCATTGGATGGAAAGGTTTTTTGCATTCCATTCGAAGTGTCACTAGGACCAAAGTCGTTGTTTTGAAGCAAGCAAATAGAGGGGAATTTGTTGATGGAAAGATAGTGGAAAGGCCTCCCTTGGTCAAAGGTGCCCCGTACGCCTCGGTGTTGAGGTAATTGGCGGGTAGTTCGGCAGAGAATAGCTCTGCTGCGAAAGGAAAGGGTAAGATACTTGTAGGAGACAAAGGCTATTAGGTGACATTGGGAGAAGTGGAAGGTAAGTATCATGTGTTGCAGGGTGGAATAGTTGCCTCTGTCGGTGTTTGAGGGTGGGAGAAGTGGAGGGGGTCTTGTGGGCTGTCAGAGCTCATTTGATGGGCGTTATGGAGTATGTAAGAGATCTTATGATTAAAGTGGATAAGGGGTTGGACCTGGTCATAGGTTTGGGTGGTGGATCGAAAACGGACGAGGGGAGGGGGGGTAGATCCTACGGGTTTGAAGGCCTCAAGTGCGCCAGCTCAAGGCATCTCGACGAGTCACAGATAGGGTCCTCGGACGTCGGCATCATTGTTCACACTGATATCACTCAAGACATTAGCAGATTGCCGTCTGACTGCCCTCAGTCACCAGTTGCGAATGAGGTTGGTACATTTTTCCAGGGTTCATTTTCAATTGTAGATGGGGGTACTTCCAGGGTTTTGAGTAATTTGGAAGAAGCAGACGAGCCTCTTTCAGGAGATGAAAATGGGGTAACAAGCAGTAAGGTTTGACAAAGTGGCACATAAAGGATCATTGGGGGCTGGAGCACCTACAAGCAATGTCCTTGTCGATGGAACGATGACACCTATGTCGAAGGTGAAGGAACCCTTAATGGTGACAACAACAATATAGCTGTTGAGGAGGTTTGAGATTTGAATGCAGGACATGCCGGGGAGGAAATTATGGGTTTGTCGTTGGTGCCTTGTGAGGAGGAATGTCTAGGGTCGGAAGTGCAATTGGGAATTGTGTCTGGGGATAATGTTGTTCCCCTGGTTTCTCTTCCTCTGATAAACAATATAATGGGTTTACCATCAGATTGGGTTCTGCATAAGGTTAACAAGATTCAACATATTGTGAGGCTTTCATATGGAGGATGTGAAGACCAATTCAAAGCACTACTCACTGCGATTGAGGCGGACCACTCGCTTAAAATCAAATCAAGTTTTAAGAAAAGCAGGGAGTTAAAGCGTCTTTCTTGGCAATCAACTATGATGCTAAGGGAGGTAGCTCAAGTCAAGGGAAGACTAAAGGGAGGGCATTATGAAGACGTCCTCGTAGAGGGAGTTTAGGGTGGAGTATTAGTCTTACGGGAAACAAGGGGTTGGGGAGGTGTGTTCTATTCCAATTCGGGCTTGGTGTATTCCATTGTATTCGGGCTTGGGGTCATTAGGAGCTCTCTAGTATGAGCTAGATGTTTTCTTGTATACGTCCAATGTACTTGGTTACTCCTACTGATATATATATATATATATATATATAATATTTTAACTTATCAAAATAAAAATTTCAAGTTGCTTTACACTAGCATACCACGTGCTGTATACATTTTTACAGAAGAATGTATTGTTTCAAAAGAAAAATATCAGTAAAAGTTAGTAAGGCATGCAAATACATTAAATGAACTGTCATACATGTTCTGAAATCGGAAAAAGTTTGGCTGTTACTATCAAAAGTGAACCTTATACATTCTGAACCCCATGCAATAACTCAAGTTGTAACCATCTAGCCCAGATTAAGATCCCATATATTGGCTTGAAACTCTAGTTCTGATCACGATAGTTTTAATTTGAATTTCTAATTAACATAGGAATTTAAACAAACTATTCATAAATACGGATATGATATAATCTTTGAGTTTAACTTTAAAAAGTACTTGAACTTCTAAGTTATAGTTGATTGAGATTTGAGACCTCTTACAAGAGAAGAATGGCCAGAGTTTTGAAGGCCAGGAACGCTCTTTGGATCTTAGACGTTAATTTTTCCGTACTTTATTCCTATGGGCTTGTGCTATAGCTTTCAATGGGATTAGCTTTCATGATTTTCTCTCATCCATTTCTAGCTCCTAACTTGTAATAGTTCAGATCATGATGGTTTTAATTTGCATTTTCAATTAACATAGGAATTTACACTATAAACTATTGATAATACGGATATGATATAATCTTGGAGTTTAACTTTGAAAAGTACTTGAACTTCTAAGTTATAGTTGATTGAGATTTGAGACCTCTTGCAAGAGAAGAATGGCTAGAGTTTTGAAGGCCAGGAACACTCGTTGGATCTTAGACGTTTCTTTTTCCATACTTTATTCCTATGGGCTTGTGCTACCTGTTTTCAATGGGATTAGGTTTCATGATTTTCTCTCATCCATTTCTAGCTCCTAACTTGTAACTAGCCTACTAGGTATTCTCTTTTGTATACTTCTTGCGTACTTGTGTATGCCTATTCACTTGTTCTAATAAAATTTATTGTACTTATCGAGAGAGAGAGAGAGAGAGAGAGAGAGAGAGAGAGAGAGAGAGAGAGAGAGAGAGAAGAAGAAGAAGAAGAAGACTTCAATCTTATCTTTTAAATAGTTTGCAGGATTTATTTTTTTAATGGTATTTGGGAGCTGTGTCTGATCAAATTTGCTCAATTTATCCATGTATTATATTAACTTTGTACGCCTATCTCCCTCTTTTAACCATAGGGCTCTTGATTTCTGCCTCCCAGATAGTAGGCGAAGCTTATTTGAGCCTGGAAATTTAATTGGGAGTTTCTTTAAGATTGAGAAGGCCTATATCATGTTAATTGGGAGTTTCTTATTATTATTTTATTGGAAATGCAATTTTGGGGAGAAAATAAAAGGGGTGCAAGGTTTCTTCCTTGAAGGCCTATATCATGTTAATTGGGAGTTTCTTATTATTATTTTATTGGAAATGCAATTTTGGGGAGAAAATAAAAGGGGTGCAAGGTTTCTTCCTTGCATATGAAATATCTTGGCCATCGGCCTCCCTTTAGGCACCTTTGTCAAGGGCAAATCTTTAGTAGAATTGAGATGATTGAGCGCCAATTGGTTGGTTGGAAGAGGATCTATTTTTCCAAAGGTGCTAAGATCACTTTGGAGTAACTTAAATAACTTGCCTGTTATTTCTTTCTTGGTATTTTTTTCCCATTAGTGTGGCCAATCTAATAGAGAAGCTACAACAGGGGCTAGGTGAAGAGTTCAAATTTTACCAAGTAAATAAGGCCAACGTGTGCTCTACAATTTTTAATGAGTGGTTTTAGAGTTTGAAATTTGCTTTTGTTTAATGGTGTTGTGGTTCCCATCTGGGGAAATGGCTTTGGCGTTACCAACATAAGCGGAAAACGGTGGGTTTTAAATTTGATTGTGCTTGGGGTGGGCTGCATTCTAATGAGCTACATGGGCTGCAAGAGTTAAAGTTAAGGTTATGGAAGGATATCAAGAGAGGATGAGGGAGTGTTTTGTGGTCATATTAGACTCGAGGTGTAGGGCCTTCAATGAAGTTTACCCAGAAACTTATAGCATTGTGCATGCGTAGTAGGCTTTAGTGGCAGATTTATTTGAGTTCTCAAGTGGCTACCTCAAGGGAAAGTCACTTATTTCCAAAGCAGCTCATCACTGGGAGGTTGATGGCTTGATATAGTTTCTCAATCTCTTTTACTCTCCTAGATTTTGTCTTGGAGATCCAAATAAATTCTTTATGCCTATAACAAGAAAGGGAAGTTCATTGTCCAATATGTCTATAAGGTCTTATGCCTTAAGATAGTAACCCCTTCCCTTGGAGGAATATTTGACAAACAAGGTGCCTCTGAGAGTAGCTTCTTTTGTTTTTTAGCTTGGACAGGCTTGTTAGAGAAGATCCTTATCATGGAAAACTGAAGGAAATATCATATTATTGTGACAATTGGAGCTATATGTGCACAAAAAGTGGATTATTTGTAGATCAACCTTTACTCCATTGTAAGATGCTAGTACCTCGTGGAATTACCTTTCTAGTTGAGTTGTGTTGGCTTCGATTATGCCTATAAGAAAGTAGACATTTTTGCCAATTCTAGGGATTATATAGCAGTTCTCAAATTGCAGTTTGGAAGATGGTCTATATTTGTCCATTGTGATGTATTTGGAGGGAAATAAATGATAGAAATTTTGAGGATCACAAGTGGATGAGGGGGGAGTTCAAGTCTCTTTATCAAAATTTTGTTCCTTTGAACTGCTTTTATGTATTTTAATAGACTGAGTTTCCATGATCTCTTGTCTGTTTTCCTAGTTTTAAATGAGGTGTTCTTTTTGTATACTTCTAGTGTACCTTAGGCTATGTATTTTACTCTCTCTCTTTTTAATAAAACCTTCGATTACTAATAAAAAAAAAGTTTTGAAATTGAGTTGAATCATAGAGTCCTGGAATTAGTGGCAAGTAACTAAAAGCTAATGTGGAGGGGCAGAACTACACAGTCCCCCTTCAGCGGAGGTTGGGATGTTATGCTCATCTAAGCTACAGCTAAGTTGCAAAAATATGAACTTGAATACTGCTAAGTAAGGTACTGATTCAGGTACGATATACTATCATTAATGCATAATGATTTTGAGATCCAACCCATACTTTCAACTATCTAATTGCAAGAGCATGACCCTCTTAAGTTATGTGTCCCTGCAACTAAGCCAGAGCAAGCGCGGAGCCTATTGGCACAACTGGGTCACACCTTGTGTCCAATTCATTGGGGCAGAATCCATAATGTAAACGATCTCTTCATTTTAGCTTTTTAAGTTCCATTTGTATTTTAAACAGTTTTGCCTCCCGGTATTAAAATCCTGGTTCTCCCATCTTCAGAAGTACAAAATTGAGATTTTCAATCACTTTTGCACACAGTGGTGGAGTTTTTGACATGGTGTAGTGCAACACCACCTTGCAATTTGTCTTCAAAACCTTCATTCTGGGTACATGATGTTAGTTCCACCTTGGCCCTAAGGTAGTTTTGCTTTAAGGCTACATCCTCCTAACCAATAAGAATCCATGATTAACCATCTTAACTGACCAAAAAAAAAAAAAAAACCATCTTAACATTGATTGACAAGCTTTTCTTTTCTTCTTTCCATTTTCAGGACTGTGGATAGGAACAAAAATTTTTCAGTCTAAGTCTTACCTTTATGTCTAAATTTTGTTGATGGTAATTCAAAATGCATATAAGGTTGCAACTATCAAGCCATGAAAACTGATAATGCAGAACCTAAGAAATGCTGACCATGCCATAACGCAACATTAGATATGTTGTTGTCCTGTCTATTATCCTTGCCTCATTTAAATTTTCGTATCTGCTGTAAAAGCCATATTGTGAATTTCAATGCTTAGTCTGTGGTCTGTGTATGAAATTGGCTCTGACCCTATGACTGCCTTGCTGTTGCTAGGTACATAGATGGGGAACATCTAACAGCCGAAGATAAGAAAATTGTGGTAGATAAGCTTCTTGCTTATCATCCACATTCTGAAGATAAAATTGGTAGTGGACTTGACTCTATTATGGTAAGCTTTAATTTGCATAATGTCACAGAATTTTTAAGTATATCCACCTAAGCTTGGGTTGTTGAATGGTTACCAACTTGTTCATGAGGCAGGCTTTTTAAAGAGTCGTTGCTCCCTCAAGCATTGTTGGATAACCATAGCCTGAGGAAGGCAAGACAGGTGATTGAATTATGAACTAAGGTATCAGGAAGTTGTACTAAAAACTTGGTGAAAAACAATATTTATTTCTGTTCTCTAGTATTAGTAAAAGTAATAAATTATGCCATCGATCTGTATACCATAAAATCAAAACTATCCACTTTTTGCAATGAAAAAATGAAAATCTAAACCATAAATGTGCTGTCCACCTGATGGCTTAACCCAACCCTCTCTTTCATTGCCAGGGAGGGACATAATGGTGTTATGATTGGGTGTTGTAAGCATTTGGTTGTTGTTTGTCATATATTGGTAGCGTTAACATTTAATAAGGACAAGCTTTTCCATTATATGGGTCATACTTGTTATTTGATTAACTTTGTTCATAACTCATAAATAAATAAATAAATAAATAAATAACCGCAACATGAGATTCATTAAAACTGATTCAAAAAAGAAAGAAAATCCTCCCCAAAATGCATTGGTATTGGGAGTTCCATGCATATATTTATTCTCAGCGTTATTTTGTTGCGTTTACTTCAAAAAGAAAATGGAAAAAGAAAGAAAAGAAAAAAAAGGAGGAAGTGGAAATGACAGGCTTTTTAATATAATTCAGCCAAAATTTGGGGAAGCACAAAAGTTTTGAACTTCTTGAGAAAATGAATTTTAAAGCAGGACTGATTTGTCAGGTACAATCATTCATACGAATAATTGGTTCTTTATGTAAATATTGGCACTTTTCCCGCTATTCCACACCAAGAAATCATAATGGACTTTTTGAATAAAAATTCTCACTTGTTTTCTAAGTAGATCACCTGTCTCTTGCCTCTTGAGTTGTATGGTGATCCATCAAGGCTTGAGGTAGAAGTGATGTTCCTTGAAAACAGATTCATAATATTTTTGAAACAACTACTTTTCAGAAAAGAAAAAAATGAAGCAACCGTTTAGTATAATTCTCTCATGATATATCATCCCCATACTACCATGTGATTTGTCATTTTTGCCCTTCTATTTAAACACACATATTTACACATTAATATGTGTGTTTAAATAGAAGAAAAATTCTACTTATCACATGTTGGTGTGTGGTGTAGAGATAATAAGTAGCATTTCTCTAAATAGAATGACAAAAATGATAAATCACATGTTAATATATGGTGTAGGGGATGATAAGTACAACTTTTCTTCTCGCAAAGTTACAACTTCAATCAGATTAGTGCCTTGTCTTCCTGCTGCATATGCATGAATAAGAAGTAAAAGCAAAAGTGCTTGGAGGCTGGAAGCCATGCATTAGGTGCTTGTGCTTGCACTCTGTTGCACCTCTTTGATATCTCATCTGTCAATGGCTGCCAAAGCAGTCTTGTCATGAACATGATTTCAAACAATTTTGAGGGTTCTTTTCTGGTCTGTTTAAATGATGAATCGTAATTTTTCTAATGCTATTTCAAGCAATCTACATTGCAGTTCCCGTCTTTGTAATTTTTACATTCAGCATCTCAAAATTCTACAGGCAGATTTCGTTATGGAAACCACCTGTATATGTAGCCTTATCAAACACATTAGGGAAGTGAAAATGGCGGTAGAACTTGAATTAACTGTGTGATATTCCCAAGTCCATATGATTAATTGAGGAACAGGTAGGCTCTGTGGTCTACCTCAGTTTGGGTCTTCATCCTTGACTCTAGGGGTTCACTTTACTTTTGAGTCTTTGCAAAAATAATCTGTTATTCTTTATTTCTCTTTCATTGGAAATTGATAGCGGAGAAAGTAATTGATGGATACTTCTGTCTAATTGTCTCTTGATGGTTTTATTTTCTTATGCACAATTTGCTTCGGGGAACTGATGGATGTTTGGTCAACACAGTTGTCGTGTTGGTTGGTGTATATTACCTTTAACTGGTAACAACTTTTTTCAATCTATTACCTCTGTCTAGGGAATGGTCTATCCTTTTTTGGTCTCCATACAAACAGTTGTTCCATTGAATTTGATGCGGAGAGAGTTAGCTGCGGACTTGTATGTACAATAGTACATGAACTGATCCTGTCTCTCTCCTTTCCCAAGTTGACCTTCATATAAATACTACTAAAGTAGCTTGTGTTATTCATCAGTACGAACTTTCTAACCGGTTAATTAACTTCTGTTCTTAAGGTTGATCGGCATCCCACATTTAAAAGCTCAAGATGCCTCTTTGTCATAAGAACTGATGGCGGATGGATAGACTTCTCCTATCTAAAGTGTATTCAAGCATACATTCGAGATAAGTACCCATCCCATGCAGAAAGGTTCATTCGTGAACATTTTAAACGTGGTAGTGGTTAATGTGTGCTAGTCCTGGGACTGATGATTTCTGGGATCACTAGAGATGGTCATGATATGTTTACTTGGATTTTTTTTTTTCTTTCCTTTATGGAATGGCGTGGGGTGCGGGCAGAGAACATTTTGCTTTCAATGACCAATATAAATGTGTGTATTTGTAGCTTAGATCTACAAATTGTCAACATAGTAGATAATCCTTGACTGGGACTTAAAAAGTTTGTTTTATATGCCAAGACACAGAAAATGATTGAAGGGAACTGATTGTTGACTTACATCTCTATTTGGCTTTGAACTTTGCTTGTTGGTAGGAATAAGCTTTTTTCATGTGTCCCAGGACCTGTCTTGTTAAGCAGTTGCATTGATAGAGAAATTACTCAACTAATCAGAACCAAATATGTCCATAAAGCATGTTTGAAATTCGTTTCTATTCGATTAGACCTTAAACCTGTTTTGTTAGTTTTGGCTATCTTTCCCACGTGGGAACCATACATTAGCTATTGTGCAGTTTACAAGGATCGGATCCTTGTATCTTCTTCTCATTCTAGATAGGTGTGTTTACCATATACTTCTACTTGGATTCATACCTTTTTAATGATGCATTATTACTATAAAAATAAGGATGGGAGCCCATCAGAAGTTCAGAGCAAATCAGGTGAGACTATGTAAATGCTCAATTTCCTAAGATGGGCTTCATCATCCGCTCGCAGGCTTTTAACTCGTCCTAGAATGGGCGTTATGAAAAAGAGAGAAGAAAACAAAGGGAAAAATCTGTCCAATAGTCACAAATGGTGTCTCCACAAGTTGACATCCGATCCAACCTAGTAGCAACTCTAGGTCCTAGAGTTCGGGTAGGAATTTTAAGGGATCTAAATTCAGAACATATGATCTATCTATCTTTAGGATTTAACCCAGCAGGGGCTTGGCATGCCCCATATCCCCGTGCTCATGTGATCTTTGTCCTCTTGTATGACCTGTGAATATGGCCCACATCTAATTGTGACAAATGCTACTGGGTTGAAAATTTAATAGCTTAAAAGTAATACAAATTCATGATTTCCTTTTTTACAAAGCTTAGCTCTCTGATTTAGTTAAAATGATAGAGTTATAGCGTGGTCCCAGACAATCAGAAATTCTGAAGAGTAGTTGAGGGTGAACTACTGTAATTCAAGAGAGTCAAGGGCAGCTGGTTGTACTACTGTCGAGTATCGATTTCTAGGCTTTGATAAGTCAAAACGGTGGGAAAGTATCATTCGTCGACAATGAAATGTCCACACAAATGTGGTTAGTTTTTGAACAAAAAAAAAAAAAAACACATTTCTTTTCAGCATGTTGGTTTCAATTGGTCAATCCATGCCTGTTAGAACAGAAAAGACCATCCACAAGTAGCTAAGGCTATCTTTTTGAGTTTTGGGGAGGTCAAATTTCTATCCGAGAAAGCTGTCAATTCAGTTGGTATGTTACTTTGTAGATCAAATAGCAGCGATCAATGATCTTTTGATAAATTGAGGAATGCTATGCATCAACTGCTATTCATTTTCAGACTTTACATCTATAGCTTTTTCATAAGGTGGGGGTGGTGAATAGTAGTTGATTAGAAGAATTATTCTTGATAAATTATTCCTATATCCATTTGCAAAAGGGCATGCCTCTTAAGCTTCTTAGAGCTATTCTACTGATCAGTCAATTATTAGATTATTACCAAATTCATCAACCCCTAAACACTTCTTTGACATTGATATTCGAACATATAAAAATTGTAATCTTTTCGAGAGTTTCTTCTTGGTAATGATCCTTCATTTTGGTGATTTCATTGACCTAGGGCTAGAGTCTCTGTTGGGAGAGGGTTTTTGTTTGTGTTCGAGTGTCTTTACTTTCTAAAATGCCAAGGGTTTTTGTTTGTGTCCAAGTGTCTTTTACCTTAATAATATGCACAAGATTTTGTCTGTGTCCAAGTGTCTTTACCTGATTCCCCCTTAGCTTTGTTGTTATCAAAGATGTACTCTTGGTTGATTAGGGAAGGAAAGTATCTTTACCTGACTAAAATGCAAGCACCAAAGCAGGGATTGGATTCCATAGTTCTTGAGATACATACAAAATTCTATGTAAAGACTTACCAAGTTACAAGGCAAATGAACATATATATCAATACCTGCCCCCACAATGCATGCTGTATGGGTTTAATTGGAATAGAACATTTACTCCGTTTGGATATTGAAAGTATTTCATCTCATCTCATCTTATTATTACAACTTTTACAAATTCACACAAAATATAATAAATAATTCAACTTTTTAAATTTTAAAACAATAATAATATTAAAAATAATATTCTAATAATATTTTATTCAAATTTTCAACTTTTATTTTAACTCATTTCATCTCAATTCATTATCTAGATGACACCTCAATTGGAATTATATGTTGTGGTTGTATTAAAAACAATCCTAGTGCATTTGAAGTAAATGGGCAAAGGTCAAATAACTGATTAAGCGATATAATATGGAAAATGATAAATATACAATTATTTTTATAAATATTTATATAATTATGAAATGTTTTTTTAAAATAATTTATAAAAATAACATCATTTTACATAAATATTTTTATTTAAAGAAATTATGTGTATCATTACCAGTCCTAATCAAGCATCAGTTCAATACAAAGAAAAAGAAATATCAATGTTTTCCTTAAAAAAGTTGAATGAGGAAAAATGCTGCAGTTGAAGCCTCAAAGTCAACTCCACTCTCGTCATCATCATGTTCATACCCTCACAAGTAGTTACAAAATCAATAATGAAAATTTCTTTTCTCTGTTAAGTTTTTGCTGTAATTACGGGATAAACATGATCATTAAGCTAAGACTGTTTGTAGGTGGGGGAGCCATGACTGAGAGGTCCTCCACCCAACTGGAAGAAGATCCATGTGGGTCCTTCACTCCATTAGCCCCACAATTTCATAATGAGTCTTACAGCACATGGCTGGAATAACCTGTGTAGCATCAAAAAAGATGATCAAAGATCTCCTACACATTTGAAGGGCTGCGATCCCTTTTTAGGTCCCATCACTGCATTGTAGGGTCCATATTTAGGGTTGATGACTCCCAATAAAGGGTTCTTTTTATTTTTTATTTGTTTTTTGCTTTCTGATTGGTGTGATTGAATTGAAATGCAAGAAAATGATCCACTTTTGGGAGAGTGGGGGACTTTATCTGAATTTGACCAGAATGATGAAACAGCTGTTCTTGGTTTGGGAACTAGGGAGAAAGAATTATTGAAGATGAACCATGTAAAATGAAAAGGAAAAAAAAAAAAAAACGTCTGGGTTTTTGGGTTTGAGTTTCAGAGGTTTGATGTACTTGGTGTCGTGCAAGCTATGGGGCTGAGTTGGAAGTCACGACCACCAGGCACCACAACCACCACCACTTTCAGCTACAGCCCATGTCTTTCTCTCATTCACCATCTTTATTGATGCTGTCTCACCTGCTTGCACTAACCCTTTTGTGGCCTCTCAGTCTCAGTACTCTAATTTTTCTTGGAGATTGAGCCCTATAAAGATGATCACGAAGAAAAGAGAAAAATAAAAGAAAAAGAAAGAGAAAGCAACGTATCAGAGCAGAATCCCTACAACACGCGTCTCTGCTGGTAGCCTAAAGACTATACGTACGTACAGTACAGCATTTTACATTGCATGATCGATACAGCTTTACATCTCTTTTTTTTCTTTCTTGCATGGCGCAAAGGAAATAAATTTAAAAACTTCAAGACATTATTCTCTCTCTCTCTCTTTCTCTGATTTTCTTCTGCAATTTACACTACTGTAATAGCATTAATGGTGAGTGCAGAGACTCAGAGAGCTCTCTTTTCGTACAAAAGAGGGATTCAGTTGTCTAGCCGAGCTTCCTAATTTGCTTGCTCATGGTATGTTACAGTTGTTCTTTTGTTTTGTTTTTAGCCTGTCTACAATATATATAGCAATGAACCGAAAGTTAAAAGAATATACTCCGCCATTATCAAGCAGAGAAGTCTTCTTGGACTTTGTTCGAAAAACACCAACTTCACTAATATCTACTTCTACTGAAAAAAAGAAAAGAAAAAAAAGAAAAATCTTCTACGATTTTTTAAAAGAAGATAAATTGTTGCACAGAAAAAGCAAAAAGAAGAGTAAATAATTAAAAATAAATAAAGAAAAGGTGATTAAAGTTAAAATCTTTTGCTTGGACTCCCTCCCGGTGAAAATGCAGTTTTGTGCGTTACTGCGCGCCCTGCATGCATGGAGTGTCTTCCACGCGTGTTAATGGAGAATGGAGAGAGCAGTAGCAAGCAGTCCACGAAAAAGAACGTCTACTGCGACGTTTCTGATGATGACTTCACCAACTTGCTTGCTTTTATTTCTTGGCGGAAACTTGAGATTTTCCTTGTAAACAGTACTATAACTCTAGGTAGACGTTCTTTCCAGAGTTCGAAGGGCTGTAACTCTATAATGGCTGAAATTTGGTACGTACAACTGTAGCATACTTTAAAATAAAAAAGTGAAATTTATTATTAAAAAATTTTATTTATTTTTATATAAATATCTTATTTATTTATTTATTTAACTTTTTTAAAAAGTACGACGAATATGCATTTTGTTGTAAATATTATTTATATTTTTATAATTTGCATTTTGATCAAATTAGGTCTCGTTTAATTATATATATTAGAGGATGATATGAGAAATTTATAATAATAATAATAAAATAATTTGAATTAAAATTTTTATAAAATTTTAAAAAATAAGAGAAAAAAATTGAATAAAAAAATTATAAGTTAAAAAAGTATTAGAATATAATTTTATTTTGAAAATTGAAAAAATTGAATTATTTTTTATGTTTTGTTTGAAAATTTAAAAAATTTATAATGAATAAGTAATGATTAGATGAAAAAATTAAAAAATATTTATATTTAAATGGTATTTAAATATTGAGATAAAAAAGATGAGATAGTTTCGCTCGATTGTTTTCAGAGATAAGATAAGGTGAAGCGAGATTAAAGTTAAAAAGTTGAATAAAATATTATTAGAATATATTTTTTAATATTATTTTTATTTAGAGATTTAAAAAAATTAAATTATTAATTTTATTTTATGTAAAAATTTAAAAAAATTATAATAATGAGATAAAAAATTTTCTAAAAACAAATAAAACTTCCGTAAAATCAAACCAAACTTATGAATGATATTTTAATATTTCTAATACTTATGCAAATTTGACACGTGTCACTTTATCGTTAATAAGTTTTAATAAAACTAGACTGTCATCTTTTATAAGAAGAAAGTCAAATTACTGTATCAAAGAATCTCATTCATTGCGAAGGAGAATAGTCGCCACTTCGAACATCTCTTTTATAAAATCTATGAAACTGAAACACACAATATGATACAATTATGGTTGTAATTGATCTGGTTTGATTTATTTTTGGACAAAATTTAGGATCAAATCGGTATGTATCAATTTTACATTTTTCAAAATCGATTACGCTCATGTTATTCTCATAAACCGGTACTTCCAATTTTATCGGTTTCCGATCCAGTCCGATCCGGTTTTTCAATTCTTTTAAAATGTAAAAAATATATAATAAAGTGTTACCTCTTATGATAAAATATTATTAATAATTTTATATATACATATATTATGTTTAAAGTATATGATCAATTAAATTTTCATCTTTAAGATTAAATTTTTATTTTATAAATTATAATAATATTATTTTATATATAATTATATTAATAACATATGATCAAATAAATTACAAATGTTCATATTTAAGATTAGTATTTTATGTTATAATTTATAAATTATAATATGAAATTATTTCATATATGATATATAATTATATACATTATATATAAAAATTTAATATATAATTATATATTATATATAGAACTTATATATATAAATATTTTGTATAATATATAAAATTAATTTATATATATATTTTTTTCCAACCGGTCTGGTTCAGTCTGGTCCAATCCCGGAAACTATAGAACTGAAACCAGACTAGATTTGGCCGGTTTTCATAATATAGGAACCGGTTTCGGACCGGATCAACGGGTCCCATTCGATCTAGTCCGGGCCGATTTTTTGATTGAAATTTACACCCCTAGATACAATGCACAATTTGGCAGGCTTGCTTGGTCGCCTTATACATAAACAGTGTGGTGAATGGTAAAGATTTTTGCCAAATAACAGTAATGTTTTTAACTTTCAAATACTTTTAATTATTAATAAGACTAAGAGACTTTAGATAAATCTCAAGACCATCATATCTTTCATCATCGGAAGTTTACATTTCTATAAAACTACAGGTTTTCTTCATTTGAGTTTTGGGGCACAACCATTTTCTAATTTCTTTCTTTAGACTAGGGGGCATGCGGGCGCATGCTTGCAGGTAGCTAGGCCTTAGGGGACGGGACCTGGGTTAGGCCCAAGCCAGCCCGTCATTTATCCCGTCCGGCCAGCCCAGTTTATACATACATACACACAGACATATATATATAATAAATTTTTTTTAATAAAACCACGTTTTATTATAGGGTTTGTTTTAAAACCCAATGCCCTCTTCCTCATCGCGTCTCTCTCTCTTTCTTCTTTGTTTAAATTTCTTCTCGCCGTCACTTCTAGCATGTATATGTGTGTGTGTGTGTGTGTGTGGGTTGGTTGAGATTGTTGTTGTGGATTACTTGTGCTTGTTGTTCGCTTGTCGTTGGGGATAGGCAAATGGATGTGGAAGCCAATCTGCCCCCCAGCATCTGGATAGGAGGCCCTGCTCACGGAGGTGGGGCCAGAGCCCAAACTTCCTCTCGTGCATACGAGGGCAAAGGGCAATGCCGGGCAAGGTTATCCCCCGTCTAGGTTGTGCAGGTAGCAGCCCTACTTTCAACTGCATGGCCCTCATTAAATTTGGTGAATGCATAGGTTGAAAACGGAGTGCTCCTCCCTTTTTCCTTTCCACTAGATTAACAACCTCTTTTTATCTCATTTGTACATTTTAATCCAAGAATTTAATCTTGTTTATACATAATAAAATGAAGTTACATCCGGCTTTCTCTAAGAGAAATATTTTAGCTACAAATAGATTTTATAAAAATAAACTTAGAAACTGACGTGGCTTAATGTAGTACGTCAGGTTTCACAATAGTAAACTCACAAAAGAGCTTATTTTCATAATAAAATAGATCTAATATATCACATAAAATATAGTCCACATGCACCCTATCAACAAAATACTTATGTCATGCTCCACCTTTCTATCTATCCTTGCAAGGGGTGGGTGGCGATTGGCCTGTGGTAGCCAATAGGAATTTGCTTATTACTACAAGACTAGTGAATAGGTTGTAAATTTGTTTAAGTGGATGAGTGAGGTATAGTGAATATCGCACACTCCTGTTATACACACACATTTATACAAAAAAGAAAATCTAAGAACTACAAACTCCAACCTAAACAAATCCCCTCTAATTTTATGATCATTTCTTCTCCATCAACTTAGACCGCCACTCTCACAAATTAACTACACATCAACACCCACCCCAAGAAGGAAATAATCACCCCTCATTGGCTTTATTTGCTCGTCTCCTTCCCGTCACCATCTCCAACGACTCCAGCCCACATTTGAAAATCCTTTTCATCATTCAAATATGTATAATATATACTCCTTCTATTTCTTTGTGCATAACAGAATTCTTCCTATAACCGACTCGAAATGCTTAGGGCTTACGTGAATATTAGGTCCAACTACCCGATCCATAGCTAGGTGGGTCTAGACAAGGCACCATGGTTGCAAGGGTGGGGAATGGGAAGGTTAGCTACCTACCTATATATCGGTGAGTAGTAGGTCTAATGTGTGTAATCTAACTTGCAAACGTGTGATCCAAACATGCCACCTTAGTGGAAGTGAAGATTTCACACGATGCCTATTCTCACTGGCTATTCTAATCTTCTTGGCAATGTTGATGTCGTCTTCATAGACTGCTTTGTTCTTGAAACCATGCTAGCCAATATTGGTGAAGGAAAGCTCCATGAAGAAACCAATGTAGAAGAGGGAGTTCGTTGTGATGAGGTCGTCCAAAAGCAGTCACATGCACACTCATCATCGTTGTCATTATCATTGCTTTAGAGGTTGATATTGCTCACTAGATGTTGTTCCTTTTTTTGGAGACTTGTATGAGGTAGAGAGGTAAAGTAAAAGGAGGATGATAAGAGTTTGGCTAGAACTTCTCAAGGCAAGAGGAGAGAGAGAGAATAGAATTAATTGGTTTACATATGAATCCTTCACAAATGGATTTCTATACTTATGATAAAAGAGTGGTTTGTGCATCGAGTTTTGCATTTTACCTATATGCACGTGAAGATGGAGTATTTGACAATGTGGAGTAGGGGTGTTAAATCGTGTTAACGGGTCGTGTTCGTGTTGTGTCAAGGTATGTGCATTACACTTAATGGGTCAACAAGAACACGATCCGTTAAGGATTTCGTGTCAAAATTTCAAACCCGAACACGATACGGTAAGATAACGGATTGACACGACATGACCCGTTATGACCCGTTAATGAATAAGAAATAAATTGACATGACACGATACGACACGACCTATTCCGTTTCAACCTGTTTACATTAATGAGTTGAACAGACATGATAAGACACGACACGACCCGTTTGATTTGATTGATTTTATATAAATATAAATAATATCTATAAAAAATAAAAAACTAACTACAAGCCTAAAATTACAATCCAAACAAATATGATCTACACAATTTCTAATAATATTCATTATTAAAATTACATCCTAAATATAATAAACAAAGTATACAATGTAAATATATTAATGTTATAATCTCAAATATAATAAAAAATTAAAAACACAGATCTAAATAAATTTAGAACTTGAAGAAAGAAGTGGAGCATCCTCCTTGCCCTTTAGGTCTAAGGGTATAAAGGTAAATTTAATTTTCTTAACGGGTCATAACGGGTTGACCCGTTAAGCAATCGTGTCTTAACGGGTCAACCCGTTTTGACCCGAACTCGTTAAGGCTAAACTTTAACTTGCGTTTATAGTGTCGTGTTCATATTGGATTAACGGGTCGTGTCACACATTACTACCCTTAGTGTGGAGACCCATGACATTGGCAGCATTGTGTGTCGATATTGACCCACTGATAGATCCATGGCACCCCCAAGGGTTCACATCTACCCAAAGATGGATGACGTCGTTGTGTGTCCAAATCGACCAAGGGATGGATTACAAAATTGGGTGGGACCCATAGATGGACCATAGCATTGTTAGTCCCAATCGACCCAAGGAAGGACCAAGGCGTTGGTGTGGGTCAAATCGACCTAGGGAGGGACCATGACGCCACTGTGTGTCCGTATCAACCTATAATGCTCGCTGAGATCTTGAGCAGTTTGCCGCCCTCCCCCCCTCGGGGGTCATGCTCTCTTAGGGCACGAGCCTCATTGAGGTTCCAAGCACTTTGTTCCTATGCTACTTGCTTGGGGGTACGAGCACTTCTCCTTTTCACATTACTCCTGAGGTGTTCGCCTAGGGTACAAGCAATCTGCTTCCCTTGGTGCCACTTGTCTCTCACGATGCTTGCTTAGGTACGAGCACTTTCCATTTCCCTGTTGCTCACCGAGGTGACGAGCACTTTAACACCTGTAGTGCTCGCCTCAGGTACGAGCACTTTCCATTTCTCCATTGCTCATAGAGGTTCCAAGCACTTTAACTCCCGTAATGCTCGCTTGGCGTATGAGCAATTTGCCCCAGTGTTTTCAAATCCCAAATACACCTAGGTGACTAGGTGTTTTCCAAATCTTATGGACTATTTAAATTAACAATTAATCAAACAATGAATCTGTTCACAACAAATAATCAATACATCAATTTTGGTAATAAAGTAGATATTCATTTGAAAAACGTTTCAAAATCTAAAACCATTTTAGGTGCAAGTCACTACCTAAAGTCTACTATAGAAATTGAGTTCGTTATAATTAATTTAAAAAAATTTAGAAACACTTACAAGACGTTTCAAGTAACTAAACATGGCTTGCAATACAACGAGGATTCTACTCAATCTCTGCTCCTTGGTAGCTTAGGACCACCGACCTTTCTATAATTTTACCACGAGCACCAACTTGATCCTTGCACCCAAGTAGCTCCAAAATTCTGGCCAACGAACACGTCTACACCAATGGACTTAACAATATTCAAACATGAGTACAATATGATAGAGGTCTATTTATCAAGAGAAAATCGGTCTTTAATGTGCAATGAATCTCCTTAGAGTTTTTTCTCAAGAATATAATGAATATAGCAACTTTGACCTTTCTCTACAACTTAGAGGTTGTGCATATTGTTCTATGTATACTTAAGTTTTGAGTAGACTATTTAAAAAATCCAAACCTAATGAAAAAGTGTATCAAAATTCTCCCTCAAGCAAACTGTCAAGCAACTGTAGAGTGAACACTTTGTCCAAGTTTTGATCTCGCAAATGTTGAAATTTGAAGATTCTTGAAAAAACATAACTTTGTATATAATTGAATTAGCATTCCAACGACGCCATTATCACCTAAATCCAATATAATCAAAAGTTATGACTGATTTACTCCGATTAAATCGATCTCAGTCTTGCAAATCTACAATCTTTACACTTTTTATTCCAATTATAACCTACACTCTACTCAACAAATTTATAGCTCAATTAGATTAAGTTTTCTCATAATTTATAAGAATTTTACACTAACAAAGTGGTTAGATGTTTAACTAAATTTTAACTAACCATACATTTTGTTTAAAAGACTAACCATGTGGATCAGGAAATTTTCCCGGAATCAAGTGACAGCTCACCTGTGCTTGGACTTTTATCTCATATGAAGGTTTGGAAAAGATAAATTTCTATGCTTTCTGTCTAGCACCTGCACCAGAAGTTATTTTCTGTGTTGGGCCCTCTGTTTCCCAATTCACCTTTCTCCATCCCTGTTGCCAACCATAAATGTCAAAATTAAAAAAAAAAAAAAGAATCGAAGAAACAAAAGCAAAACCACAAAAACTCAATGAAATGCAGATGAACTATCTTATGCATGTGACTCACTCGACACTCGTGCCCATGCGGAAAAGAACTAAACATTCATATATTGAGCTAGGGTGGCGATTCGTATTTTTGGATCATGTTTTTATTATGTCGAAGTTATGAATACTAGACTATACGAACAACTAAAATACGATCTGTTTAATTAACGGATAACACGACATGACTCGCTTAACTCGTTTAGTAATTAATTTTTATTGAATTAATCTGGACACAATTCATTTAACCCTTTCAACTGGTTTAACCCGTATATATATTTTTAACCAAATTAATATAATTTCATATATAATACAATGATAACTATATAAATAATTCATAATTACAATTGAATTCATTATATAATATTTTATTATCAAAATCCAAACGAATAATTTATAAGAAAAATAATATTTCCATAAATAAAATTACATATTAACAAAAAATGTTTAATAGTTTGAGATATAACGTAGTTAAATACTAGTATTAATATTATATATTTTCAATAACAAATATATATATATATATATAAGACTGAACATTTATAAAATTTAAAAATAAAATTTTTTTGTGTTATATGTATTGGCCCCCAAATGACCTGTTTATTAATCGTGTATTATTGGGTCAATTTATTTTGACCTATATCTATTTATATCAAATCAAAATCTGATTATTTTGAATCGACTTCACGAACCGTGTAATAGATTACAACCCCTAACATTTAGCTAAGTTTTTATCTTTATTTAAGCTTTTATGCATATTCTAAATACACAAGATTTAT
Organism: Juglans regia; assembly: GCF_001411555.2. NCBI lineage: Eukaryota > Viridiplantae > Streptophyta > Magnoliopsida > Fagales > Juglandaceae > Juglans > Juglans regia. Next base: position 7,991,686 of record NC_049906.1, on the reverse strand, counting down.
ACAAATCTTTTATAAAAACGTAAATTTTATAAAAATATGTGAATTTTTTATTTTCTTTTATAGTAAGATTATTTTTTTTTTAAAAAATGATAATTATAGTTATGAATGCATAAACGTTACACAATTATTTTTAAAAAATAAATAAATAAATAATTAATATGAAAAAAATTAATTTTTTAATAATAAAATTTTTTCTTTTTTAAAATAACTACACGACCTGACATATTTCACAACTACAAATACTATTATTATTTTTTTATTTTATTTTTATATAGATGGGATGCACCATACTTGTATATGCGCCACATTTATACATAGATCTAGTATATATCATTGCTAAGTGAAAGTAGTTGGGATAATTCATCTAGTCGGGCCCACTAACTAGGTGGGACCTTGAGGTACAGGGTACAGGTGTCATGTGTTCAGTGGCTTGGCCCATGATTGAGGTCTGGTGATAATACTATGAGCGAGACATTCCCAATAAAAATAAAATAAAAGAAAAAAAAGAGTGGGAAACACACAAATAAAATTACATCCTTTTTATGTACTGGTCAGTCGACCCCTCTCTACCTCTGCTCTTTCACAGAGAGAGCTATGAATCTGTATGGGTCTCTAGGCTTCTGTATCTTCTTCATTTTCTCTGCTTACCTATAATGAACTCAGACCCAAACCTCTTCTTCTCAGAAGAAGATGGCTCAGCATCATCATCATCATCAAGAATCCATTGCACAGCAACATCAGCAACAAAACTTGTTGGACGTTCTTTACTGCTCCGAAGAGCATTGGGAGGAAGAACTCGGAGAGGACTATTTCCATGAAGAAGATGAAGTGGAAGACAACTCTTACGGCAATAGTAATGAACCGAGCCATTTTTCAGTCTTTCTAGAACAGGATCTATTCTGGGATGACGGTGAGCTTAACTCTCTATTCTCGAAAGAACAGCAAAATGAACTCTACGAGAACCTCAAGACTGATTCATGTCTAGCAGAGGCTCGTCGGGAGGCTGTGGAGTGGATGATGAAGGTCAATGCCCATTACTCCTTCTCTGCTCTCACTGCGGTTCTGGCTGTCAACTACTTCGATAGGTTCCTATTGAGCTTCCACTTTCACGGAGAGAAGCCATGGATGCCCCAACTTGCTGCTGTGGGCTGTCTTTCTCTCGCGGCCAAGGTGGAGGAGACCCAAGTGCCCCTTTTGCTTGACCTTCAGGTAATTCTGAGTAAATCTTGTTGGGTGTCTGTGAAATGCTCCTACTTCTTTTCCCAGATTCGTTCATCAATATGGGCGTCTTTGTTTTGCTTTAGGTGGAGGATTGCAAGTACGTGTTTGAGGCCAAAGCCATCAAGAGAATGGAGATTCTGGTGCTCTCAACACTTCAGTGGAAGATGAATCCCGTAACTCCATTTTCGTTTCTTGATTACATCATAAGGAGGCTCGGGTCAAAGGACCATCTCTGTTGGGAATTTCTAAGGAGGTGTGAGCGTGTCCTTCTCTGTGTCCTCGCAGGTATGCCATCCATAACTCTCCTTTATTGATCTTTAGATTGTTGTGCATTAATATTCGGAACTACTTAGAAGACCTTAAATTCTTCAACTTTTTTATGTACCTAATGCTTATACTTTGAATTCACAATTGCAGATTACAGGTTCATGTCTTATCTCCCTTCTGTTGTTGCTACTGCTACAATGCTGCACGTTGTTAGTACTCTAGAACCCTGTCTTGTTGTCGAACACCAAAACCAGCTATTGGGTATTCTCGGAATCGAGAAGGTAGCTATCCTTTCCCTTAAATGTTAATCTCAAAAACAAAAATTAATCTTTCCCATTATTGAATATGCAAGTCCGATCACGTTCCTCATGTATTGCAGGACAGGGTAGACGACTGCTCCAAGCTCATCGCGGAATGGGCGTCAGAAGGCCACGGCGGCCGCAATCTTCCCACCAAGCGCAAGTTTTGCTCCATACCAGGCAGCCCAAAGGGTGTGACTGACGTGACGTTCAGCTCCGATAGCTCAAACGATTCGTGGGCCTTGGCAGTGCTGCCGTTGGTCTCTTCCTCGCCCCAGCCTCTGTCCAAGAAAAGCAGAGCTCAGGACCAGCTTCTGCAGACGCTGAACAAGTCAAGTGCAGATTTTTTCAGCATCCCACGCTAGCTAGTCACCTAAATTCCATCTTTTTTTTTTTTTCCTTCTACCGGGCTATATACATAGTTCTGTATGTTTAATAATATATATATGTTCTCTTTATGTGCAAGTTAAATTGCCAACCATCTCTGCATTGCTACCCAAATCCAATTGGTGGGTCGTACATATATGGCTCCGAGCACAGTCCCTTGGAGGATTGGATTGGTTGGGATGTCTAGGAGCAGAGATTGTTGGCATTTTATCCGGAGGAAAGAAAAGAACCTGAACATAGTAATGAATAGTTCTATTCGAAGTAATACATTCTCTGTTTCTCTCATTTTCACGACTACAAATTTCTACTGAATCATAATTGATGATCTTAGACTTCAGAGTAAAAAAGATGGTAATTTTGAAGAGATATTGAAGTAGTTTTATGGTATTTAATGTTGTCAGAAAGTACTAAAGGTTTATACATTGGTCTCTCTCTCTGAATTATAAAGAAACTGAAGTCCATATATTAACCCCATCTCCTTACAAGGTAAAGCAGAAAAGAGGGGGAAAGATTGGGAAAAACCAAAGGGTTTCGTTGTTTTGCATGTGAAGAGGAGGAATGTGCTGTCGGTCACTAGTATTTTTGGCTTTATTTTTTGGAACTCTTAAATTCGGTTGACCTCGTTGCAAGAGCTGCATTTTGAATGACTATTGTGTTCTGAAATTTGGCCTAATTTCTGGGTGTGGAGTAATCTAAACCAGCTGTTACCACCGTCCATTTACATTTTCTATACATATTCTTCACACTCGCCTATATGCTCCTGTTTTTCTTGCTTCTACAAACACAAAAAGAGAGCTCCACCAATAAAAATAGCAAAGGAAGAAGGAACTACAATATAGAGGTCTACCCAAGTATCTAAAAAGGTTTTAAAGAATAGGAAAGTATGACAAATCCAGAATACTCAATTCTCACATCTGATCTGTTCCTGGTTTGGGTACTCAGGTATTTTTTACTACTATTCACATAATACATGAGAGTATCTCATTATCCAAATGCAACTGTTTATGCCCTTGGGCCTTGGCCATCTTCTACACCACAAAAATGAATATTTTAGGCATTCTCAAAGTGCACTGTTTGAATATTTACCGTGCTAATATAGCACTGCTAAGTTAAACAGATGGAAATGTTGGTACACTGCACACAGTAGGGCCAAGTCAAGAAGAGCTAAACAGAGAGGGACATTATTCATGGTGCATTTGAAGATATAGACACGATTTTTGACCTTGAAATAAATAGGATGATCTTCAACCAAACAAGATGGGAGAATTAGTATTTGATGGTGAAAGTCAGGCAAATTATCAAACATGTGGGCCACTTACCTAATATTATTATCAATATATAGATTTGAATATTTCACGTGAACTGACTAGTTAGATCATATGGGTCATAAAAACCTGATTTTTTTTTTTTTGTTGGTGAGCATAAAAATCTGACCAGACCACTTGCAAATGAGTAAACAATTGGGCATGTCGATTTTTTCTTACAGTTGTTGATGATGCATAAAAGGCACGCAACAAGAAGAAGGTTGGTTTGCATGTGCTTTCTACCACTTTTATAAAACTAAAGGGAATCATGACTGAGCTTTATATATTCTCCATCCCTAAATAAAACAAATCTCAAGATTTCTTACGAAAGAAAAATTATATTCATTATTCCCGCACATTACATATAAAATATATTTTTTTTCTTATTAAAGGTGTGGTATATGGATGATGAGTAAAAAAATTCAATAAGTTTAAGAAAAATAAAATTTTAATTTTTTAAAAAAAAAATATAATATATAATATATGTAGATGATAAGTAACAAAACTTCGAGAGAAAAGCTTTCTCTAATAAACTCACTTTGTCGTTGGGCTAATGGGTATTACCCCTATGCATATCATATTCACTGTACCGTGAAAGTCGGAATTGTATAAGACAGGTTCTTGCTCGAGTGGATTTAATTGGTATTTGGCATGTCAATGGATTGAAATTTATATATATACTAGGGAATGATCCTGAGTGCGTTAGTCCTGAAGTGCATCTGACATAATGATTTAAATAAAAAATAAATAAAAAAATCAGTAGCTTATTTGTCTAGAAAAAGAAAATACAAGATTAAAGAAAGACAAAAAATAAAGATTAAAAAAAAAATCTAAACTTCAGCAAAGTATGATCATTGGTCTACATTCATATTGGCTTATTTATTTACTCTTCATATAATAATACAATATTATTAATTTAATAATTTTTATAATTTTTATTTTTACCACATTTTATAGTTCTACTAATATTAATATTAATATCAATAATAATAATTATATTCTAATTAAATTAATAATTAATATTATATATTGAGTGTTTTAAGTATTTTATTCGTTAAATTTACTTAAAAGTTGAATTTTACAATGAGAATGCTCTAAAGCGTTTCTGTTCTAAGAGTAAAGTTATTTTAATTTTTTTTATTTTTAAAAAATTGAAAAAAAAAAGAATGAAAAATGAGTAAACTGTCATAACAGAAAGGACATGAAAAAGATATGTCAATTTATGTGCGCTGTGGGGCTATTAAGAGCCTTTTGGTAAAATATGATCTTTCATTAAATTCTATAAGGGAGCTTAAAAAAATTGAAATAAAAAGAATGGAAAATGAGTACACTGTCAGAACAAAAAGGACATGAAAAAAAGACGTTAATTCATATGCGCCGCGGGGCTATTAAGGGTCTTTTGGTAAAATATGATTTTTCATTAAATTCTATAAGAGAGTTACACGTCAAATGGTCAAGGGTCTTAAGGACCTTTTGGTAAAATAGGATCTTTTATTAAATTTTACAAGAGAGCTACACGTCAAATAATTAAGGATTTTAAAAGCCTTTTGGTAAAATAGGACTTAAAGGACTTAACGAAAAAATAAGAAAAGTTTACGGAAAAATAACAAAAGTTACAATTCACAATTAGATAACTACTTCTTATAATAGAGTGTATATATATATATATATATATATATATATAATAAATCTTTAACTATTAGTATGATTAACAAATTAAACTCACGTCCCTATGACTTACGGAGTATGGTTGAGTGCACTCTCATTTTGTCACAAGACGTCTTTTATCATTAAAATCACTTAGGTGTCGCACTTTTTAACGATATGACATCTTATAATAGACTCAGAGTATTATTTTGTGTATGCCGAGACAATTAAGTAATTACTCATTTATTTGTGCAAAACAAAAAAAAGAAAAAGTAATTACTCATTTATAATACGCAACTCCACTCTAATTCCCGTGAAAAGAAAAGCTTGCTTTGTCCCTTTTGTAGGCATTTTATGAATCACTATAAGCTTGCTAAGAGAAAACTAAAGCCATAACACAATGGCTTTCGTGCTATAATATTAGACGTCCCCCGCTTGCTTGCTTCGAAACCTTGCTTATTCGTTTGCTCTATTTAGGGGCAAATTGGCAATCTTTTATGGAATTTTGTGGGAGAAAATGAGAAAAGTTTTCAATTTGTTGTCACATAGCATATCAAAACTTTAAGAGAAATACTCTAGTTACAAAGTGATTACACAAAAAAGTAATTGCACAAATCGACGTGGCTTGATGTGATTCATCAGATTGTAAAGTTATTTTTATTATAAAGTAGATCTAATGAATCATATGAAATCACATCAATTTGTAAGATTGTTTTTGTGCGATTCTTTTGTGGATAATGAGAACGCAATTTTTTTTGGGGGTGGGGGGGTCAGAGGTTAAGAGAGAGTCTCCAAAAGGTAATTAAGTACAAAGAATAAGCCCCATTAATCCCATAAAGGAGCCGTAAGAGAAGATTAAAAGGAGAATTTGGGGGCAATTAGATACACCACCAAAAGCACTAATCCACAAAAAGGAAAGAAAAGGTTAAAGGTGTGGAATGTTGAAATCTGGAGGACAATATCTTTTGATTTTTGTCTGAGACTTCTTTGTTAATGTTCCTTTGTTCTCTGCCTTTAGTAGTTAGGAATGTAGAATGTAGTGTATTTCAACCCATAAAAGAAAAAGAGAAAAGGACAAATGATAAGATGATATGGATTATGGATCGCAAGTGTATGCGTTTGTGTGTGTGTGAGAGAGAGAGAGAGAGAGAGAGAGTAGTTGGTTCCAGAGAACATCTTCTCTTCTTTTAGGGACATGCACTACTACCATCTTTAAAACTCCTCAAAACCTAGTCTTTGAACCTAGTGGGCATTAAAGTTCAAACATTAGACAATGCGATGTACTTTTTTCTTAAACAATCATAGTACTTTATAATAGCAGAAACAATAATACAAAAGTTTGATTCCCATCATACCTGACATATGAATGTGGGTGTCTAAATTTTTTTGGGGTGTAATAGAAGCAAGCCAACAAGGCCTAATACAATAAGAAGATTAGCGCCCTAATTATGAACTAATGTGAAATTAACGTTGTAGCCTCTAAATTGAAAAAAAAGGACCTTGATTTATCCCCATGCTTGATTGGCGTAGAAGAAGACAGTGGTATGGATGGAGCATTAGTAGTGGACTCATCAAAGTTTGGTCAAAATTTAGTTAGAGAATTCACTTTTATAAATTTAGCTAGCCACTTTTTATTTATTTTAATTTTAATTGTAATTTGAATATTTATTCATTAATAAAAAAATACACATTAATTTTCTAACGTTGGTATTCGATTTTAAAAGAAAGAATTGGCATCAACTAATAATAATATTACATAACTAAAACTTGAAGCACTTCAGCAAGATGATGACATGTCATTGAAATGATGACTGATAGAGATTGGCCACCTTCTGTGGTTGAGTTTGAGATTTGGACGCTTCGTGCTTTTGAGACTAAAATGAATTTTCTGGAGTGTGAGCTCGGACGAAACAAATAGCACGCAGAAGGGAATTTTTTATGCCAAAATAATATTTGGCCAGCAATTTGGACTCAACAGATTTGTCTACTGAAAACGATCAAAGTTAAAAGTAATGTAGTTTTGTTGAGTCCACTACAGTGAATTTGTATGCAATCTAGTTAAACTTTGGCCGAAATATAACTTTGTTGAGTCCACTACTAGCGCTAGTAGTGCTATTACAAATCAAATTCTTCTACACCGACTTGCAAATAATAATAAAAAAAAATGGCTTCCTTGATTGGATAAACCGACCATCTCCTCTTGTCATACAACTACTATAATCACAACAAAAAAATCTTGAAATTAACTATTCATATGTTCTGGTTAAGTTGGAAATGATCTAAATTAAAATCTTGTTCCTCCCTAACTTCTACTAATTATGGAGTTTTTGGACATCTAATGCATGATGTTCTATTCCCATGCATGGAATATTGACAATGAGTACGGATGGCTTTACACTCAACATAATTACTTCTTAGGCTTCATTATTTCAACATATATAACACAAAAAGTTTACCCTTTTATGAGACATGAGAATAATGTTTCTTTGCCAGACTGTATTGTTGCTAGATCTTATAATTAAGGAGGTTTTGCCATAATTTTCTTTGAGTCTATGACCTATAATCGTTTAATTAATGTCTTTAATTAGAAACTCGTACAAAGGCAAACTCGCTTTATTTTTCTGGGAGATCACTTGATATTTGCCATCATTGTGCCCGTACGTACTCAGAATAGCCATCCACCTAATTATTCAAATCTTACATGCAAAATTATTATCTTAATTTAATTAATAAACCCTAGTACACTAACTAAACCCTAAGATAAAAGGCATGGTTGGATCAGAAATTAATAGCCCTAGGAGGCTTGGGAATCAGGGACTCTCGAACAACTTTTCCATGTTGTTATACCAAAAGAGCTGACTAATTTGTAGATGGGGGAACTAGCTTTGAGTGCTTTAGAGTATATACACAAGTTAGATCAATATGTTTAGGCCTGTTTGTTTTCACAAATTATCTTATCTCATCGTTACAATTTTTTCAGACTTCCAAATTACAAAATACAATAAAAAATTTAATTAATTTATTTTATTCAACTCTCATCTCATCTCATCTCATCTGTGTATAACAAAAAAAGGTTTTAAAGTTTAGTGTTTGAAGTAAAAGAGAGGTAGACCATGGCCTAACCTTAAAGTATTTATTGGATATTTGTTGTCTAAGTTTACATTGACATCTATAAATATTATGGGATTCTCTTTATAATGTCACTTTAGATCTGAATTCAAGTTTTTAGTACCTCAAAGAAGAGAACAGATAATGGGCTCAAAGTTTGATGGAGTAGGGCCACTCTGAGGAGATCATACTGATCAGACTGGAAACACAGCAGAGGGATGGGTCAATTTTTCTGCAGATGCACATTCCCTTCGTGAAATGGTGTAATTGTCGAGGACCCGCTTCCAATATATCTATTCTTATTGATATTGTGTTTGCAGGTTTTTGATGCTGAGCGAGTTGTAAAAGATGCACCACAGAAACAGCATCCAATGGGCTGGACTCCTTCTGCCTGATATTAGGTGTCAACATCTCAGGTTATGCCAAACTTACCACACACAGCTTTGCAGCTAAAGACAAGGCCAGCATCTCATCTAACCTCATCTGCATAACTCCTCATGTATGGACAATGGGAACAATTATCTGTTAAAACAAGCCCTATTATAAGCCAAACCATGTGGGGAAATGCCGTACAAGTGGTCCAATCATTGTTTTTATCTCTCTTTTCTTACTCATATGCCCGCCCTAAAACTGTAGGGACGTCTCTAAGGAAAATGCCCAGTACACCGACTACTTTGTATTATTTGTTCATGATTCCTGCAATGTATAATTCTAATTCTTTAGTGCTCAAACATTGATTCTAACAGGTTTTTTTTTTTTTTCCTTTCTGAGATTCATATGATAACCAGCTTTAGGGGGAAACCTCCATAGATCAAAAGCATATGACAGACATTCAATTCAATTATGGACGATCGATGTTGTGACTTATTAATGTTGTGGGGAAATATTGTGGTCCAGACGTGGGGTAGATCGGCCTCTTCACGAAACTGCAACCTGATATCTTCTGATCAGTGTGGGTCGTGCATGGATCTTGTAGGAGATAAGAGTTGCAGTTAATATAGACGCTGCAGATGATTTTTGAGCCTCAAGTGTCACTTTTTGTGGGGGAGGAAGGAAGATCATGATATTGCTGTAATTTAGGGTGTGTCCAGGTTTAAGTAAAGGCATGCCGAATCTCATGGTCTCTTTTGGCAAGCATAGATATTGGTCTAGCCCTACCTTATTCTTTTTTTTTCAGAGATTTGGATTGCTCTAGGATTTAAGGAAAGGCTACATGCAGAATTGCATCGTGGCTGCTTGTCAACCAGGATAAGAGCTTACAAAGATCCAAATTCTTCATAAATGAAAATGGGCACAATACTGGCATGGTAAATACATACGCTTACAAGATTATATCTTGTTGGGTATCGAACAGAGGTCATGAATTTGGGTCACGGGAACATTATCATAAAGGAGGAATTGTATTAGAACATGCAATGTCGTCAAAGATTTGAGTGTGTCTCTTAATCTATATAACACTGTAGTTTTAAGCAAATTGGTAACTCAAAATCAGACAATTCCGACGAAGTACTAAACATGCATGTACGAATATTCAAATGAAAGAGTCTTTGAAGCAAAGCTACAACTTGCTACAGAAACCAAGCCCAAGTCTCTTTGCTGATAAAAAAGCAAGCCCAAGTTGGGTACAAACTCTTTTAACAAGGGCATCGATTATGAAACTTAAAAGGTCCAGGACACCAAGACATTTCTGGCCTTTCTGTTATAAGTTTCTTTTGAAGGTTTGTACTGTTGGACCATCAAATATTTGGATCCATTAACAAGACAGCCTCAAATATTTGAGGTTTTATCTGCCCAATCTTGGGCCATGGCCCATTGTAATCCTATCATTTTCCTCGAGAAAACAAGGGAAATGCTTGGGATCCCAAGAATGAAATCGGATAATTTTTTTTTTACTTGATGATTAAGTAAATATTTATTAATGGTGTTGTATTTTTTAAAAGAATATTTAAGAGTATAAAAAAAATGCATGAAAAAGGAGACCAAATAGCTTTCTCGACGAGTTTTCTCGTGCTAGCACGATCCATACAACAAAGCTCGGTGAGATACATGTAGCAGTACTACTCAGTGTTTTTAATTTCGTACCGTACCGATTGGTACGATCGAAATTTTCTGTACCGGCCCAGTGGCCGGTACAAGTATCATATGTGTTTTTTACCGGCTCAAATACCGGTCATACCAGCCGGTACCAACTGTACCGGTCTATATTTCGGCTTGTACCGGCATGTATCGGCCGATATTTCGGCCTTTATTTATTTATTTTCATTTTTTCAAACTAAAAGTTTATTTTTTGACCTCCAATTTAGATTAGGCTATTTATAATTTTTATATATATGTATTTATATATAATTTATTCATATATCAACTATCTCGAAACGGTACATGAAATGGTATCGGTACCGAAATATTTCGTTTCAGTGCCTTGGTTGGTACTGTAAGACCCGAGCCCAACCAAGCTGCTTTACAAAATTTTTGAGATTTATAGTTATGGAAAAATCATTTGGGATTACGAATAAAATTTTTTAAAAGAGAGTTTGAGCCTAAGATATTTTTGGCAGAATAACAACTTTTCCAATAGAATTGATAATTAGATTTAAAATCTTCTATTGGATTAAGTGGATATTCAGTCGAAAAATTTATGGGATAAAAGCATATTTTTTAGGTTGAATCGAGTCCCAAAACTTAAGGTAAAAGCCTGCAATAATCTCATACATAGGCCAAGTATTTTTTTTAGACTTAAGAGCCCAGCCCTTTGAAGCGTTGTCCAAACTTCACGTCACACAGCTTCAAGCCGTTTCCATTTTCATGCAATGTCCCTCCCTTCCTCTTCTTTAGGTTTTATTTGTTTCCTCTTATAGCTCTTATATATGTTAAGCAGCCTCAACCCTAAATTTGTGCCGCTCGTCCTCCTCTTCTCAGAATATCAAACTGAGACCTCCACTCCAACCGCCTCACCACCTTCAAGTAGCCACACCCAGCCACTGCAACTCCAAGCACGGAAGCTCTAGCTCTTCCTCTCCCCGTCGTCGCTGGCCTTGTCCAGCCTTTGTAAAACCGCAAGCCTCGGTGGTGTCCATCAGACCCGCCACCCCCACAGCCAAGCCAACGAGTTTTAGACACCCGAAACAGAGCCACGCCTGCAGCAACCCCAACTCCTCGGTACCACCTGCTGCGGCTCACAGGCGCCCGTCAGAGTGCACCACAGCACCCTCAACCCCTGCGCATCCCCACGAAACCAAACGCCCCCCATCTCATGTAAAGCTCTGTTCCCGCACCAAGAAACAGAGGAGTTTTCCTCCATCCCGTGTGCCGCCAGCCTGCCAACCCACGCCGCAAGCTGTCGTCGCACCACCCTCGGTCTACCGCGTGCCACCTCTACCCCTCGGTAAGCCACGGAAACTCCCTCGCCGTATCTCCCCCTTTCGGTTTTACTCTCCCCCTCCCCCTCCGCCTCTTCTTTCAACTTTACTCTCTCTCTCTCCCCGTGCGACGCCGTCGAAGACATCACCACTACCTCAGCCTAGTTTCCGTCGCACTTCCACAGTGCCACCGTCTCGGTTCTTCGTGGGTGAGCTTCTGTCGCCACTCCCATTTGAGCCTCCGTGTGTTTATTGTTGTTAGTTGTTATTAGTTGTTTAAAAAGGAATCAGATGGTATATATATATATTTATATCGGTGAATCCAGTAGAACGAAGGTTTTTGGTTTTTACTTTTTTTAACCCCTTAAAATATGGCTCCAGATTTATTTGTTTCGGACATTTAGTTTAAAGAGTTTATATCATGTACTTTGGGTTTGAAATCATGAGTTTATTTCGTGGGTGGCAGAGTATGTTTTTATTTGAACGTAGGAGTGTGTATTTATATTGTTAAGTTAGTTTTGTAAGAGACTGATATTTTTTTTAATGGAATATTTTTATGGAAATACTGATGAATTCTTGAAGTGATTGGTAAGTGCGAATCTTATTTTTGAATCCTTTTAAAAGAATATTTTTGATTTAAACAAAAGTATGATTTTTTACTTATGAAGATTTCAATATAGTTATGTTATTTGGTTTTATAAATAACAGTAAGACCTCAATCGTAAATAAGTTAGAATTTAATGTTTTAATTGGAGTTAGTAAGTTGGATATTAATGAGTTTAGAAAGTGATGTTGGTACTTTAGAAATAATGAGAATTTCGAATTTTGAGGAATTAAAAATAGATTATTTTAGAAGTTTAGGCTTGAATATAGAAAAACAAGATTGATTGGAAATTTACGTGATTATCTTATAGGTAACGATTAATCTGGTTCGACATTGTTGTGGAAATTTTTGAAAAGCTAAGAAGTCCAGATAAGCGGGGTTTCTATGCCAGATTTGCATAAAAATAAAATGGGTTGAGGTTGATTTTTAAAAATATGCATGTTTTGTTATGAAAAGAGATTTGAACTATCTTAGTTATTTGTTCTGCATTACTCATGAGATTCTGTTTAAGAATAAAGTATTTTCCAGCATGACTGGTGTAGACATGAGCTATTTTACATTTTACTTAAGAACTGTGCAAAAAAGAGCGGATATGAAAGTTTGTACATAAAATTATATTTTGTGATTTCTGAAAACTCTGTTCTACTCTGAAGACGTTCTGTACTATGATATGATGTAATTTCTGAAAACTCTGTTCTGCTCTGAAGATGTTCTGTACTCTGATATGATGTGATTTTTGAAAACTCTATTATGCTCTGAAGATGTTCTGTATTCTGATATGATGTAATTTCTGAAAACTTTTGGGATGACATTCTGAATCGGGATGTGGTTTGTGGATGGTGACCTATTTGACCTACCACGGGTACTAATAGTGGCTTCTTTTTGGGTTGGTACCAACTGTTCTGTTTTTGGTGCACCCACTTTGGAAACAAAGTGATTTTCTGATGGTCTTTCCTGTGTGCACACTCGGGGCTCCGAGAATAAATAAGGGGAAGATTCACATTCTGTTTCTGCTCGGTTAGCTATGGAGATTTCCACAACCCTCCACGAGGGTTAAACATGGCCTCTGATGTGATATGATGCTCTAGTACGATAGTGGTCAGTTATGCTATACCAAAAGAATTTGAATAAGAATATTTTTGAAATTTCGCTCTGATATTTTTGATAACATGTTCTGACTCTGCATTCTAAAAATAAAGTATTTTGTTCTGCATTCTGAAATCTGTAAATGCTCATGTTTGCATACTAGTATATGTTCTCTGCTTACTGAGTTGTTGATGACTCACCCCCTCTTATCTCCAATATTTTCAGATGATTTTTGGATATTTCAGCTGAGGATCAAGACTATGAAGAATTTGGTAAGATGACTTAAGAATAGTGAATTAAGAATAGAAAGTTTTCGATGAGTATTGGTGATTTTTGATAATTATATTGTTGAAATGTGAGTTTAAGTGACATGTAGAGAAGTTGGTAATTTTTGGGGTTACTGTATTGATGATTTTATATACGAGTATGTGTGGTTAATTAAATTTAAAGTGTTTACGTTTGATTTGAAGCTTTTGGAAGAATATTAGCAATGTTGGAGTTGATTATCAGGTAATATGAGTTAACTCTCCGGATTCTTGAGGACGGGGCGTTACATGTACGGCATCCGATACGGTATTCAAAACATTAGTACTAGTACTACCCACAGTTACCCTGTCCTTCAAAATTGTTTTCAGCGCAGCCATTCCAGCATCCACTCTATAATGGCAAGTGAGAGATTAGTTACATGACTGATGTTTTTCTTGGTCTAAAATTTTGTTATTTTAGTTGCACATATTGAAATGATACATCTCATATACACACACACAACTACCATTTGCTAAGGGGAAAAGAAAATATTTTGCACATACTACTAGCTAGTGCATGGATCTTGAAATTCATGCTAAAATAACTTGTGATTAGAGTTCATGGATGGTGCTAATTATGTATATATATATGGTAGCTAAATATCTGGCAGGAGAATCAAAACTTGGCTTTAGCTAGGGAAGAGTACATGAATTGCAAAGCTTGATCATGTGGATGCACATATAGCTTGGACTTTCTTTTGTACTCCGTGGTGTTGGGTTTGGGGATTACGCAACTAGGACCATTCATCCAGGTTTAGGGATGAACCAGGTTTTATTTATTTATTATTATTATTATTATTATTTTATAAGCTTGCATCTCCTTCTTCTTCAGCATAAGTTTTTTTTAACTAACCCAGATTGTGGTGTACAGTTTGTAAATACAAAACGGGAAATACATGGCAAATTTTCAATTAGGAGAGCGATGTGTATGTCTGCATAAGTTTCACTAATTTGGAATGCGTCTTTGAGAGAAATCTCATTATATACATCACGTGAGCAGATAGATAGGAACACTCCATGTTGAGATTGTAGCATACGGATTGGAAATCCAAAAGGCAATGTATGATCAATTATGTCCCTGTCCCTGATTTCACTTGTCCGATTTCTTGGCCAAGTTTTTGTCTCATGAATTGTCTTTCAGTTGGGTTTCACTTTGAAGTTCAAAGTGAAGTTTGAAGCATGCTGATCACAAAGAAAAACAAAAATTCGGGTACCCAGATATCAATCTAGAATCTGAATATAGTTTTCTGAATTTCGGATAAGTCGAAAAAAAATCCAACCCAGATTAACATTACTATCCGCAACAAGCTGCTATAAAGTTCTAGATCACTTCTTGCTCTACTAGCTTTGGAAAAAGGCACTTGGTGAAAAGAACCTGAAATTGAAAGAAATTTTCTTTAATTATTAAGATGGGAAATCAGATTAACCACCAATATAATTAAATATTGTGTCCTCTTCTATTCTAATGTGGAAAGCACAGTGCACACATCGTTGTTGTGACAGAAAGTGGGGGTTGGAGAAATTTCAGAGACTTTTCCAATCCATCACACGCCATTGCTCACCCATTAGATATTGCGAACGTTTTGCACACCACACACTTAAAAAGAAAAAGAAAAAAAAGAAGAAAAGATATAGAAAGTGGTCATGTTTTTCATAGTTTCAAATTGTGTCAATTTTTTCACAGGATTGATATGACATTTTCTTTCCAAAAATTTTAAAGATTTTTTTTTGTAAGTACTACTATAAGTTCAGCTTTTAGACTAATTCGTTAGCATACATTAATTCAATTGATCATGACCACTTCTCAAAGCAGAGATGGGCCAAGTAATTTCAGGTTCAACTACATAATACAATACATAATATTTTTATCATTATTATGACCTGATCAATATGTGGAAATAATATATTTTGTAAAATGTATTTCTCGTCGCAAAATATTTAAAGATATTTAAAATTTTATATATTAATCTTATATTGTGTCCGCCTCTGATCAATTTCAATGATAAAACCTAGAAGTTCATGTGCAAATCCATATTATTCCTAATATATATATATATATATATATATATATATATATATATATATTCATATATATATATATCATTACAATTTTCATATCATTACAATTTTCATCAGATTTTATTTTTTACAAAAATTCTATGTGCAGTTACTTTTGTGTATTCTTTGTGCATTCCACTAATATGATTAACTGTATCATTTTTTTAATATAAAATAATTGATTTGACCATTCACATTAATAAAATATACAAAAATGATTGTACGTATGAAAACTCTTTTTATTATTATTTTATTGACAGCTATGCACGACAAAGACTTGTATATACGTTAATAACTTTTTCGGATTAAGCAATCACCAAGGCTTTTTCCTTGATCATTGTTATCTATTGTAGTTTTTTTTCTTAATTTATTACTATCTTGAAATTTCTCCATTCTGATCCGTTTGAATTTTTGAGATAAATAGTAGTATATATTAAAGATACTCAGGAAATCACCCCAACGGCTACTAAGCCTTACATGGAAACACAGCCATACACGGCCCCAAGTCACCCAACGGCGACAAAGCTATACATGGAAACAAAGATACCCAACGGCTAAAATACAAATATGGAAACAAAGGGTTGAATCTCATCTACCTTCCAATTCTTCCTCAATTGTAACGTTTCACTATAATTTCTATTTTTCATACACACATTTGTACGATAAATATATATAGTGAAAGGCTCTCAAATATGCTTTCACGCTTTGTGAGACATTGTGTCAAGCAGCTTGTGTTTAATTGTCTTTATGGTATCTAGAGCCATGTGAGAGCAAGAGAGTCTTACTCCCATGGCAGCCCTTTCTCTCTCAGTGAACAATTTTGTCACTCTTCGTTTTAACCAGAGAAATTATCCCTTATGGAGAGAACAAGTCATGGCATTGGCTGAGAGCCAAGACCTCATGCATCACCTCACGACCTTTGTTCCTCCACCCCAATATGAACCCAACGATGACCCAACAAATACCACACAATCTCAAATTAGCTCTACTTACCTCAAATGGCGGAAGGAAGACAGGTTGCTTCGTGGATGGATCATAGGTACTCTATCCGAGAAGTCCCTCGGTCTAGTTGTTGGCCTCGACAGCTCCTATCAAGTGTGGCATGCTCTTCAAGAAGCCTATGCCCAGGATTCTCAAGAAATGGAGTTTCAACTTACTCAGCAATTAACCTACATGCGGAAGGCGGACTCGGTTTCTCTTCAGGTACATCTCAAAAATTTTAAGTCTATTTGTGATAATCTTGCAGCAATCGGACGACCCGTATGTGATAAACTCAAGGTGTTTGCTCTCCTCAATGGACTCGACCCCAAATATGAGCCCTTTACCACCACCATGCTCAAGCCACCGATGCCTTCCTATTCCAAGGTGGTGCCGCTGCTGCAGGGCTTTGAAACGAGAAGCCAATTGCACGACATGTACAATGCGCAAAAGCAAAAGCAAAGGGAGACCTTGGTCTTTCCGTGGACGTGGTTTTTCCCAAGCCACACAAGTGGGACGTCTAGGGTATCAACACAATCAACACAGTGGGCACAAAAATCACGGACCACATTCTGGAACGGTCCATGAAAATATTAAAGAAAATAATCGTATTCCGAACTGTTAAATATGTGGGAAGCAAGGGCATACCGCAATTAAATGTTGGCACCGGTTCGATCATGCTGTTCAACCCAATGATATTCCTCAAGCATTGGCTGCCATGACCCTCGAAAATAATATTCATGATACTGAGTGGACAGCTGATACAGGTGCTTCTGCCCATATGACAGGTAATTCAGGTATGCTTTCGAATCTTCGTCAATACCTTGGTAATGATGCTGTACTCATTGGTGATTGTAGTCTTCACACAATTACACGCATTGGTGACACTTTTATTAAATCTGGTAACTCGTTTATAAAACTAAAAGATGTTTTACTCGGTCCTGACTTGGCAAAAAATTTATTATCAATTAGTCAATTAACTTCTGATTATCTTTATAACTGTGAATTTTATGGTGTAAAAGGTAAATCTAAATAACGCCCCTTCGAAGCAGCGTCGACCCACAAAATCGCCGTGAATAATTGGTTATTGCGGCGATATTATTTGCAGCAGATAAAAATTGCCACAATAGACCGTTTTTCTTGTAGTGTCATGTCGCGTCAGGACATATATATTATACTATATGGGTCAACTCGAACACTACCCATTAGGTTTATTGTATCAAAATCTCAAACCCTAACACAACTCGTTAGTGAATACTACGAAATATGTTAACACGTCCCGACTCGATCCGTTTCAATCCGTTTATGTAAATGGGTTGAACAAACATGAAATTAACACGTTTAACCAGATTAAGTTTAACATAATTTTATATAAATGTTAAAATTACAATATCTATAAAAAAATATAAAACTAACTACAAGTCCAAAATTACAATCTAAACAATAAAAATATTGAAATTAAAATTCCAACAATTTTACTTTTAGGTATAAGGGTATAATTATAATTTGAACTTTCTTAACGGATCATAATGGGTCAAAACGGGTTGACCCGTTATCAACTCGTTAAGCAATCGTGTCTTTAATCCGTTTTATCCGTTCCTGTTAATACTAAATCCAAACTCGTTATTATCGTGTCGTGTTTATGTTGAGTTAACATAACGTGTCACATAGTGTCATTCTTTATTTAAAAAAAATAAAAATAAAAATAGTAAAAGAGATACGAATCCCAGGTTCACTGTTAGCTTAGGAACCAAAAAACACGAGGTTTCAAGAGTCTGTTCATCAAGTCGCATCAGTGGAGGCCAAAGGAAAGAGCATAAAGACGAAGTGGAAGTGGAAATCAATGGGAGTGGGAAAGATACAATGGACACAAACCGATCGATATTGTTGTCGCATTCTAGCTAATGTATATGACTCATCTTCAACTACCTCAATTTTGGGAGTGCGCTATATATATATTAATTGCATGCAGCTTCTACACTCCTATTTTGATTTTACTTACGAGTAATGATGCACCTATAACATTTTATACAACATATTATATAACAATGTGTTAAATGAAGGATATATTTATAAAATCATCTTATAAAAAATAATATGATTTTATAAATATACTCCTCATTTAACACATTGTTATACAATATATTGTTTAATGTGTTGTAGATAAATTATTTTCCTTTACTTAAATACATATATTAATACGAGTAATGATTTATACCATCATAAATTAATTTTTTTTAAATAAAATTTATTATTAAAATATTATTATTTTTATATAAATTTTAGATGTTTTACTTTTCTTAAAAAATAATTATATAATATTTACACACTCAATGACTCAAATATCATATATATATATATATATATATATTATATGAAAAAACATTTGGAGCAGCTAGCTTTAAATTGTGTATTTGGATAAGAATGTATTTTTAAGTATTTTATGAATAATAATAAAAGAAATAATAATAGAATATTAAATAATAATAATAAATAAATAAAATAATAAATAATAATTAGATATCACGTGAATACTTTTAATATCGCTTTAATGCACATCTAAAAGCATGCTCATCGCCAACACCTCATGTCAACTAGGGTTCGTTTGTTTTCAGAGATGAGATAAGATGAAATGAATTGAGATTAAAGTTAAAAAATTGAATAAAATATTATTAAAATATATTTTTTAATATTATTATTATTTTAAGATTTAAAAAAGTTAAATTATTTATTTTATTATGTGTGAGAATTTAAAAAAATTATAATAATAATATGAAATGAGATGAGATGAGATGAGATGTTTTTAAAAAACAAACAATGCCTTATCCAGCCAATCAACCTTCTTATCATCCTCATTTTTAAAATGCACGCTAATCTTCATTTATATATATATATATATTTCTCCCCAGAATGCAGCGACTCTGGGACCCATAAGAGTGTCGGAGTCGGACCCACGGCCAGCTTTTACCTACCATTTTTGTTCCCGCCTCCTAGCTGCCTTGACTGACGCAAGCATATATAGCTGCGAAGACTCAAGAGCCCACCTGAACCATGCAGCCAGGGGCTGATCTTCTGCTTCTCGTTAGCAGCATTTGCCGTCTGGGAAAATGCTATGCATCAACTCCACACCGGCACACACATTACATCAATTTTTTTTTTTTTTTTTTACACTTAATAGGTTGAGTGTGTGCTGGGGTGGGGCTGATGCAAATATTTTTCTTATTTTATTTGGATGATTATGCGGTTACTGCTGGGAGTTCTTTTATTTTATTTAGTATATTTTATTTTATATTATTTTATATGTATTTTTTTAATAATTTTAAATATTTAAAAAAAATTCACAAGACCATTTTCCATTTTATTTTGTGGTTTTCATTATCTCTATATATACTTGATATATAGATTCTTTTTTTATGAGGTTTTGTTTTGTTTCGTTTTCAAAGATTAATGGGATGTGAAGTGTTGCGAACTTGCACGACAATTCTTATCTCAGATATATGTTTTTTCCAGTGATCACCCAACCAGCTAATAATTTCCCCAAAATAAAAAAAATAAAAATTAAGGTGTATGATCCGTATGATACTCGTTTATGGTTAAGGTTTATCCCGGCAAACAAAGACAGTACGGGTGAGTTTAGATGTTGAAGTGAGTTGAATTGAGATGATAAAATATTATTAGAATATTATTTTTTAATATTATTAATATTTTAAAATTTGAAAAAATTAAATTATTTATTATATTTTGTGTTGGGATTTAAAAAAATTATAATGATGAGTTGAGATGAGTTAAGAGTATTTTACGATCCAAACGCAACTTACGTGTACAGAAATCGAAAACTTAAATAAAAGGGATTGAGATGAAGATCAACATGCATGCATGCATGCATGCATGAGAAGCCAGCTAGCTAAGCATGCATGCATCATGGTCATGTCCCCCGCTAGCTATATGTATTATCATGTGTAGAATAATGAAAATGCCATGCTTATCCAAATATTTAATCATAGTGCGAGAATCTCAATATTTATGGCATCTTGAACATGCAATGTATTCATAAAAAAGATTATTTCACACAAAAATTATTATATAAAAAATCATATTAAATTGTTGTTCATATTAAGGCACCTACGTAGGGAAAGTTTGTCATGTTTCTGCTGAAATAGATGGTATAATTTGTGACAGATAAATAGAGAATTGATTAATAAGCGGGAGAACAACGTGAAGTTGCAGAAGGAGGACTTCTTTCATATGTGGTGTGAGAATGATCAGTAAAATTTTTCTTATAATATACAGTATTGCCAGATCGGCAAACCCTTCTACAACTACAAAGCAAACCACATTAATTGCCAAAAAAAGAAATCCTAGCCGACGTTCCAAATCGTAGTTATATATGTGCGTGTGTGGATAAGAGCTAGAAAAGGATAATATATATATATATATATATATATATATATGTTTCTTTCCGTAATTGGTTATTTTATCATTCTTTGAAGTTTAAAAAATGGACATTTGATTTAGAAAATTGATAATTACAGTTGTAAGTGTGTAAGTGCCGCACAATTATTTTTTAAAAAAATGAATATATACGAGTTAGAGGCTCATATAAAAAAATTAATTTTTTAATAATAAACTCTATTATTTTTTAAAATGATTACATGACGATTATGTATACTATGACTGCATTGTAACGTAAGGCGTTTAAATCTGGACAGAATTAAAAGTAAAAGATTTTCACTAATTGCTTTATTTATCCCGATTTTCCAGTTTTAATTGACTGAATTATTACATGATGTCATTTAACACTCGTATAATTAAATACTCATTTATGATTAATTATAAAGAAACACAATAAAATAAACTTTAGTAAGTGAGACTCAAATTCCCAAAAGTCTGAACTAGAGAAATATATAGCTAGACAATGCTCATTGCAAAGTCTTTGTGTACGAAAGATGCTTACAGTTTGACTTATAATTTTGAATCATAGATATAATTTTTTTTAATGAATGAAATGAAGTCTATTTTTTATATAAAAAAAAAAAAATCTAGATATGTGATCAGATGAGATCAATTACAACATCAATTTGAGATGAATTAGTAATTGTAAGAAAATGGCCGGTTGAGTCATATTAATTAATTCTTGGATCTTAGGTTCTTGTCAAGTATGTTTGGTTCTAACAAAAAATGATCAATTAATCTAATTAAATGTCTCGTGAACTGCATGTGTTGAATTGAGTACTTTTGAGTCATTAATTCATAACTTGACTTAACTGGCCACTACGTACCTTCGATCGTATGGAGCTCTATTTAATTTGTAAATCGTCTCAAATAAATTTTTCTCAACATGGGAGATAGCTAGCAATTAATTGATGTTTTCTAATCATCATCCATACACTATCGTATGGAGTCATTCATTACAAGAAAATTGCTTATATTTGACCAGTTAATTCCAGCGAAATCACTATATACAGTTAAAATGAGTCTGTTTTGATCACAAATACTCTTTTCGCTGCAATTAAATAACCACAAAAGCTCGTTTTTCTTGTAGTGATTTATGTTTCCTGATCTTAGATTTTCTCCTACCAAGATGACTTTATATTGGATAGAATACAAAAAAATGGGACTTGAAGACTTCTAGATCTAGAGTCGCCTCAAAACATCTGCTAATTATAATCCAAAATATTCAAAATAATGTGAAAAATAATATGCAGGGAGGAGAATTTGAAATTTGAGAAATGGTTCCAATCTCTGTGATTTTTTAGGTCAAGCAAAGGGTCATCTCAAGAGTGGTTTTTATGCCATCCAAGATAATTTTAATAGTAATGATAAATATAATTTTAGAGTGTATAAGCATCACGCACTCCCTTTAAAAAAGTGTGGGTCGATAATTAAATAATTAATATTTTTATATATGTTCTATATTTACTTACTTTTTTTTTTTTTAAAAGGCAAGATATATATACTCTTAAGACTATAAATATTTGCTAAGAACCTGACCTTTTGGAAATAAATATGGAAAAATCAACATAATATGGGGATGGGCTACCCGGGGTGGGGGGGACTCGCAAGAGTGGGGGCAGCAATCACTGAGAAAGAAGGAGAAGTAGGAGAACCCTAACGCCCATTCGTACTCGTACCTAACCTTTGATAGGTCCATTCCGACGTGCCATCCATCTCAATTCACATCATCATTATTTCCAATGAATTCATTTTCCTCTCTTCAAGACAATTATTGGTATTCAAGATAATTCTTTTTTTAAGGATATAAAAAAATAAATCAAAATAAATAAAAAAAACCAAATGCCCTTGTCAAGATTCATTCTCGGGCTACATCTCGATGGTAGCACCGCTCATTCAACTTTATAATATAATAATTAAAATACATTATTTTTGAATTTCTGGTTTCTATAGTAAGATTAGGGGTGTAACCGGTCCGGTCCGGTCCGGTTTTGGACAAAATTTAGGACCGAACCGGTATGTACCGGTTTTGTATTTTTCAAAACCGATTACGCCCCGATTACCCTCCTAAACCGGTACTTCCGGTTTTACCGGTTTCCGGTCCGGTCCGGTCCGATTTTCCGGTTTTTTTTAAATGTAAAAAACATATAATAAAGTGTTAATTCTTATTATAAAATATTATTAAAAATTTAATATATATATTATGCTTAAAGCATATGATCAATTAAATTTTTATCTTTAAGATTAAACTTTTATTTTATAAATTATAACAACATTATCTTATATATAATTATATTAATAACATAGGATCAAATAAATTACAAATGTTCATATTTAAGATTAACATTTTATGTTATTATTTATAAATTATAATATAAAATTTTTTCATATATGATATATAATTATATATATTATATATAAAAATTTAACATATAATTATATATTATATATATAAATATTTTGTATAATATATAAATTAATTTTTATATTTTTTTTCCAACCGGTCCGGTTCGGTCCGGTCCGGTCCCAAAAACTACGGAACCGGAATCGGACCGGAACCGGCCGGTTTTCATAAAATAGGAACCGGTTCCGGACCGGACCGGTTCAAAACCGGACCAACCGGTCCGGTTCGGTCCGGTCCGGTCCGGTTTTCCGGTTTCTCGGTTTAAATTTACACCCCTAAGTAAGATGTTGAATAAAAACGTATTAATTTTGTTTATTAATATTGTTCAGAATTTTGCTACATATAAATGTCACGTTAACACGTTACTTATAGTGAGATTTATTGTAATTTTAAAAAAATCCTAACACTAATTATTCTTTATTATAGTTGAAATAGAAAGTTTCTGCATCAACAATATGTTGGGGTGTAAAAAATAAAGTTTATAAATAAATTATTTTCTATTAATTGGTATTGAAACTTGGGAGAAATTGAGAAAATAATGACCAGCCATAAACGATATGTGATCAAACAAAATTCAAGTGTCTTGTTTGCTGTGATTGCAGCTTTAATTACTCACGTGTTGAATTTCATGACTTAGATTATTTGACTTTTTTAATTATTGAATTAACCATATAAGTGTTTTTTTTTTAAGATGCTTTGATTAGAACGGAATTTTATAAAAATAAGCTTACAAATTAACATATATAGTTTGATGTATTACGTTAGATTGTAAAATTATTATAACATGTTATATAATATTAAGTAAATTTATAAATTTATTTTTAAAATTTTTTACTCAAAAAATAATGATTTTGTCAAAGCAAGGGGATGCCAACCACGGTCAAGCACTAGCATTGGTTTCTGTATATGTATCTTCAAAATTACATCTTTTGAATATTGATTTTACATATCAAGAAAAACCCCAGCCCATATTGGATTATGCATATTTGAACCAAATAATAATAAAATATTATTATTTTTAATTTATTTTCTTAAAATTATTATTTTTTTATATATTTTACAATAATTAGCACCATGTGCTCAAAAATACAAATTCGATATATCTAAATATTACAAATTTCATATATCAAAATGACCAATTTTATCAATAAATATTAATATATACTAAAAAATACTTTATATTATCAATTTAATACAAATTTATATATCAAAATGGATATTTGATTTAGAAAATTGATAGTTACAGTTGTAAGTGTGTAAGTGCCGCAGAATAATTTTAAAAAAAATGAATATATACTAGTAATTAGAGGCTCATATAAAAAAAATTAATTTTTTAATAATAAACTCTACTCTTTTTTAAAATGATTACATGATGATTGTACACATCATGACTATATTGTAGTATTACTCTTTGATTTATAACATCCAAAAAAGTAACGTGAGGCGTTTAAATCTGGACAGAATTAAAAGTAAAAGATTTTCGCTAATTGCTTTATTTATCCCGATTTTCCAGTTTTAATTGACTGAATTATTACATGATGTCATTTAACACTCGTATAATTAAATACTCATTTATGATTAATTATAAAGAAACACAATAAAATAAACTTTAGTAAGTGAGACTCAAATTCCCAGAAGTCTGAACTAGAGAAATATATAGCTAGACAATGCTCATTGCAAAGTCTTTGTGTACGAAAGATGCTTACAGTTTGACTTATAATTTTGAATCACAGATATAATTTTTTTTAATGAATGAAATGAAGTCTATTTTTTATATAAAAAAAAATCTAGATATGTGATCAGATGAGATCAATTACAACATCAATTTGAGATGAATTAGTAATTGTAAGAAAATGGCCGGTTGAGTCATATTAATTAATTCTTGGATCTTAGGTTCTTGTCAAGTATGTTTGGTTCTAACAAAAAATGATCAATTGATCTAATTAAATGTCTCGTGAACTGCATGTGTTGAATTGAGTACTTTTGAGTCATTAATTCATAACTTGACTTAACTGGCCACTACGTACCTTAATTCGATCGTATGGAGCTCTATTTGATTTGTAAATCGTCTCAAATAAATTTATCTCAACATGGGAGATAGCTAGCAATTAATTGATGTTTTCTAATCATCTCCATACACTATCGTATGGAGTCATTTATGTTTCCTGATTTTAGATTTTCTCCTACCAAGATGACTTTATATTGGATAGAAAACATCAATTAATTAAAATATAGTGTATGGATGATGACTTAACTCCCAACATATAGTGTATGGATGATGATTAGAAAACATCAATTAATTAAAAAAATAAAATTAAAAAAAATGTGATATCTAATGCATAGGAAGAATGATAATTCAATTCATCACTTTTTATTAGTATATAACGTATGAACGATAGAAAAATGTAATTAATTTAATAAAGAAAACTACTCAAGAAAAATAAAAATAATATTTACTATTCGAATTTTGTTATGTATAAATAAGTATGCATATCAATTTATATATTAATATTATTGTCTTCATATTTTAAATTTAAATTAATATTATTTTTAATAAAATTTATTTTTTAACTAATAATTAAATATATGTATTAATACATAAAATCACTTGTAATTAAAAAATCCTAATCATCAAATATCTGTAAATTTACGGAAGCACACTTCAGAGGTCGCGGGCGCGTGCGTGCGTTTCGTGGGCATAGATGGGAAGCCAAAGAGATTGAAACAGGGAGGAAAATCCAGCAGGGCTCTGACAAGTCTGCATTGAATTGACTGCATGCACACATATACGGGGAGGAACCCAAATCATAGTTAAATTCCGGCTCAGAGATCCTTGAAGTCCGCCTCCGCCTATTTAAATGCCACTCCATCCTCGCAGTCAGCACACACGATTTACAAAAACCGCAATAGAGAGAGATGGAGAGAAATATGGGAGGGTGGGCTATAGCGGTGCATGGCGGCGCGGGTGTGGACCCTAATCTCCCACAACAGCGTCAAGAGGAGGCCAAACAACTCCTCACTCGCTGCCTAAATCTCGGTATCGACGCTCTTCGATCCAACCTCTCTGCCGTCGATGTTGTCGAACTAGTTGTACGTCCCTTTCTCTTTGTTTCTGTGGCTTCTTTTTCAGTAACTGCCCTGTTCAGTTTCCCTTTCCTTATGATGTTGTCATGCGGTAACTTTCCGATTTGAATCCTACAAAGGAAATAAAAAGGAAAAGTTTCAATCTTATGACTATCACTCCAATTCCATGTCTGGATTTCCTCTCTATCATGCATTTTCCGAGAAAACAGATGAGTGCAAAGTGCATTTTCTAATTCAAACTGTACCACATTTTTTTACTAATTGTTTGCATGGCTTCCGTGTCTCGTCTGCGCGATTGAATACTTACTAGCGCAGCATTTACGAGCTTTTTTTACTTATAAAAAAAACTCTCTTTACATTTTGTGATTGCGAATGTGTGATACAGGTTAGAGAACTCGAAACAGATCCTGTCTTTAATTCTGGACGTGGATCTGCCCTGACGGCGAAAGGTACTGTGGAGATGGAATCGAGCATCATGGATGGGCTTGGGAGGAGATGCGGTGCCGTTTCGGGCTTGACTACAGTCAAGAACCCCGTCTCTCTTGCCCGACTAGTCATGGAGAGATCTCCCCACTCCTACCTAGCCTTCGCCGGCGCCGAAGATTTCGCCAGGCAACAGGTCTGAATCTCTGATTCTAACGGTTCTACCCAAAAAGGAATTTATGGGAAAAAAGAAAGAAAGGAAAGAGCGTCAGCTTTTCATTTCGCTTGTAGAAAGATCTAAGCCGGCTGTCCCTTCGCATTCATTTTCACGTGTTTTCACTGAATTTTCTATTGTAATTTGTCTTGTGGGTGTGCGTATTCCTTACAGGTTGAATTTCTGAGAAAAGACGAGAAAGAAAGGCAAAAGTTTCCCATTTCTGTGGTTGTTTTACTGAAACATGACGTAATATAATATTTTAATCATTTAATAATGTAATAATTATTAAAATCAAAGAAATATTCTAGGTGATTAGATGTTTAATAGTATGAGGAACCGTGATCCATCTTTATTTTTTTATTCATGGTGTTGATTTCTTCAGGGTGTGGAGGTCGTGGACAATGAATATTTCATAACGGAGGAGAACGTGGGAATGCTTAAACTGGCAAAGGAAGCAAACACCATCATGGTACGTTGAATCTCTCTGATTAGTTTTCTTCGCAAGTCTTCAAAAAATATCATAACCCACGAGACGGCAGAAACGCACTAACTTAATCCTGAATACGTCCGGATCGTCGCATACAGTTTGATTACAGGATCCCGGAGGCAGGGGGGTTGGAGACATGCAGCGCCGTGGTGGAGAGTCCCATCCTGATGAACGGGCTACCAATCAGCGTGTATGCGCCGGAGACGGTTGGGTGCGTGGTGGTGGACAGCCAGGGCCGTTGCGCAGCGGCAACATCAACCGGGGGGCTCATGAACAAGATGAGCGGTCGCATCGGAGATTCGCCCCTGATCGGCGCTGGCACCTACGCATGCAATCTTTGCGGGGTGTCGTGCACCGGAGAGGGCGAGGCGATCATACGCGGGACCCTGGCGAGAGAGGTGGCGGCGGTGATGGAGTACAAGGAGCTGGGCCTTCAGGAGGCCGTGAACTTTGTCATCAGGGAACGGCTCGATGAAGGGAAGGCAGGGCTCATAGCTGTGTCGAATAAAGGAGAAGTGGCTTGGGGTTTTAACACCACTGGGATGTTTAGGGGCTGTGCTACTGAGGATGGTTTCATGGAGGTCGGTATTTGGGACTAAGAACGATCTTGTGGTTATGGTGTTAGGGATGCCATAGCTTGCTAGCTGCTATATATGGTGGTGTTTGCTGTTGAACTCTGCGCTTTGGTTGCGTTTCTTGTGCTCACAATATATGATTGTTGTAGCTACTTTCATGTAATAGAAACGCCAAAAGTATATGTAATGTTGGAAATAAATTGCCAAGGCTTTAAGTTCACAAGTTTGATCCATCAAGCATCCTACATTTGGTCCAATTGACACTTGTTGCTAGGGGTGTAACCAGTCCGGTTCGATCTGGTTTTGGACAAAATCTAGGATCAAAACAGTATATATCGGTTTTGCATTTTTCAAAACCGATTGCGCACCGGTTACCCTCCTAAACCGGTACTTCCAGTTTTACCGGTTTCTGGTCCGGTCCAATCTGATTTTTCAGTTCTTTTAAAATGAAATTTAGACAGTTTATCATTAAAAATCTGTTTATAAGAAAACAAAAAAAACTTATTTAATTGTTGAGCCTTCACAGTTTATTCAAATCCTCAACCCCAATTGATAAACATTAAACAAGACAAATGTTATTCAAGTAAAAAAATTAAAAAATTCTATCAATATAATTTCACAAACTCAATCACAAAACCTAATCAAAGTAAATTTCGGATTCAAAAAATCCGAATATTACAAATATCGTCTATCATAATTTTAAAGTAATTTCACAATTCCAAACACAAAACCCTAATATCACAAACAGAATAATAAACACAATTACAAAAAATCCTAAATTTCAGATTCAAAAACCCTAATATCACAAAATTCAATTACAAAAATCCCAATATCACAAAACTCAATCACAAAACCCTAATATCATAAAACTCAATCACAAAAAGCCTAGTACCTAATTTATAAAAAAAACAAAAAAAAAACCTTTGAAGAGGCACTAGGCAGACTCAGCAGAGAGACAAAGTGTGGCCGAGAAAGTTGAGACTTAAGAGAAGAGAGAGTGAGGGACGAGAGAGTTGAGACTTAAGAGAAGAGAGAGCGAGAGACAAGAGAGTTGAGAGTTGAGAGACGCAAACGAGAGAGTGAGCGGACAAGAGAGTTGAGAGATGAGAGACTCGAGAGTGAGAAGGGGCGAGGCTACGAGACAGAAATGCAGACGAGAGAGTGAGCCGTGAGCGGACGAGAGAGAGAATGATGCAGAATGTGATGGGAGGGAGAATAAAACTTTAGGAATTAGGGTTTAGTTATAGAGGAAACGGCGCCGTTTCCTATTGAATTAATATTTTCAATGTATTTTTTTAAAAATGGTAATTAAAACTTTTTTTGATGGTCTGGAATATTGATTTAATATACTATAGTATAATATATTAGACTATATAATAGTATTAACTATTAATATTAGACTATTAGTATAGTTATATATTAGTATTAGTTATAATGATTTAGTATAACTTATATTAGTATAACTATAACTATAGTCTATAATAAACTATTAGTCTATTAGTATTAGTTAAATATTTATAAACTTATATATTAGTATAGCTATATAATATATTGGACTATATAATAATATTAATATTAGACTATTAGTATAGTGACTATACTTATATATTAGTATTAGCTATAAACTATATATTAGTATTAGTTATAAACTTTTAGTGATTTAGTATAACTATATTAATTATAAGTATAACTATAATCTATATTATATTTGTAATATATATATATATATATAGACTATAATATATATATATATATATATATATCTATTGAATCATTGATATATATATATTTGTAATACATTTAATATACTATAGTCTAATATATTAGACTATATAATAGTATTAATATTAGACTATTAGTATAATTATATATTAGTATTAGTGATAGTGATTTAGTATAACTATAGTCTATATTAAACTATTAGTATTAATTAAATAGTTGTAGACTTATATATTAGTGTAGCTATATAATATATTAGACTATATAATAGTATTAATATTAGACTATTAGTGTAGTTATATATTAGTATTAGTTATAAACTATATATTAGTATTAATTATAAGCTTATATATTAGTATAGCTATATAAATTATTAGACTATATAATAGTATTAATATTAGACTATTAGAATAGTTATATATTAGTATTAGTAACAAACTTATAGTGATTTAGTATAACTATATTAGTATAAGTATAATTATAGTCTATATTAGACTATTAGTATTAGTTATAAACTTATATATTAGTAAAGCTATATAAATTATTAGACTATTACTATAGTTATATATTAGTATTAGTTATAAACTATATATTAGTATAGCTATATAATATATGATCAATTAAATTTGTATTTTTAAGATTAAACTTTCATTTTATAATAATATTATCTTATATATAATTATCTTAATAGCATATGATCACACAAATTACAAATGTTCACATTTAAGATTAACGTTTTATGTTAAAATTTATAAATTATAATATGAAATTATTTCATATATGATATATAATTATGTATATTATGTATAAAAATTCCACATTTAATTATATATTATATATAAAACTTAGATATAAAAAATATTTTGTATAAAACTTATATATAAAATATTATTTTATATATATATTTTTTATCAATCGGTCTAGTTCGAAAAATCGTAAAATTGGAACCGGATGGCCAGTTCCGGCCGATTTTTACATTACAAGAATCGGTCCTGGACCGGATTAGTTCAAAACCGGTTGGTCTAGACCGATTTTCCGGTTTAAATTTACACCCTTACTTGTGGCCCATAGATGACCACTTTATGATCTAGCAATATTTTGAAGGTCTTCTTCCTTTTCCGAGGGACAACCATCTATCACGTCTTTTTCCAAAAGAGGACATTCCCATGTTGCTTCCCTATTTGAGGATTAAGAAGATGAGTACGTGTCAAGCATACTCAATCGAGAAATGCGATAGTGTTCTATAAAAATAAATTTATAAATTAACATAATTTTAAATGATACGTTAAATTTAATTTATAATAAAAATAATTTTACAATCTAATATCAAATCATATCAATTTATGTATATATGATACATGAAAACAGGGGATATATAGTATTGCAACAAAATATTGCGGTTAGTTACTCAACTCGATCATGATTACATGGCTCTAGACCAATTTTCTAGATCTCTCGTCTTATTTAGAAAGAAAAAGAAAAATTTAGTAACTAAGGAAGAAACAGGCGAGATGGTTTCAAAATGTGAGTTTTTGTGTAAACTATTGAAATATTAGCATATTAACATTAAAAGTCAATTGATGACCAAATTGATAATTCGAAACTGCCAGATCGAGATCAGGTCTTTGTTCTTATTTTAACAGTAAAATTAGAAAATTGCAACAATTTAATAACATTAATGTCTAAACAGTTACTAGTTTTAATGAAATTTGAGTACTGGCTCCCTTTTAGTACTATATATGTTACTAAAACATGACCAATATACGAGCTTTTATTACATATGACGTTCTATATATATACAAATGATATTTACGATTTTAGGATGTGCAAATCTTATATATTTTAAAAAAAAATAGATAAATTTGAGACCCACATGATTTTTTTTTAATTATTGACCTGGCCCCACTGATTAAAAAAAAATACGTGAGGTTTATAATTGGATTATAATTGTATCTAACATTACTCTTTTTGGCATATGTTATATTCACGTCAATACTATTGTTATTATTCCATATTCAAATGCCTTAATTAATGGTGGTGGCCCAAAGTTAAATTAGATTCATGGAACAGATTATCCATATATGTATAGATAAATGTGATGAGGAATATAGAATAACAATGTTGATAATGTGTGACATGAAGAATATATATATGTATAGATAAATGTGATGAGGAATATAGAATAACAATGTTGATAATGTGTGACATGAAGAATATATATATATATATTTATATTTATATATAGGACATTAAACGTAGGAATTGGCCGTACTTTTCAATCTTTTCAACAAATTTTAAGTGGCCAGCAATAATATTCGTAGCTTATGTTCCGAATATTAATATTCAATTCTATGGAGTTAATTAGTTGAACTTTCTTATCTGCTTATCCAAACAATTAGTGGTACATGCAGCATCTTAATCCATATATATTTAATTAATTGTCACACCCATTAATCATAATTGTACACATGCACCTAGCTAGCTGTCGAGCATGATTGTGATCATAACAAAAGCTATCTGGCACAACATCCGTCTCCCCATACTTTATTAATAGACATGTTTCAATAAATAAATATATAATAATAGAATAAATGACAATTAATTTTGAATTAAATTTAAAAGTTTAAATTGCATGCGTCAATATATTATATAATGGGCAATCACGATCAAGATTAATAGATCACCGATCATTGTTTATAAGATGATCATCCATCTATTATTATATATAAAAGTAGAGTCATATAATTTTTATGTGACATTCTATTCATAAAAATAGACATTCTACTTATTAATTTTGAAGTGTTATGTTTATGAAACGGTGAATTTTTTAAAAGTAATGTTTCATTATAAATCGTTATAATTTTTAAATTTTATTTCTTTTCTTATATAGATATAAACCGATTCAAGATTCTACCAAAAAGTATTAATTCAACATTTATATTATTTTGTATTTTAAGCGGACTCATATGATTCTGATGTGACATTCTATCTATAAAAGTAAACATTCTATCCATTAAAATTGAAGCGTTATGTTTTTGAAACGGTAATTCTTTTAAAAGAAATATTTCATTATGAACTGTTGTAACTTTTAAGTTTTATTTCTTTTCTTACATATAAAGATATAAATTAATTCAAGTCACGACTCAAATGTACTATTTCAACCTTTATTAGGGGTGTAACCGGTTCGGTCCGATCCGATTTTGGATAAAATTTAAGACCGAACCGGTATGTACCGGTTTTATATTTTTCAAAACCGATTATGCACCGGTTACCCTCCTAAACTAATACTTCCGGTTTTACCGGTTTCTGCTCTGGTCCGGTCCGATTTTTCGATTCTTTTAAGACTATTGGTATAGTTATAAGTTATATATTAGTATTAGTTATAAATTATATATTTAATATTAGTATTAGTTATAAACTTTTAGTAAAAACTTTTAGTATTAATTATAAATATAACTATAGTCTATAGTCTAATAATATTAGACTATTAGTATTATTTATAAACTTATATATTGTATTAACATTTAATGTAATAATTTATAAATTATAATATGAAATTATTTCATATATGAATATATATATATGAAATTATAAATTAACATTTAATGTATAAATTTATAATTATACATTATATATAAAACTTATATATATATTAATATTTAATATATATAATATTTTGTATAAAACTTATATATAAAAATATTTTTTTTTATATTTTTTTTATCAACCGGTCCGGTCCGGTCTAAAAACTCTCTAAACTGGAACCGGACCAGAATTGGCCGGTTTTCATATTCTAAGAACTGGTTCCAGACCGGACCGGTTCAAAACCGGTAAAACTGGTCCGGTCCGGTCCGGACCGGTTTTCCGGTTTGAATTTACACCCCTAACTTTTATATTGTTTCGTCAAATAAACCGCTTTATAAACCGTTTCGAATTTTTCTACTATAAAATCCGGTCTCTCTCTAAATCTCTCTCATACACAACAATCTCACAATGCGCGGATTATAGGCTTGTTAAGCATGATTGGCGTGTGATCAAGAATACTAATTTTAAATTAGATTTTAAAGTTTAAAGATGATGAAATTTCATAATTTTTTTTAATGATGCAATTAATCATGAAAAGAAACATGGGGTGCAATTAAATCCCTAGCTCCATGTGAATCATGTGCCATATAATTTTCTCTCTTGTTAATCATATTATTATCATCCATCTTAATTTAGGAGTGCTACTGGCATGGTTTTTTAGGAGTGCTACCGGCATGGTGTGGGGTAGGGTGGACCCACCCCTATCTTAATTAATCAATATTATAAACTCCTAGTTATGCCAAAATCAATGAATTATTAACATGTTAAATTGATATATAGCCAAAGACAATAATAGTTTGCCCAATGTGTGGAGAACATACGGGACCTAGTCTTTTTTATTCCCATAAGACGTTACTAATTTCTTGAGAGCTATTATATATATAAGGAAAAGGAAAATGATGCAACTTCTTAATGATTTCTCCTAGACTTCATGACAATTATCATATCTATTATTATATATAAAAATAGAGTCATATAATTTTGACGTGGTATTTTATCTAAAAAAGTAGGCATTCTACCTAATGTTTTCAATATCATATCGGTGATCGTTTCGGAATAGTCTATATATGAATAAATTATATATATAAATATATAAAAATTATATTCTCAAAAAATAGTCTATATATAAATAAATTATATAAAAATATATAAAAATTATAAATAGTCTAGTCTGAATTGAGGGTAAAAAAATTAGCTTATAGTTTGAATAAATGAAAAAAAAAAAAGTAAAGGTGAAAATATAGGCTGGTACGGGCTAAAACGGTCAAAATTCTAACCGATACGAAACTATACCATTCTCTATATTGGCTACGCCATATAAGTGAAATATTTTGGCCGTATCGGCCGGTATGGTACGAAATTCAAAACCTTGATTCTACCCATAAAAGTAGGCATTCTACCTATTAAATTTGAAATGTTATGTTTATGAAACGGTAAACCTTTTAAAAGTAAAAGCGAAGTCATATAATTCTGACATGACATTCTACCCATAAAAATAGACATTCTACCCATTAAATTTGAAGTGTTATGTTTATGAAGCAGTAAACCTTTTAAAAGCAATGTTTTATTATGAATCATTGTAACTTTTGAGTTTTATTTCTTTTCTTACGTATAAATATATAAATCGATTCAAGACTCCATCCAAAAGCACTAATTCAACATTTATATTGTTTTGTATTTTAAGCAGAGTCATATGACTTCGATACGGAATTCTACCCATAAAAGTAGGCATTCTATCCATTAAACTTGAAGTGTTATGTTTATGGAGCGGTAATCCTTTTAAAAGTAATATTTCATTATGAGCTGTTGTAACTTTTAAATTTTATTTCTTTTCTTACATATAAAGATATAAACCAATTCAAGTCTCCACCCATATGCACTATTTCAATCTTTATATTATTTCGTCAAATAAATCGTCCTATAAACCGTTTCGAATTTCTTCACTATAAAACCCAATCTCTCTCTATATCTCTCTCCCTCATACACAACAATCCGTGCATTGTGCAGGTTATAGGCTCGTTAAATTATAATTACAGTCCTATATATGAGTTGAAGTGCATATATAACGGGTTGGGCTAGAGGGCTGATGCCTTCCCCTTTTTTAACAAACTGGTTGGGCTCTGAGATGGGCTTTGGAATCTTAATGGGTTGGGCTTCTCTTATAAATATTGGGTTATGACATGTGATCTTCATGAAAACTGCCTCCCATTTTCTGGTCTTGGAAAGAAAGCTGATATATAAAATCCAAGAAAAGTTCAAGCCATATCTTGGCTTAGACTCCAATAAAATAGAGAAGATACTCTATGCTTGGACGTTTAAGAGATAATTTGTAAAAATATCCAAATAATTCCAAATGATTCCAAGCAAAATCTAAAGCCGAAGCCCACTTGTCTATCTTGGTTCTCGCGTGGTTTTGTACACAAGACCAACCAATAGCCTTGAAGCATAGGTCTTCGGCCTAGATCGCATCATTAAAAGGCAAGTCCGGCCCAATCATAGCATGCCATATTTTTTGTTTTTGTTTTTTGTTCTTTCAATTTTTTGTTTTATGTAATGTTTTGAGCTTTCTGTCTTTTGGTCCATAGAGCTGCAAAAGGTCGTTTGTGAACAACTCGAGTTTGGTTCATTACTCTTTATTAAATGAGTGAGTTTTGAAACGGATTAGATTTATATAGACTCAACTCGACTCCTCTTGGCTCATATAACTTTGTAGTTCTTGTTTTTTAAGTTTTATTTTTACCTTTACAATGAGACCATCTTGAGTGTTCGTAGCTGTAAGAGGGAAAAATCTTCCTAATGTGATATATATATTTTAGATGTTCGTATAGATAAGTAAGGGTGTAAGCGAACCAAGTTCGAACGAAGACAGAGTCACTATAAGAAAACTGTTTATTTGTAGTTAGTTATTTTCTATTAGGGAAAAACTCGAAACTGGTCGGATGTCCATTCCCCTTTTACACCCGCTAGTAAAATTGTAACACGTAGTAG
This sequence comes from Juglans regia, assembly GCF_001411555.2. Lineage (NCBI taxonomy): Eukaryota > Viridiplantae > Streptophyta > Magnoliopsida > Fagales > Juglandaceae > Juglans > Juglans regia. Next base: position 7,955,132 of record NC_049906.1, on the reverse strand, counting down.
ACTCACTGAACTTACGGTGGGTGCACATCTATTCTCCCCTCTCCCTTTTCCATTCTCTCTTACCTCTTCTCTCCCTCAGCTCTCCCTCGAACCCATGTTCGTCTCTTTCAAGAGATCCCATCTCGACAGATCTCATCTTCGAACCCATCTTCATCTCTTTCAACATATTTGAACCCATCTTCTTCTCTCTTCGTCCCGTCATCCGAGACCTCTCTCTCCTGTGTTCTGTTGAACCCATCTTTGTCAAGAGATTTCGATCTAGAACCCATTCAAACCCACTTGATCCGTAAGTTGTTTATTTGTTTAGTCTGCATATAAAGTTATTTATCTTGTGATATATTGTATTGTGTTTGTATTGTGATATATTGGCAACATATTGGTCTCTCGCGTCGGTGATCTTCTTCTATATTTTGAAGTGACAGAACCACAGATATAACAAATTAAAGTCTTTAGCTAGGGCGCCGTTTCTAATGGTATTAATTATTGGTTTTCTGAAAAGGCAAGCAATTTATGGAGACTGGAGAGCCTTTGGTTCCGAAATTGGCATTAAGGATATATATATAGTACTATTATCTGCCATCTCAAGCTGAGGATCGAATTAGTTCTAGGCTCAGCTATCGTGTTTGTATGATCTTTTGCATATATTAATTATTGGTTTTCTGCCATCTCAAACTTGTACTGTTTTTTGCATATCTATTGTGTTTGTATGATATAGATTTTTATCCTTTTTTATCATATTTCAAAGCATATATTAGGTTTGTGCCATTTATTGTTAATTGATTAATGTCTGATAAAAATATCAGGAAATTGATTCCACCTGATCAGGTATGTAACTGATGCTTTTATATGATATATATATATATATATATATATAGACTGGCCATAATAGGGTATACGTCAGGTTATTCCATGTTTTAAGTGCTCCAACAAAAAAATATATTGTTCCTATTATATTATTTTTCTCTTTTTCAATATTCAATATATTAAGTGTGAAACTTTTAAAGATGAGCATGGAAAACATGAAATTTTCCACAGATGAAATCTGAAGTGCCATGCCATGTTGGTTCAGTTGCCTTTTACATTCACTGAGTGTTTTGGGCCAGGAGCAACAGTAATTGGAGTTTTTTTTTTTTTTTTTTGCAGCAATATGGAAAATAGTGGAGGAGACACCATATCTAACTTACGGTCTATAAGGACAGGAGATGTAGTGATCTCGGGACAAAGACTGCTATGTTATTGCGGCATTCTCTCCAAAATGTGGACCTCGGGCAACACAAAAATTCTTGGTCGGCAGTACAAAAGTGTCTCGATTGCATCTTAGGTTGTATTTATTGTATTATTTCTTATTTTAAACTTTTATAAAGTCAATGACAATGTAAATCGTTGTTTAATGCTACATTAAAATGTACTTAACTTATCCGGACAACTTGTATTTATTTTCTGGATCTATGTGAGTTGTTGCAATTCTGGCATCTTTTTGTAAAAGACTATTTTACATGCCAATTAATAGATTGTGACATCTTTTTGTCCTCCGTCTATTTTACATGCCAATTAACCAAGAGAGTGTCTATGACAAGACCTGCCAACCAAGAGACTAATTTCAGGTTGCTGGACTCAGCAATTATATTGATCAGGATGACCATGTGAAAAGATCAATAGATCATGGCAACCCAATATCACAGATCATGCTCATGATCTAGCCAACCAAAAATATCAACTTGAAAACCATGGCTACAAAATAACTGAATGGCTACAAAAATATCAACTTGGAAACCATGGTCTAGACATCTATCATTCAATAACTGAATGTTCCAATTCCATGGCTAAAATTTTGAGTAAACAAAACAATTTAACGAGAGTCCACTCCAAATGCTGCCCAATAATTAATTTTCATATGACGTGTGAAAATTTTACGATGTTTCGAACTCTTCATTTTGTGACATTATCGGGATTTGGATATTCCAACAAACCAAGATTTTTTTTTATTCTTTTTGAGGGAAGAGAAGAGCTGACTAAACTAAAAGTCTAAATATAAAATAAATAAGATATTCATGCCCTGCCTTGATCATCTCTGTTTCTGGGTTGGTAAAATCTGGCTTAACCAAGAGAGAGGATCTTATCATCTTGTGAAAAAATTAGAGTTGATGAACTATCGCCAGTGATCATTTTACACACGCAGACACCTATTGGTGCCATTCAAACCTGAATTAAGCATTATTTTCTTTTCGATTTTAAATAGGGAAATTACATTTTGTATCTCTCATTCCGATTTACATCCTAAACAATAGAATATCGGACAATATTGTAATGTTGAGACTTTGACCATAGGTGCACAGATTATCAAAACTTGATAAATTAGAGTGGCAGTTGTTGAATCTAAGGGCCGGTGAAAATAAAAAAACAAAAATCAAACTCAAAATCCCACATTTTCTCAGTAGCCAAATAGAAATAGATCTCACATTTTTTTCAGCATCCAAACATAAATACATTTTTTCAGCATCTAAACATAAATTTTAAGGCAAAAAAATAAGACTAAAAAAGGTTGAGTCAGTACCCTCACCTATCCCTCGTCGATGGCCATAGATCTCCCGATCCTTGAGGGGGGCAACAATCGGAGGAGAGGGAGGGGAGAGAGAGGGAATCGGAGGCGAGAGTGCAGTAGCTTGGTGGCCACAGATCATATTCTAGAGGGAGAGAAAGAGAGCGATGAAGGGTGGTGGAAGAGCAGGTGACGGGGTGGGGGGAGGGAGGGAGAGAGAGGGTAGAAGAGCTGTAAAAAAATATGTTCACCTGCATGTAGGGGTGTAAGTTGAAACCGGAAAACCGGTCCGGACCGGACCAGTTTTGAACCAGTCTGGTCCAGGACCAGTTTTAGGATTTTTCGGACCGGACCGGACCGGACCGGTTGATAAAAAAAAATATTTATATTATTGTATATATAAGTTTTATACAAAATATTATATATATATATATATTAATATATATATATAAGTTTTATATATTATGTATAATTATATATATTTATATATGAAATAATTTCTTATTATAATTTATAAATTATTACATAAAATGTTAATACTAAATCACTAAAAGTTTATAACTAATACTAATATTAAATATATAGTTTATAACTAATACAAATATATAACTTATAATAAAAGTATAAAACAATATTTTTTAAATTAGTTTTTTTTTTTTTTTTATAAACAAATTTATAATGACAAATTGTGAAACTTACATTTTAAAAAAATCGGACCGGACCGGACCGAAAATCGGTAAAACTGGAAGTACCGGTTTAGGAGGATAACCGGTGCGTAATCAGTTTTGAAAAATACAAAACCGATACATACCGATTCGGTCCTAGATTTTGTCCAAAACCGGACCGGACCAAGCCGGTTACACCCCTACCTGCATGCGATTAAAAACTCTATTTTGCTGCAACTCCTACATGGTAACTTGTGATTTGCGAATGTAAAATGAGGAAAAATACTCGACCGGCCTAAAGACTCACTCTCTTTCTATTGAAATGACTATTTCCTGTTAAAATGAGTCTATTCTCATCATAAATACTCATTCTCGTCATAAATAATTATTCAAGCAAGTTTGAGTTTATTCATGAGCTACTTTATTTTGACAAAATAGATTATTGAAATTATATTTTTTAACTTTATTTACAAATTTTGAGAAACAAACTTTAACCTTTGTTAATATCTTTACATAGTTTATTGATACATATATATATATAGTCATATTGATAAGGTTTCAAACATGCATGGTATTAGGAATATACAGATAATACTATAGAAATAATAAATACAAAATAATTCATGTTTATTAGAAGTTGTACGAGTAGAATTGAGTTTAATAAATTAATCAAGTTCAGAAAAAAAAAGAGCATGTTTGCACCTAAATGATTTGTAGTGACAGAAAGGAGAGAGAAGATTCGTAAAATTTAATTGATGGACTATCAAGATAGGAATTCGGGAGTATTTTTTTCCACATTCTAATTAGAAAAATTCTACTAAGTAAGGGCAGATTTGAGGGGTGAGATAAGAATTTTATGTTTTGTTTTAGTGTTTAAAATATTATGTTTTAATATTATTATTATATTAAGATTTGAAAAAGTTGAATTAAGATTTGAAAAAGTTGAATTGTTTATTATATTTTATATGAAGATTTAAAAAATGTGTAATGATGAAATGAGATGAGATGAAAATTTTATATCTCATCCCACCCCCCAAACTTGCCCTACACCATATACCTGCCGACAGAAAATAAAATAAAAAACAAAGACTCATGTCAATAGCCAATAAGTATGTAGTATAGAACTGTTGAATAAAAGAACTCTTCTAATTAACACACGTTTTGAAAATGTACATTATAAACATATAAAATTGCAGTGGCCCTGACTATTGTTGACTGTCACACAACAATATATCATCCAATTTTGACCGACTATACATAGGTGATATTTACATAATCTTGATAGTATATATATCTTAATTGAGAATTAATAGAAAGTAGGATCCACCAGCAAAAAGTTGATTTTTTCAAGTGGATCACATTTTTATCAACAGGCATGCCTCAAACTTTTATACTCAGCACTTGCACAAATCATTTTACATATCATATTAAATTTAGATAATTAAGAGCATAGATAATAGAATGCATATTCATCAAAGGCGTTATAAAGAGAGAACAAAAAGTTGAAAACTTTAAAGTATACCCAATATGGAAAATAAAAAGATGAACCACCACAACTCAGGAATTGGGAAGAGAAGGAATACTTATGTGGGAATTCTTTTTTTTTTTTTGAAAAGAACAATCTATGTATTATATTCATGAATCAATAGAATTACAAAATTTATCAATTTCCACAAGTTTCTTAATCTCTTGAGGATAGTCCTCCATCCACACTATCTCTTCATTTACATGTAAAACACTTTTAGCAAGACTATGTGCAATACAATTACAAAGCCTATTCACGTACCCAACCCTCCAATGTCTTCTGTTAGTCAAAACCACCTTCAATTCTTCTATCATTTGGCCATGCCACACCCACAAGACTTCAGCCTTGTTGACAACTTGAATCACAGTTAAGGCATCCCATTCCAACTACACCCTTACAAAATTTAATTCATTACACAACTTCATAGCCCTCCAAAGGGTAAAGATTTCTGCCATAATAGGATCTGCAACATTTAGCTTTAGAGAGCACAAAGTAACTAATACTTCTCCACAATTATCCCTGATAATCAAATCACTCCAATCCCTCCTTTATTCTCATCGATCTCCAGGGCTGCATCCCAGTTGACCTTGACTGTTTCCCCAACTGGTGGTTTCCAACGGGTAATCGTACTGCCTTGAGTCCCAGACCTCTGGCCACTTCCATGCTTTCTCTGAGCTTGTTGAAAGTCACTCAACATCTTTGCTGCTAGATTAAAAACTTCACTTGGACCCTCAAACTTATTCTCAAAAACCACACCATTCCTTCTTAGCCACACCCTTCTCAGAACCACGGCTATCACCTCCAATTGGTCTTGAGAAAGCTTTGAGTTCCATTCTGTCCATAGATCAAACATATCCATTTCAGAACAAGACCACTTCTGCACTGGACTTCTCTCACAGGCCCACACATCACTAGCCCCACTGCAACTCCACAAGGCATGACAAACTGATTCCTCAGCTAGCTTACACATTGAGCATAAGGCTTCTCTAAGAACCTTCCTCCTCATCAGGTTTCTTTTTGTTGGAAGGCAATTAGTAATGGCTTTCCAAACAAAAAATTTTGCAACCCCTGGAATATTCAGCTTCCATAATTTCCTCCAAGCCTTCTCTACCTCTTCTGATGCCTCCCCTTTATCCCTTCTTCTTTTGCTCATTTCAGCATGATAGGCAGATTTCACACTAAACAAACCATCCTTTGAATAGGCCCATATTTGCTTATCTGGGAGCCCATCAATACTAATAGGTAATTTGCAAATTAAATTTCCTTCATCAACAATAAAAACTTGCCTCACTAACTCTTCATTCCACCATTTCTTCTCAATAATCAGATCCTCCACTCTTGCCTCAGCATTTAAGATATTCACAGGAGATTGCACTTTAAAAGTTACTGCCTTAGGAATCCATTTATCTTCCCAAACTTTGATATTCTTCCCATCCCCAACTCTCCAAACCAAACCACCCTTCAATAAGTCCATAGCACCCCATAGACTTCTCAAATAGCAGAAGGCTTAGACCCCAAAGAAGCTTTCAAGATCATAGAATTTTGAAAATACATATCCTTTAGTACTACTACAGACATAGATTGAGGATTTAACAACACCCTCCAGCACTGCTTTGCAAGTAGGGCCTTATTAAAATCATCTAATTCCCTGAACCCCAAACCTCCAACAGCTTTTGACAATCCCATTTTTGCCCACACGCCACCACATAGAGGGCTCTGCTGCCACCACCCGGGCGTTTTTGGGCTCAGCGGTCTCGGTAGCTTCAGGATCGACGGTCCAGCACACTCCTAGCATGGCGCACGTCCTTCACGTGCCATTACAACCTCCTTACTCAATGTTTTTTCGGTTTTCAGTGTATATCAAGTTTTTGTTTTGTTATGTTTTTGTTTTTTTGGTTTTTCCTATGTTTTTATATTCTTTTGCTTGTGTTAGGAAAAAATAAAAAGAAATAGACTATTGGACTTGTTGTCCATAGCAGGAGAACCCTCTCTTCCTTTGGAAGATGGGGGATGGTTTTCCCGCTCCTCCTTTGGAGGATGGGGGTGGTTTTCTCATCCTTTGGAGGATGGAGGTTGGTTATCTTGTTTTTACAAAGTGTTATATTCTCCGACAAACCTGGATTGAAATCTCTGTTCTCACAGAGTCTCATATCTCAAAAGGTTTTGTCATTAGAGAGCTTATAAAAGTTAAGACTATGTCCGTCACAAAGAAATTTATGTGAGGGCAAGCCCCAAACAAATGAGTAGTTTGGCTTGTAATCTGGATTTTTTCCTGTATTTATCAGTCACAACTGTAACTTTTGTTTTATTGAATGAAATGAAACTTATTTCCCATAAAAAAAGAACCTATTATCAATTCAGTGCGTAGAGCATGTCTAATAAAATGTTTATATGACATATTTTGATTTTAAAGATAAATTTTAAAATTCAAATTGTACAAATGAAATTTTACTAATTAAGTTATGTGAATGAGATTGTTTCTTTTCTGATAATTATTATTTTTTAACTGATACGGACCCTAAACTACTAATGTATAAAGTTATCATATTATCAATTTGGTGGGTAGAGCAAATCTAATAAAGTGTTTACATGATATAATTTGATTTGGAAGATAAATTTTAAAACTTAAATCTTACAAATCAAATCTAACCATTTAAGTGATATGCATAGTGTGCTCTACTGGCTTGAGAATAGAATAACTCAATATGTATTTTGCTTTGCACCATTTTATTAAAATATGATCGTTATAATTGTGACACGTGATCTTTTTCTTTTTTTTTTCTTTCTTTTTTATTTATTTATTTATCAAAATGTTCAAATCTTAACTAAGGGTGCAACGTAAAACAAATGGATAGTTAATTATAATGTAAATTGAAATTAGTGGTAGTTTGTCAATTAAAAAGTCTGATTTTCCTTTCTTATGATGGTGAAGATTTAAATAATCTATTCTAATATAATGCTATATTTAAAAAAATTATCTATTTTAAGTAATTAAAAAAATCTAAAAAAATGTTAACTGTGAATATTGTTTTGGGATTCACAGTTTTGTACACATGATCACCTGCAACCAAAGAGGAAAGAGGCTTGGGGGTTCGAGAGAACGCCTCTGATGCCTAAGTCAGTAAAGATAATGGAGATATCTATAGCAATTCATTCATATGGTACACACGATCACCTGCAACCAAAGAGGAAAGAGGCTTGGGGGTTCGAGAGAACGCCTCTGATGCTTAAGCCAGTAAAGATAATGGAGATATCTATAGCAATTCATTCATATGGGTCTCATGGTCATACTTGGATGATATAAATAGAGCTCATGATGCTTCCTGTTGTTACGCGATAACTATCTCACCCATTATTTGAAATTCAAGCTTTCGTGATATTAGGACTTAGCTTATTTTGAAGAAGCTTGTAGCCCTTCTCCCGAAGTTCTCGGGCGGTTGTTTCTTCGGCATTAGCTATTATATGCTTGGAGTGGACTAGGCCCTGGATTAACTAGGTTATCGGGCTGTGCTATGGCCCAAGCCCATGATACGACCCAACAGACCCCTGGAAAAGGATTAAACCCATTCTAATTACCTCGCAAAGTCTCATCAAGCACAACATGATAGGACTTGTAATAACTTCCTTCAGTGCTAGCTATTATATTCTTGGAGTGGACTAGGCCTTGGATTAACTAGGTTATTAGGTTGTGCTACGATCCAAGCCCATGATATGACCCAGCATGCCCCAGGAAGATGATTAAACCCCTTCCAGTTACCCCATGAAGTTCATCATGCATAGCATGATGGGACTTGTAATCATGGCATTGCTTCATTGTTTGTTTTTTTTTTCATTTCATGCCCCACCATCAGGACGCCGCTTCACCTTCGCTCCCTTTCGCATATCACACTTAACGGTTACGGTTATTTATCATTTTTAGCCATCCCTTTTTTCCCACTCTTTCTCTTTGGTACTCTCCTCTCCCTTTTAAGCACTCTGCTTTCCTGCATTGTCTCTCAATCTTCCTTACGAATCCATGGCTTCCTTGAAAGGTAACCTTTTTTCCTCTTCCCATGGAGCCAAGATTTCATGACCTTGCGACCCTCCTCCTCACTCGGAAGAAGCAATTGTTAACCCTATTGCTAGAGAGGGGTCTACTCCTTGCCCGATTTTTTAGGGCCGTCGATGGTCCTCCACTGTCTCCCGTTGTGAATTGGACTCCGCGAGGAACAACTTCAATATCCCAAACTTGGTGGTTCTAGGTTTTCCTGACCAGCGTCGTGGAGCCACCAATGTGAGAGGTATGACAGTTTCTGTTACCTTGTACTTGGCTATGTTCGTGATGGGGTTTCGTTTGCCCTTTGTACGACTTGTTCGTGACATGCTAGACGTCTTGGGTCTTGCTCCGGCTTAACTTGTGCCTAAAGCCTAGTGGATTGTGATAGTCTGCTATGTTCTCTGGCGGTGCGTGTTGGAGACCACGGGTGATAACTACTCTGACCTCATGGCTCATGAATTTCTTTCTCTACACAGTTTCAGACGTTTGGAAGGGAATGTTTGTAACTTTAGGGCTCACAACAAATTGGTCCAATTAGAGCGCAAATATTCCCATGCCAAGGATTGGCAAAGGAAAATTTTCTTCGTATCTGGGGATGGTTAGGAGTTCCCTTCTAATGAGGCTGCGAATCATAAGTTCCCCATTAGGGCTTCATGGTCCACGGTTCTCGATTAGCGATTTTTAGATCATTCTTTTGTCCTAAGAGGAGGCGCACATCCAGTTGGTACAATCTTGGGTAAACAAGAACAACAATTTCAATTGGTCAAATACCATTTTAACCCATTCTAATATCGATAGATTTTTTATGTTGCCTAGCAGGGCACACGTTCTCGGTCGTGAATTTCTGGGTGCCCCATTTTCAGCGGGCGGTTTAAAAAGGGGGCCACCGCCATCGCCAACGACAAGAGGCAAGAGAAAGAAGAAAGCTCGTTTGGGAGTAAAGCGTTCGGATGAATCCAGTTCCACCATAGGTGGGCCCTCACCACCTCATTTGGCAAGTGGCGGAGAGGACTCGAGTTGCCCTCAATTACCCATGACGAACTACTTTGACGATCTCATGGCCCAAGCTATGGCTGATCTGGAGTTGGTGATAGAGGTTGAGTCTGTCTTGTTGCCGACTGTCCCTTCTGAGGTAGCTCCACAGACTTCCCCACATCTAGCACCTCTAAAAGATGACCTTAACTTGGATGATGGCGACGTCATTGCGATCTTAAACCCAGACTTCTTAAATGTGCCATGTACCGTATCAAGTAGTTTTCCTCCTTCTTTTAGATGGCTTTGGGGAGTCTTTGTGAGTTGAAAATGTTGAGGGCCTGTTGGCTAAGGCTACTACAGTTGTATCTAGCTCATCTATTGCCTCAAAGGTCTCGGGTGGGATCACTCCCGATATGCCTTTTATCTTTCCTACCCTATCCCCCGCCAACGGAAGTAGGGTGTTGATACCTTTCTTGCCCTTTAGTGTCTCTCCCGCGGGGGTGGTGAACCCTCTCTGACCTTTCCGGTGGACAACTCTCTCACCGGTCCTTCTTGGGAATCACCTTCTCGGGAGGATGACGCAGCGATCCCTCCTAGTCAGAAAGTAGGAACATTTACTCAAGTAAATACAAGCACTCCACCTCCTATCTCCTCTAATCCTTCCATAGTTTCGACTATGCGTGTCTAGGACACTACTACCCCAGAAGGCTTTGCTGGCATGTCTTTTAGAGTCTCTGATTTTCATAACTCGTCGGGCTCTCGCCCAAGTGGTTCCTCTCGGCCTTTACATTCCCACCAAAAATAGGCTTTTCAATCCACCGTTCATAACCTTCGGAGCATCCTTTCACCGGTAAGTTCCTTTGTCTTAAAGCTCTTATTTTCCTTACCCCCCTAGCCTTGACTTGGTTGGGTTCTTAGGGAGTTAATCAACTGGCGGCTGCATTGGTTGAGGACCACTTGGAGTTGGAGGAGGAGAACTAATCCATGCTACCTTTTATCAGCAATGCTCATAGTCTTGTTCTTGCTGCATGAGCTAAGAAGGAAACGATAGCTGGAGAATTATCTCAAGCTGAATTCTACTGTCATAAACTTGAGGATGAGGTTGCCTCCTTGCGCGGTTAGGTTGATTCGCTTTGATTGGAGATGGCAAGCTCTTTAGAAGAAGTCAGCCAGTATTGACCCTAAGTAGAGGCCGGCGAAGCTAAACGAGACAGTCTAGCCACTCGCATCAATCTAATAGAAAGAGAGGTTGAGGACCTTAAGAAGCCGAAAGCTGATTACGCTGCTCGCCTGGTGAACTCCTAAGAAGGATGCAAGGAAGCAAATACTCGACTAAGTTTGGCTAAGGGCGAGAAAGCCGAGGCAGAACAAGATCTGGCAACGACAAAAAAAGAACTTAAGGAATATGATCGTCATTACTTACAACTGAACTAGATCTTGGAGTCCCACAAAAGACAGTTGTCCATGTCAGAATATAAGGTGACTGAGCTGAACGTGAAGTTAGCTCGTTCTCAAAGTGATGTTGCTTGCATTCTTCCTTAACTATTTGCCGCCTACATTGCTCGAGGCCAAGCTTGGGGTCTTGGGTTCAAGCTTGGGAACAAACAATTGCGAGAATTCCTGCTTAATCATCCCAAGGCAGATCTTTGCACCTTGAACTATAAATCAGTCAAAGACAGTTCCTCTACTTATCATGTTTTCGATTTCTTTGGGAGAGATACAATTTTGGACGCCTTTCCTCCACCTCATCGTTCTTGAAAAACTTCCACTTTTTGTGCTTGGAAGAGATACTAGTAAAAAATGTGTATATGTTGGATTAAAACTGTGTATGTTCTGATGAACTATCTTAATCTTAACGATATATTTGTTGTTTTGATTGATGTTGTGCTGTGCTTTTGGTTCCATGGTGTTTGATTTCTGTCAATTTCTTTTTAATGCACTTAGCTTGTTTTTTTTTTCCCTCAAGTGTTTTTGTAAGATACTTGTTGCAACAAAGCAGGAGCGTGCCTTGCGTAATCCTAGTGATTGGTGTAGTAGGGGGAGGGAGTGCCTCGATTGCGTAATTCTGACGAGTGGTGTTGCGGGAGGGTGCCTTGACCTCGTAACTCTGACGAGTGATGTAGCGGAAGGATGTCTCGACCACGTAACCTTGGCGAAAAGAGTGTAGTGGGAGGGTGCCTCGACCGCATAACCTTTGCAAAAATAGTATAGTGGGAGGATGCCTTTATAAGAATTACACAAGCAATTGAATTGAAAATCTCTTCACATTCGTATTTGCATTACAAGATATCTTTATATAATACAAGAGGTGGCTATTTATGGAATATACAACCATAAAAAGCTAACAGCTATTTAAGGAAAGTACAGCCAAGAAACAGAGTATGCAAACAGAGAGGAAATCACGTATGAACGTGATTTATGCGGATTCCCTTATACGGCCCTCAAAATAGACGTTCCATCAGCAACGTTGATTTTGCCACGTAACAAATGAAAGCGAGATCGAGCGAGAGGTTTCGTTAGTAAATCAGCGCGCTAATCATCCGTGTGAACATGAGCAACACGTAATTTACCACGGCGAACAAAGTCACGAACAAAGGGGAGATCGATGGCAATGTGTTTCATCCGGGAATGCATAACAGGATTGAGATTGAGCTGAGTTGCACCAACGTTATCACAGAGTAGAAGTGGTGGGTCACGTAGCTTGAGGCCAAGTTCATCAAGAAGAGACTGTATCCAGGCAATATCTAAAGCAGCAGTGGCGAGTGCCCGATATTCAGCTTCCGTGGTGGAGCGAGCCACTGCCTTTTGCTTTCGAGTGCGCCAACTGATAGGATTATTGCCTAGAAAAATTATGTAAGCCGTGGTGGACTTTCGATCATCAAGATCACCACCCCAATCAGCGTCCGAGAAGCCTCTAAGTACTGGGTGTGTTTGACGACGCAGCAAGAGACCAAAATGAATGGTCTGTTTGACATAACGTAACAGCCTTTTGACGTGTTGCCAGTGCGTGACTGTCGGTTTGTGCATGAACTGGGCAAGACGATTGACGGCGAAACCAAGGTCTGGGCGAGTGAGTGAGAGATATTGAAGAGAGCCAATGGTGCGTCGGTATTCAGTAGCATCACAGCTAAGGGAACCATCATCAAGTGTAAGCTTAGCAGAGACTGACATAGGGGTTTGAACTTCCTTAGCACCAGCCATCTTCAATCTGGTAAGGAGGTCGTGAACATATCGGTTTTGAGAAAGGAAGAAACCTTGCTGAACCGGAATGACTTCAACCCCTAGAAAGTAATGCAGATCACTTAGCTCTTTCAGTGAAAACTTGTCACCTAAAGACTTGACAACATGCTGCAAGAAGTTATTGTTATTTCCAGTGAGGATTAAATCATCAACATATACCAGCACATAGAACAAAACCCCATCCCGATTGAAGATAAACAAGGAACTATCAGACTTGGAATTGAAGAAACCCAGCTCAAGAAGACCAGAACACAGTGCATTGTACAAGGCCCGGGGCGCCTGCTTCAGTCTGTAAATGGATTTCTGAAGAAAGCAAACATGATGAGGATAAGATTGATCAACGAAACCCGCAGGTTGCTGCATAAACACTTGCTCAGTTAGCTGACCATGAAGAAACGCGTTATTTACGTCGAGTTGCTTGATTAACCAATTGTTGGACAATGCCAGTGAAAGAATAAGTCGAATGGTAGTCGGTTTGATAACGGGACTGAAGGTCTCCGTGTAGTTGACACCCGGACGTTGATTAAATCCTTTTGCAACAAGGCGTGCCTTAAATTTATCCACTGTGCCATCAGGATGACTCTTAATCCGAAACACCCATTTACAACCAATTAAATTGGAAGCAGAGGACTTTGGGACCAGTTTCCATGTACCATGTGAAACTAAGGCAGTGAATTCATCTGCCATGGCTTTACGCCAACGAGAGTCCTTGAGTGCTTGAGAGACACAAGTTGGTTCAAAAGGTGGTGCAAGTGGATGTTTGGTAGTGACTGAGAGTTGCTTGAGACAGAAAATGTTATTTCTTGCTCGAGTAACCATGTGATGGGTACGGGTTTGAGGTTGGGGTTGGAGAGGTAGAGGAGATTCAGAGCTAGAAGGATTACTAGCATGAGAGGGAGAAGCCATACCTGGTGTGGGAGATGGAGTGACAGTCGCCGTAGCATCAGGTGCAGTAGGTGTGTTGAGGAGATCATCCGAAGGAACTATGCAAACCGGAGGAACTGGCGAAGGAGAGGAGGCAACAGGGCATGAGGTAGCAGGAGTGAGTGGGTCAGAGGGAGTGACCGTTGTGAAGGGAAAAATATTTTCATCAAAAGTGACATGTCGTGAGAGATAAATCCTACCCATGTGAAGATCCAAACATTTGAAGGCATGTTGAGTCAAGGAATAGCCGAGAAAAACACAAGGTTTGGCTTTGGGTTGAAATTTATTTGTGCGATAGGGAACAAGCCAAGGGTAGCATTGACACCCAAAGGTGCGCAGCTTGTGATAATCGGGAACCCTGCCAAATAAAGCTTCAAAGGGACTTTGACGTGAGAGTAGAGACGTAGGAAGACGATTAATGAGGTAAACCGCCGTGGCCAAGGCATATGACCAATAAGTGGAAGGAACGGAAGCATGATGTAAAAGGGTCATACCCGTTTCGACGACATGTCGATGACGACGTTTGACAGTACCATTTTGCTGGGGAGTATGCGGAGCAATAGTAAAATGACTAATGCCACGAGCAGCCAAAAGAGGTCTCAGTTTAATAAATTCACCGCCGTTGTCGGAGAAAAAATTTTTAATTTTTTCTGAAAATTGATTTTCAACCATGGCGCTGAATTGAATAAAAATAGACGAGACATCCGACTTATTTCGCATAGGATAAAACCAGCAGTATTTAGTGAAATTATCAACAAGAAGTACATAATACCGGTAGCCATCAATAGAAGGAATCGGAGATGGTCCCCAAACATCGACATACAAATATTCAAGAGGAGCATGACTAGTAAGAGAGGTGAGAGTAAAAGGTAATTTATGTGATTTATTGCAATGACATGAAATACAGGACAATAAGGACTTAGGAGAGGACACAGGTAAAGCAAAGCTACGAAGAAGAGATGATAAAAGCTTCGGAGTAGGATGACCCAGCCGATGATGCCAACGATCAAATGAGGCACGGGTTCCAGCTAACGAGATTGCATGAGCCTGAGAGAGGGAAGGACATAATTTCACAGGATAAACTCCATCTTCACACCTGCCGTGCATGAGCACTGTTCCCGTCATCCGATCCTTCACAAGGTAAAAGAAAGGATGAAATTCAACAATAACATTATTGTCATGAGTAAACTTGTGAACAGAGATCAGATTTTTATGAATAAGTGGCACATGCAGGGTTTCTTTTAAAGTAAGAGAGCGTGAAGGGGAGGAAATGGTAGTGGAACCGATATTAGCAACTTGCAAACCTGTACCATCGCCAAGAACAACCTCATCTTGTCCCTCATATTCAGAGTGAATGGAGAGATTTGCCAAATCAGACGTAATATTATGAGAAGCAGCGGAATCAAGAAGCCATTTGCCATTCGATGAAGTGGAGGAAGTAGTGTAGTTGACAGCAGGCCGAGACTGCATTTTGGAACAATATTTAGCAATATGGCCAGGCTGATCACAGATTTGACATACAACAGAGGGCTTCTTAGAAGGAGCTTTGTTGTAAGAATTTTGCTTGGAACGGTTCTTGTTATTTTTGAACCAAGAGTTGGACGGCTTCTTTTGAGTAGAATTGGCAGTGACAACCAGAGTAGAAGTGTTTGCATCCATGCGTTTGAGATAATGTTCATGACCAATTAATAGATCATGCAATTCTGCAAAAGACAAGGCAGTTTCTCTCGTATGTATTGGGGCTACCATATCTCGAAACTCAGAGCCAAGGCCATTAAGTACATATAACGTCAAATCATCATCCAAAACTGGGGCATCAATCAGAGAGAGTTCATCAGCAAGTATCTTAACTGCATGAAGAAACTCAGACACCGTGCGGGTACCCCTTTGAATAAGGGTGAGATCTTCCTTCAACTGCATAATCCTTGCCCGTGATTTGCTAGCAAACAAGCGTGCTAGATGCTGCCAGGCATCACGACTTGTAGTAGTCATAGCAATGAGGGGCATAACTGCTTCAGAAACATAAGCGAAAATAGCATTCAGTAATAACTAGTCCTGTCGGCACCAGTGCATGTAGAGTGCTATAGCAGACGCAGAAGAGTTCGCAGCAGGTGTAGGAGGACACTGAAGAGTGCCATCCAAATATTTCATCAGATCATATCCAATGAGTATGGTGAGAAAATTTGCACGCCAGGAAGGGTAATTTGAAGAAGTGAGTTTGTAAGGCAGTTGGCTAGAGGTGTTGATAGTAACGAGAGGTAATGTAGATGCAGGGTTGGAGCCATTGGGCACCGTAGTATTATCGTTGGACGACATGGAATTGCAGGATGTTTCTGTTCTCGTGGGAGAAGAACCTTCTGATACCATATAAGAATTACACAGGCAATTGAATTGAAAATCTCTTCACATTCGTATTTTCATTACAAGATATCTTTATATAATACAAGAGGTGGCTATTTACGGAATATACAACCATAAAAAGCTAGCAGCTATTTAAGGAAAGTACAGCCAAGAAACAGAGTATGCAAACAGAGAGGAAATCACGTATGAACGTGATTTATGCGGATTCCCTTATAGCCTTGATCGTACAACCTTGGCGAAAAGAGTATAGTGGGAGGATGCCTCGATAGCGTAACTCTGGCGAGTGGTGTAACGAGAGAGTGCTTTGATCGTGTAACCTTGGTGAAAAGTGTAGCGGGAGAGTACCTCGACCGCATAACTATGGCGATTGGTGTTAGCCAGGTGGCTACTAAAGCAATGGGATAAAATAAAGCAATGAGAGAAAACAAGGTGTTATGCGATCAAATTAATGTATTTATTGTACTGAAATTAATACACCATAAGTTAAACGTAGTATCTCCTTAAATCCTCAGCATTCCAGGGGTGGGGCAACTCACGTCCCACGGTGCCTTTGAGGCGATAAGCTCCAAAGCGATTACTGGCTACCACAGTGTATGACCATTCCCATTGTGCCCCCAACTTCCATTCTTTTGCTGTAGTTTCCCCGATTTCCTTTAGGACTAGGTCGCCCACCTTGAAGGACCTCTGCCTCACCCATTTGTTGAAATATTGTTACATTTTCCTTTTGTGGGATGCCACTTTGACCTCCGTGTCTGCTCTCATCTCCTCCAATAGGTTGAGATCTTCTTCCAACTTTATGCCATTTCTCTAGATGTCGAAGCCTTTCCTCTTGTGGCTAGGTAACCCCACATCCACTAGTATCACTACTTCACTCTCATAGGCTAAGGCGAAAGGTGTTTCGGTGGTTGATGTTTTCGTCGTCGTTCTGTATGCCCACAAGATTCCAGGGAGTTCGTTTGTCCATTTCCTCTTCTTCTCACCTACCTTCTTCTTTAATATTCCTATAATGGCCTTGTTAATTGCTTCAACCTGCCTATTCGCTTTAGGGTGGCCTAGGGACAAGTATTTAACCTTGATCTCGAGCTCAGCACACCACTTGCGGTAATGCTTGGAGTCAAATTATTTTCCGTTGTTGAAGATAATGCTTTGCAGTATCCCGAATCTACATATTATCACTTTCCAGATAAACCTAGTGACACTTTGGGTAGTCACCGTCTCTATTACTTTGACTTTGGCCCACTTGGTAAAGTAATTTATGGCGACTATGATGAACTTAATGCCCCTTGCTTGAGGGCATACGACCGACCAGGTCTATGCCCCATTGAGCAAATGGCCAATGTGAGGTTATCAACTTCAGTTCTTCAGGAGGGCTGTTCGGGACCAGTACATGCAGTTGGCATTGGGCACAATTTTTTACAAATTCTCTTGTATCCTTTAGGGTGTTTGGCTAGTAGTATCCTGCTTTTAGGATTTTCATGATGAGGGATCTCTCTCTTGAGTGATTTCCACATACTCATTTGTGCACCTTTTTAATGACATAGTCAGCTTCTTCTTTCAAGATGCATCTTAGTAATGGTGTCGAGAATCCTCGCTTGTATAACATTCCATCTATTATAATGAATCGGACCATCCTTTTCATGACCTTCCTTGCTTCCCCATGAGAGGTGGGAAGTTTTCTAGTCGCCAAATATCTGATTATGCCATCCGCCCATGTCGGGGTGTGCCTTCCTACCTTTATGATCTCGACTCCTATAGCCAATGTGTTGATTGCCCAGATGCTTACTATCCACGGTAATGTTTCTTCCTGCTTCGCCGAGGCGACTCGAGCTAACTGATCAGTCTCCAATTGTCAGCCCGAGGGATCTGCTCGATCTGGAAATATTGAAGGCGACTACACCCTTTCTGAACTTGATAGAGGTACTTTATTAACTTTTCTCCCTTTGCTAGATACTCCCTCATGATTTGGCCAACAAACACTTGTGAGTCTGCCTTCATTTCGATTTATTTCCTGCCCGAGGTTTCTGCTTAGGCCAACTCGGCGAGCACCACTTTGTACTCGGCTTCAGTATTTGTCACTTTGAAATTCAATTGTATTGTATGGTTCATCTCAACCCCATTGCTAGTTACCATCTACACTCCTACACCGCCCCATGTTCGACAAGATGATCCATCCACATACACCTACCACGGCTTCTTAGCTGGAGCATTTGGCATTTCCTCTTGTAAGTTTGTGAATTATGCTACGAAATTATCCAAGACTTGTCTCCTTGACAGTAGTTCTAGGAACATAATTGACGTCGTACTCGCTTAATTCAATGGACCACTTAACTAGCCTTTCGAGGTGTCGGCCATTTGTAATACCTTCTATAAGGGCGCCGAGGTAATGATTGTGGGATGCGTTTGAAAATAGGGCCAAAGATGCCTCTCGGCTATCACAACAACGAAAGCGATCTGTTGTATCTTTGGGTATCTTGTTTCTGCTCCCCTTAGAGTTCTACTTACGTAATACATGAGCATCTGTTCCTTTCCTTCCTCCTTTATCATTGCGGCGGATACAACTTCTGGCATCGTGGCTAGATATAACGATAAGGCTTCCCTTTGCCTTGTCTAGCTGAGTAATGGCAGGGGCGCCAAGTACTCCTTCAATCGTACAAAAGCTTTTTCACACTTAGAGTCTCAGTCTTGGGCCCTTTTCAGAACCTAGAAGAAAGGGAGACACTTATCTATTAATCGAACATGAATCTGTTGAGGGCTACTATTTTTCTTGCCAACTTCTATACCTCGTTTAGATTCGTAGGAGACTTCATCTCAATGATCGCCCACAACTTCTTGGGATTGGCCTCGATGCCTCTTTTTGACACCATGAATCCTAAAAACTTGCCCGATTGCACTCTGAATGTGCACTTTGTTAGGTTGAGTTTCATCCCCGTACTGGTATAATACTCCGAAGGCTTCCCTCAGATCCTCCATATGCTTCTCGAATCCCATGCTTTGCGCTAGTAGGTCTTCCACATAAACTTCCATATTTCGGCCTATTTGATGTTTGCACATCCTGTTCACCAGTTTTTGGTATGTAAACCCTGCATTTTTCAGGCCAAAATGCATGACTTTGTAGCAATATAATCCTTGATCAGTTATAAAGGTCGTCATCTCTTGGTCGGCTTGCCTCATTCGGATCTGATTGTATCTTGTATAAGCATCCATGAAGCTTTACATTTTGTGTCCTGCAACTGCATCAACAATCAGGTCTATCCGTGGGATAGGAAAGTTATCCTTTGGACAAGCCTTATTAAGGTTTGTAAAGTCCACGCACATGCTCCACTTCCCATTGGACTTTTTCACTAATACCACGTTCAATAACCACTCAGGATATTGCGTTTCTCTAATGAATCCCGCTGCCAATAGTTGTTCTACTTCTTCCGCAATCCCCTTGTACTTTTTGAAGCTAAAATCCCTTCTCTTTCTGCCTGACTGGTCATGCTCCCAGGCTGACGTTCAATCTCTGCTCTATAACCTCCTTGAAAAGTTTGGGCATATCTTTGCGACTCCATGCAAATACATCATTGTGCTCGGTAAGGAGCTGTTTCATTTGTCGCCTTTTGTTACTCGATATTCTAGTTCCAATCTTCATAGTGTTTTCTGGTTTGGTTAGATCGAGGGAAACAAGTTCCAAGGGTTCATTCGCGTCCTCCTGCCTCAGAGCGTCTTCGTCCCTTGTTTCTATCTCGGTCATTAGTATTTCTGGTGGCGACGGAGGGATCTTGGTGCCATCTTCTCACAATTCAACCACTTTTACTTATGCTTCTCCTTGTCTGAGTTCCTAGACGTAGCACTCTCAGGTGAGTACATGTTCGCCCCAAGCTTCTCCTATTCCCGCCTCCGTGGGGGATTTCATCTTCAGATGATACGTGGAGGTGATCGCTCTTAGGGCGCTTAGCGTAGGCCCACCAATGATAGCGTTGTATGCTGACCGGGTCCTTACCACTAGGAAATTTGTCATGACGGTGGCAATCTGATCCTACTAACACTGGTAGCATGATGGAGCCAATGAATTGCACCACTACCCAGTGAAACCTTTCAATGTAGTCAATGCAAAGCGCAGTTAATCTGCTTTAATTCTCATTATGGCGAATGTGTCCCAAAACAAGACATCAGCAGAGCTAGCGTTATCAATTCATATCCTCCGTGTGGTGTAGTTTACCACCAACATCGTCACCACTAGCGCATCATCATGCGGGTAGACTATTCCTTTGCAGTCGTCATTGTCGAAGGAGATGGTCGGCGATATCTGTATCTACGGTTGTTTCACCGGTCTTTCCACACTGTATACCTTCTCGTATCTGGCCAACCTAGCATATGCCTTCTTCCCAGAAGAAGTTGGGCCACTCTCGGCATATCCCCTGGCAATCGTTTGTATCTCTCCCAAGGGTGGACGTATTCGATCTATGTTATGCCTAGGATGTCGATCTCATGGTCCTTGTGATCTCCTTCCTATTTTTAATGATCCCCTCCTTCTTGGGCTCTCACTTCATTGGGGCTTGCGCTCCTGCTTCCTGTTGCCCGAACGCCGTGGTGGAGTAAAGTTCCGAGCAACAATGTGCTTTAGCTCACCATTGCCCCTCTCATCTCTTCAATTTTTTGTTTTAGTGTGTGGCAATCTTTGGTTCTATGCCCGCTTGCATTATGGTGCATGCAATACTTATGGGCCTGTTGCCCCTGATCCTTGCCATGCCTGGCCTCTTTGGCCTGATCTTGATTATGCACACTAGAATAGTGTACGTGATTGATGCTGTGTCGCCCTGTGTGAGCGTCTTGTCTTCCTTTGTGTTGGCCTCTCCTCGCCTTTTATCCCATTTCTCGATCTTTTTTTGAACCCCCCTTCGTCATCTGCTTCTCCTTTTGTTCCGATCTAGCAGTTAAGGTGAGTAGCCTATCCTCGACATTGATGAAGTCATCTGTGCTATCCATGAATTCTCGTAGAGTGGAAGGGGTTTTCCTTGCCAACTTGGCCATAAAGGGGCTTCTAGGCCAAATACCCCTGAGTAGCGCAACCAACATGATCTTTTCATCTTGGTCGTTAGCTGTCACTCTTTCCTTATTGAACCGCACAAAATATGCTTTCAAGCTCTCTTTTTCTCTTTGTTTCACAGTCAATAGGTATATTGTTGGTCTTCTTTGCCTTCAATTAGCCATAAACTGGGTTAAGAATTGTCTGCCCAGTTCCTCAAAATTGTCAATGGAATCTGGTTGCAGCGCCCCGAATCATCCTCTAGCCATTCCCTTCAAATTCAAAGGGAAGGCCCTACACGCAATTTCACCGGGAAACCCATGAAGCATCATGTGAGCTTTAAAGGTCTCTAAATGTTCCAGTGAGCCTTTGGATCCATCGTATATATCTATTGTAGGTATTGCCATGATTTCTACGCTGTAGAGCATATTGGTGTTGGTCAGCAATTGATCGATCGACGATGATATTCCTATCCTCTTGGCCATTTCTTCGTATTTGTCCATCAAGCTGCGCAAGTCGTGGTGCATCTTTTTCGTCTCTTCATTTTCCTGGGGAGATTTGCTTGCTCCTACGCTATGTGCTTCCATCTCGATCTTATGGGCTGGCTTGGTGTTGGAACCTCCCTTGATGGTCCTTTTGTGCTTTAAGGGTATCGTTCTCCTTCCACAGTGATTCTACTTCTACAGTGAGTTTCTTCCCTACTTCCTCCATCTTTGCGACCCTCCTCCCTTCCATATTTCTCGATGACAGCTTCTGGTCTCTGGTTACTTGAGACCATGTGGTGGTGGGCATGTGAGTAACACATTGGTTTTATGATAAAGGAATCTCACAAACGGCGCAAATTGTTTTGGACGTGATTCATAACCTCGCACACATGATCACCTGCAACCAAAGAGGAATGAGGTTGGGGGTTCAAGGGTACAACTTTGATGCCTAAGGCAGTAAAGATAATGGTGATCTCTCTAGCAATTCATTCAGATGGGTCTCATGGTCATACCTAGATGATATAAGTAGAGCTCACGATGCTTCATGTTGTTACGCGATAACTATATCACCCATTATTTGAAATTCAAGCCTTCGGGATATTGGAGCTCAGCTTATCTTGAATAATCTAGTAGCCCTTCTCCCAAAGTTTTCGGGCGGTTGTTCCTTTTGTGCTAGCTATTATATGCTTGGAGTGGTCTAGGTCCTGGATTAACTAGGTTATCGGGCTATGCTACGGCCCAAGCCCATGATACAACCCAGCAGGCCACCGGAAGAGGATTAAACCGCTTCTAGTTATCCCACAAAGTCTCATCACGCGCAGCATGATGTGCGCGTGATGAGACTTGTAATAAGTTTCTTCGGTGCTAGCTATTATATTCTTGGAGTGGACTTCCAAATACCATTGTATTTTGTTCATAGGGATGAGCGATCCTTTATTTCGTGATGGAATGTACACATTTTCAGTGTAATTGGATTTCTGATCACATCCATCCATACCATATTATATAGCTAGTCAATTATGTGAGAATGAATTAAATTCGTCTGTTAATTAAGAATCTCTTAATTATGCCTTTATATATATATATATATATATATTCTGGAGACCCCATTGTTTTTAATGTTCTGAAGGTACTTGAATAAGGGTCGCAGAGCATTGGCCAAGGCAGGCAAAGGACCACAACACAAAGATACAAACAAACAAGAAAAAAAGAAGAAGCTGGCATGCATGCATGCATGCAGGAGAGAAAGAAAACGTGAGATTGGGGACGGCTGCAATTCCATTTTAGCCGATACGTACACTTGAAGGCCGGGGACCATCTATACCACTTGTTTTCAAAACAACCAAGCACAAACTAAAACAACCCACTTGAAAGTCAATTATGGTTGCTAATTTGAATATACATCCATCCTAGATTATATAATAAAGAGATATTACGAAAGTAGATTTACATACTGGTATGATTTGTTCTAGTATGTGATCAGATTATTAAAAAAATATCTAACATATTAAATCTGTTTGTAAATATTATTTAAAATCAAAACTCGTCGTATATATGTATATAACTCTATACCATAGTTATTTATGACAAAAATGACAATTTCTTAGCAAAATTAAATACATTTTCATCACAAATAATTGACTGTAAATAATCGTTCTATAATTACTAGTATGGTAGTTACCTTCTTATCTTCATTTTCTAGCTGGAATGAAAGCAGGTACACAGGGAATAAGTACGAGTGTGTTAATCCCAGTTGCTCCGGCTAGAGCAGAAAAAGAAGGAATGCATGCAGCAGCAGCAGCAGCAGCAGTCCATGTATATATGTTGGCGTGGCCCCATTATTTACTCAATTATGGCATGCACTACTTCCGTATATATGCTCTTTTATCGATCATCGTGAGAATCTGCAGCTCTTCTATTTTTTTTGAGACCTGAGAAGCTATATGTATTAGGCTGTGTCTGGTTAGGAAACTAATTTCACACAAGATGTAATTTATTATTTTTATTATTATATGATATAGGAGATGATAAATAAAAGTTTTCTATTTATAAATAATTTGCTACTACTATTTATTATTAATTATTTATTATTATTATTATATATTATTATTCACAAATCATTGAAATTACATCAACATTTAAACATACTACCATCTCAAATAGATTAGGTCCCTCCAAGTTTGTGAAGGAATATAAAGGTTTTGGTTAAAAGATGAGATATAAGATCAACTGATATTTATGTAAATATTTTATTATAAGATCGACTTTATGCGCCAGTCTCTCTAACAATTTGAAAATTTTAAAATAAAAAACTCAAGAGAATCTTTTTTCTCCGTCTACGAGAGCTGTGTGAACAAGTGCTCGAATACCATATTTATACAGGAGGTGTTAATGTCACAGATCATAAATGTTTGGCAATAGTTTCGTTAAAATATCAGGAAGTAAAGTTTGGATAGAGAATTGAAATAAAAATTAAAAATAAAATAAAATATTATTATAATATTATTTTTTAATATTATTATAGTTTTAAAATTTGAAAAAATTAAATTGTTTAATATATTTTGTGTAAAAATTTAAAAAATTTATAATAATTATATTAATAAGATGAGTTGAAATCAATTCTGAACTTAAACTAGGCCTAAATTAATTGTGGATAGTGACGTACATTCTATAATTCTTATAGAGAAATTATATTTGTAATTTTAGAGTGCTTAAAATTAATTTTTTAATTATAGACTCCACTATTTTTCAAAACGATTGCTCGATACTTACGCACTCCATTACCATACGTAGTGTAAGGGAATTTCCCCCTCCCCCCCATACCTAGTAGGCCTGAGAATAACAACTAAGGGAATTAAGATCAAAAGCTTAGCCTAGAATGAACAAAATCTCCAACCCGGCTCATGGGTAGGGTCCTTTGGACGTAACCTACAGGAGGGAGTGTGATGCAGGGAATAAGACTCGTCGATCTGGAGGCCCTTCGAGTAGTGTCCAGCTTTCAAGTGCTCGCCCACATAGTGGGCGTAATGTACAGAGAACTCTCGATCCTCTGACTGGAAGGATATCGATGGACCACCAAGGATACTGGCTGGGAAAAGGAAATCGGTAAACCACACCGCATTAATGACACCACTACCCGAGCTACACGCCGCATTAATGATGCCGTAGCAGAGCCACGCCGTATTAAAGAACTCTAACACAATGAACAGTAAGAAGGACACGAACTCTATGGGGATAGACACAATCTGTCCCCCAAGACTAATGGTATAAATAGCAAGTTATAAGTACGAGAAAACTCTCTCTTATCTCTAAAATCTTTTACTTATTTACAAAATTATAAAAGAATTTACTAACTTTGGCATCGGAGACTCCCTGGCCCGAAGGCCGCCCTCTCCTAATTGTCTTCATCCACATCTTTTGCAGATCTATTTCTGAATACCTGAGTTGTTAGAGTTTGGCCCAAGTTAACAGTGGGGCCGTCTGTGGGATGCATATAGATTTTATGTGTATTTCTCATGCCTGTGACAACCCGTTCCGAACAACTCAAAAGAGACATGGGGAAGTCATGGAAGTAAGATTGAAAACCATGGATGAGTGGGTGACGAAGTTAACTGACGAGGTGCAAACGCTTCATAAAGAAAACGAGGAACTTAGAAAACCTCAACAGGTGCGGGATGGGGGAGCATGTGGGGTCTCGGAAAACACAAGCTGGACCAAATAGGGAGGAGAGGTGGAAGAACATGCAAGATGAGCTCCATAGTCTTAAAAGAAAATATGAAGAGATAGCAAGGAAGGTGGGTATATCGTCGTCGGTGGACCAACTTCTCATGAGCACTGGTCTACCCTACACGAAGAAGGTGATGGTCGTGCCCTTACCAACAAAGCTAAGGGTCCCAGCCATGGAAATATTTGACGGAGGAAGAGACCCTCTTGAGCACCTAAAAACTTTTAGGACTCGTATGATGCTACATGGCTTCCTAGGCAAGGTAGCATGCTGAGCATTCCTGTTGACCCTAGAGCAAGAAAGAAGGGGAAGGTCGAGAGAAAGGACCAAAGACCGGGTCGACCAGCACATGACGGAAGACAACCCTGGGTGGTGACCACCGGTGCTTGGGCCGCAGCAAGATCGTCCTGACTCCCTACCATTGGGGAGACCTCTACTTGGAGAAATCTAAACCATAGTAGGAGGATTTGTGGGTGGGGGTGTTTCCTCCACGAGCAGAAAAGCGCACGCTCGGCGGGCCCGGTACCACGAGGTGTACTCAACTGAAGAACATCCTGCCAAGCATCGAAGGGGTGAGCCTACCCCTGCCATCTCCTTCACAGAGGCAGATGAGTAGGGGCTCCTATACCCCCACGACGACACATTAGTGGTGACTATGCTGGTCACCAACTTCACCACCTGCATAATCCTCATTGACAACGGGAGTTTTGCAGACATCCTATTTTGATAGGCCTTCACCAGAATGGGAATAGATGTTGCTCGACTGCAACTGGCCTCCATGCCATTGAATGGCTTATCCGGGAGTATGGTTCAACCTGTGGGAACCATCACGTTATCGGTCCTCGCCGGCAGCAGCCACTACACGGCCCCTGTCATGGTCAACTTCCTGGTGGTGAGGACCCCATCGTCGTACAATGCCATCATTGGAAGGCCGACCCTCAACAACTTGTGGGCCATCACATCAACCTACCACCTCAAGATGAAGTTCTCAACTCCCAAAGAGTGGGAGAAATACGAGGCGAACATGTATTGACAAAAGAATACTACGTCCAAAAGCTAAAATAGAAGGATGGTGGGCTTACCTTAAACAACACTTTCAGGAAAGAATAGGCCACACACTGCTTGGAGTGCCCTAGCAGGCCTTTGTCTGCAACTCACCCTACTGGGCTCAACGGGGAGTGAGGAGGTGCATGGCCCTAGAGGGAAGAACGAATGAAAAGCTCCCCGCCTGAAAACTCTGTTTCCCCGTATTTTGTAGTAAGTCATTTCAAACGTGTAAATTATTGCTATTTAATGAAAAACGTGATTTTCTAGGACAGTACAAGACTCGTACTTCGAACTATAGTATTATAAGCAAAACGCCGACAGTACAACACTCGTACTTCGAACTTACCTCCCCACTAGATGATAGGGACGAGTCGAGCCAGAGGCCACTCAAACCCTCCCGCGAAGGAAAGCGGGTTTGGCCTTTAGGCTACTCGAATACTTATCACAACTCCCACTGCAATAAAGGACAAACCAGCCAACAGCTGCCTGAAGAAATTACCTCCTCAGGGGTTTAAAGAGGTAAGTTGGCCTGAGGCATCTTGACCTCTCCCCAACGGAGAGTGGGCCAAGTCTATGGACCGTCCAAATACTGGAGCGAAAGTTACGAAGATCGACAACACAATCAACAACAGCATGGTAGAAAACAATAAGCATGGCACGATACATGCCAGAAGACCCAGGTTTGCAACATTAAGTCCCACTCTTAAGAACCAAAATAATGACGATGTCCTTGTTTTTCGACCAGGACAGGGATACTGAATGCTAATGAAGGAAGGCGGGCGTAGTCCCAAATTGCTCAGACAGCTTACCAAGGAGGCAACCAGATCTCGATGTCGTCTCATCTCCCGGCGGTGGAGAGTGGGATCAGCCCCACAGCTACCCGAAAAGTAAGTTTATGCTAAGGGAGAACGATGGGCATAATTCCAAACTGCCCGAGCCCAAGGCCGTCTTGTCTCCCTACGAAAAATCATGGGGTCAGCCCAGCTAGAAGAATAAAAAGAACCAAGCGAGGTAAAATGCAACTAGAAAACAAAAAAATAGAGAAAGTTAGCACAAGGAGAATGTGGAGAATGTTGGCCTCGTAAAACAAAGTCGCTAAGGCCCTAGGAGAACGACTACATGAAGAAGGTCAACGAAAGCATCGCAAACAGGGAAGCCGCCGGCTAGCGTGGATGTTAGGTGTAGGCTGGGCACGAACAGGATGGACCGTAAAGCCCTATGTGGCAAATCCTCACAGCCTGACCCCCCCCAGGCCGGCTGCACAAGGAAAAAGAACAAAACTGCAAAAAAAGGAATGCACGAAAAGAAAACATAATGGGCAGCTTGATACGACAAAAGTGCAAAGTACTTTCATTAATTGATTTTTTATACAAGTCGCTAGGTGACAACATGCAGGTATATACATTCAGCCAAAAAGAAAAGAAAAGAAAGAACAAAACAAAGGAGCCGTAGCAACACCGGGAAGCTAAGTCATGAAACCATCAAGTCGCGACGATGAAAGTACCAATCTAGGGAGTGTCAGGAGCAGGATCACCCGGCTCTGGAGCAGCAAGCTCGGGAACGACCGGACCCGGGAAAGCGTCAAGTATCTCTTTCCTCCCTAAGTTGCAACTAAACGCAAATGCCGCCTTGTTGATAGGAATGTTGGCATGGTTAAGGCCTTGCAGATAGTTCGTGAAAGTCGTCGAACACAGTTGCAGATTCCCCAAGAGGTGATCCCACATTGACCTATGACCCATGGCACACCCATGCCCCCACGCTTGATCACGAACTCCCAGGAAGAATTTCAGCTTCCTATCCTGGCGGAGGACGACCTCCTGTACTTTAGATAAGTCGACCCGAAGGTCTGCGTTAAGCCGCTCCAACTATTCCCTATTTTCCCTCGCTGTCCTCTTGAGCTTCTTTTGGCGGCGTTCCAGTTTCCTGTTCCTCCTACGTTGATCTTTCAAGTCAAGTTGCACCCTTTCCAGCTCGCGCTCCAGCCATGAGCATAACGAAGGGAGGTGTTAGTCATCGAACGGAGGTCTAGGTTCTCTTGCTCAAAGGCCTCTTGGTCATCCACAAAAAAAGCTGCCAGCTGAGAGGTATCCTGACAACAAGAAGGGCCGACATACAACTATCAGTAAAGGAAGATCGAAAAGCGAGAACAAGGAAAAGGGCAGAAAGAAATGGTCGAACCTCTTGAAAAAAGCCGGACAAACACTTGACAACCTGAATGATGGCCTCCACAGGACTCCCTCCTGTTTCCAGCCAGAACAAAGGAGGGATGACTTCTACTGAGTCATCGGCCTCAAACGTTTGCATGACCACCTCAGGAGGAGCAATTGGACCTTCCCACGAACCTCTTGAACCAGAGTCGACTATAATATCTGGAAGGGAATCACCCTCCTTTTGATGCTCTGCCTGGATAGGTGGGTCATCGACCAGACTTTTCGAACCTGAGCGGACTACAACATCCAAAAGGGAGTCGCCTCCCGCGTGGCACTCCATCTCTACATGGTTGCTGGAAGTAACATCTACCACCCCCTCGTTAGCAGCATCCAAACCTCACGAGCAATCCTCGGCCCCCTAAAGGAGTAGCTACTGGCGACAAAGCGAGATGAGGAAGGAAGAGAAATCCCCGAAGAAGAACGTTGCTCCTTGTCAACCAGCCCAGGGACCTTGGACGCAAAGATATCCTAGAGTAGGGCATCTATTTCGACCACGTACGCGGACACATCTGTAGCACCAGCCAGCGGTGGCATCGGGGAAGGAACGTTGGCTAGAGGACCCCTAGCTGGCACCTACATCGGTGTCGCCAAAGCGGGGGGAGGACAAACCTTAGGGGTAGCTAACTCCCGTAGTGGAGGAATCAAGGCTCCAGAAAGGGGCCTGCTGTCAACCCGGGTATTGTCTAGGCATGGCTTCTTCCCCTTACTAGATGAAGAAGGGTCCGAGGGATGCTTTCGAGCGGAAACAACCTGGGGCAGGGCCACGGTCAGCCTGTCGTCGAAAGGAATGTGGCTAAGGGGAGTCAGAGAATCCCTTAAGCTCTCCTCGAAAAGAAGGACTTGTTAGAAGACGCAATCGGGATTCTTTTGAACTTACTCTCGAACAGCTGCAATACACCACGCCTCTTTAGAAGTAGCTGACGGACGCATTACCTTGTCCTCAGGAATCGTCCCCTAGTTCGTCCGGATCAAGAACTCATGGCCACTCACTTAGCCTACCAGGAACTCCCACCCCCGACCGAACAAGAAGAAGAAGTTCGTAGGCCAGTCCTTCACCTTGCGATACCTCAGCTCCAATTTAACTAGGGTGTGTATTACCCTGAAACTACAGATGTCCCCCTTTTGCTGTAGCACCTTGTGAGTAAGGAGGAACTCCTGGCGAGTGAGGTCATCGACGTCTGGGTCTGATTCTAGTAGAGCATGTAGTCAAATAATGCTGCAATAAATCAAAAGCCTTTAGGCATTCGAATGCAGTTAGGAGGTAGCCAAACCAAGTCGGTCAAGCAAGTCGCAAATAAGGCGGGGGAAGTCAGCCTCAGGTCGCCCGAAAACATGGAATGAAATAGTGGGCCACTCGTGTAGAATGACCCTCTGCATCAGCGATGCCTTCATTGGGGCTAGGAACCTCGAAGAGCACCAAGTTCAGTACTTGGTAAGTGAGGGCCAGTGAGGCCAGCATCGCCGTGGAGGCATTTGAACTATAACTGCTAACCCTGAATGATGGCCCAACATCGGCATCACCCTGATGGAAGCCTAGGGTTTAGTGGATTTCTCAGAGGCCATTACCACCAAAGTATAAGGTAATGAAGGAAGGAGAGAAGATTAAGCGAAGGAATGAGAAGTTGGAACAACAAGAATGGCAAGAAAGCTACAGCTTAATGAAAGAAAGGGAAATCTAACATTGACTTTATATAAGGGAAATGCGACAATTGGTCTCCGACACCCTGTGGCAGAAGGGAGAATTATGAGCCACTTCGAATTCCAGGAGTATAGTCCATGAAGCGACGCGAATGCGAAGAGCTGTCTAACACCCTCAACATTAATGAGCTTGAGAAGACATCAACAAAATTATCAAAATGAGAGCAAGAGGAATGATGGGAAGAGTTACCAGGATAACCAAACGATGGGAGCCTCCTC
The DNA here is from genome assembly GCF_001411555.2 of Juglans regia. Classification (NCBI taxonomy): domain Eukaryota; kingdom Viridiplantae; phylum Streptophyta; class Magnoliopsida; order Fagales; family Juglandaceae; genus Juglans; species Juglans regia. Next base: position 7,924,476 of record NC_049906.1, on the reverse strand, counting down.
GAACTTCGGAACCGTGCACACGTCAGCAGAGGGATCCTGGCCTCAGTAACAATGCGGGCTCAAGTAATGATAATTTCCACCATACTCGTCCAGTGAAAATTAGTGGGGTAACTATAAGAGAATTTCCTCCTAAATCTAGCAGGTCTGAGAATAACAACTAAGGGAATTAAGACCAAAGGACCAAACCAGGACGAACAAAGTCTCCAACCCGGCCCATGGGTAGGGTCCTCTGTAGGGGATGATACTTGTCGATCTGGAAGCCCTCGAGTAGTATCCAGCTCTTGAGTGCTCCCCCGCGTAGTGGGCGTAATGTACGAGGAACCCTCTATCCTTTGTCAGATATCGACGGACCACCAAGGATATTGGGTGGGAGAAGGAAATCGAGAAATCACGCCCCATTAATGGCACTACTACCTGAGCTACATGCCGAATTAATGATATCACTATCCGAGCTACACGCAGTATTAATGACGTCGTCGCAAAGTCACGTTGCGTTAAAGAACTTTGACATAGGGAACAGTACGAAGGACACGAACTCTATGGAGACAGACACAATCTGTCCCTTCTGACTTATAGTATAAATAGCAAGTCCTAGATACAAAAAAACTCTCCAATCCTCGTACTATTTTTGCATTACTCATTTTTATTACAGAGTTTCAATTGATGTTTTTTTGCATCTTACCTATATTTATGATTACATTCAAATCATGTTTTTAATGGGGATTTTGAAGAGACAGACACAAATTAAAGGTGTTGTACATAATATTTAATGAGCACTTAATATTTCCAGAACGCATATACTGACGGTATTGAATTTCGATCCGCCTCTTCGAATACGATCCTTATGAATTCGAACATAGATTTACGATTCAATTGCACAATTAAAGAATTACTTCCGTAAATATATATATATATATAGTAGTGTTTCAATATTTATATTTGCATTAATAAAGTGATCTAACGTTGTGTGATCTTATCATATATATATATATATATATAGTTGTAATTAAATAGAGAAATGTAGGCCAATTTTGACCCAACAAGCATTGTTGTTTTAACACAAAACGACATCTCCAATAACTACGTTAATTACTCGCATGCCTTGGTTTGGTATTTTGCTTTGGTGGGTCAACCTATCATTTTGATGCCAACTAATTGACTACTGTCTCAACCATTGGAGGATATATCAATCAAGCAAGTGGTTCCAGCACTTCTGAAAACGACCCCAAAAAAATTGATAGCTTTCAAATACGACGTAGCACGATTTTCTAGATGTAACGTAATAGACTTTTGTTTCCGTTTCGGCAGGGCCATTCACTTCACAAAATTAATTAATAAATAAATAAAACCATTTTTATAACATAATTGTTTTACAGTACGTAAGTCCGTGCTTTTTTTTTTTCAAAAAAAATAAAATCTATTATTAAAAAATAATTTTTTTATATAAATTTCAGATTTTCTCTTCTTTTTTTTTTTTTAAAAAATAATTATATGAAATTTATATCCTCTAAGACTATATATATATTTATATAATTTGATATGGAAGACTTTTTTTTTTTTTTAAAGGAAATCTCTTCTCACATTTCATTAAATCAATGATGAAATACATAGAGGAACTTCTTCCATTATCACAATGAAATTGGAAATGGAAATAACATTTTTTGCTAACAAGTATGCTATGATATTACCATTGCTCCTAACACGAGAGATTTCACACTTAGCATAACGTCTTAATAAAATTCTAGCCTCACTCACAAACATGTTTGCACTGGACCAAGCCTCTGCAGTAACCTTGAGATCATTTGTAATCTGCATTGAGTCCCCTTTGATGACCACCTGTCCATGCAAGACCTAAGTCAAGACCAAATTTAATTGCCTAAAATGAACCATACAACTCAACTAGCAATGGATCAAGAAACAGTTATTTATTAAGCCTCAAAGTGGCAACAATCAGACCCTCGCAGTCCCTAACACATATGCCATTGCCAATCAAATCTTTAATCTTATCAATAGCCGCATCCCAGTTGATTTTGTACAAATTGGAAAGGCTTAAGTGTATTGTCTAGTTTGAAAGACTTGGGTTTAGTTGTAATCCACTTTCTGTTTAATGGATGTGAATGGACAAAGACGTCTACCAAAGTGTTTAATTATTGAGTGGGGGGGACTAATGGAGATAATTAATCAACAAGTTGGAGTACAAACTACAAAAGCTTTGAATCTTATAAGCAAATTCTGACTTTCTGAATAGTCAATTACTCGATGGGCCCCAATTAATATGTCTTTTCTTTCTTTTTCTTTTTTTCTTTTTTTCTGTGAATGAAATACATATACATGATTAATATACATGCAGCACGAGAATCACTATATTCTTCTAATCATTCTTTACTTTAATTTCACTTTTTCTTTTTTGGTTTTCAGGTAAGCGCGCGTTCCATCCGATGAAAGTTATGGACTAATGATCTCTTTTCATTAAAGCTGATAAAATAAAAGATTACTACGAGATGGTGGGAGGAGTAGTACTGGCAATACAGCTTCTTGTATCTAATGCATCATAGCTTTATATATATTTGGTTTCAATTTAGATAATGTAAAAATAAATGAAAGGAAGTATTCTTGAAACTCAAAAAGATTTTGAGAAAGAAGCTGAATTCTAAATAATTACACTTCATCCTCGAATAATTAGAATTTTTCATTTTGTATCCGATGCGACCATACTATAAATTGAGAAATAAGATTTCATAAAAATAAACTTACAATTAAATGTGCTTTAATATGAGATACGTTAAAATTATAAATCTACTTCTATTATAAAATATATATAATGTATTATATGATTAAGCCACATCAATTCATAAACTAATTTTTAAGAATTCTTTTTGTAATTGTAGCAATTGCTAGACCTCAAACTATAAAAAATAGTGAACATGTTACTATCAAAATTGTTTCGCGTCACTTGATTTTCCACCAATCTTAATGGTAAGAATAAGGGTCATGTTATTTGTCGGTTTTTATGTCTAGAGGATGTGATATGGCAATTTTAACTGTTTTAAAATTTGAAGTGTGAAATTACCAATAATTTAGGCTCTGTTTAGATGCAGAAATAGTTTCATCTCATCTCATCTCTATAATTTTTTTAAATTTTTACATAAAATATAATATACAATTTAACTTTTTAAATCTCAAAATAATAATAATATTAAAAATAAAATTTAAATAATATCTTATTCAATTTTCAACTTTCATTTAAAATCATTTCATCTCGTCTCACTATCTAAACTATCAATTTCTTCAAACAAAATCAACGTTAAACAATAAAAACTACAAAAATAAATAAGAGCTAAAGAGAGACGTAAACACGATGAGATGTCTCTACTGAATAAAAGTACCAAACAATAAGACAATAAACAGTATTAAACTTGGTGGAAGTCAATTCAAATTACGTAAAACAAGGTGGTCTCCACAAAATTTAATCATGCAAGAGTACTAGCATGACAAAAGACATGCATCCTACTTCGGTAGATTTAGAAAATGTCGACTCTAGCTATATAGTCCCATGACAACTATGAAATGAGGGTATTAATATAATTCAAAACCATAAATTATGTTGTCAATTTTCCTTCTAAATACAATAATTTAATAATAAATTTGAATCATTTAGAGTTTTGTTCAAACCCTAAATCCTACAGTGAGAGAGATATAAATACATAAAAGTGTGTCACACAATATTTATGGTTGCCCGAGTGAATTTGGGTTGGAACTCTAAGTTGGGATCTAAATGTTGTCCAAAAAATTCGCTCGAGTAAGTATAAATGTTGTGAAACTCATTTTATGTCTATATATCACTTTCATTGTCTCCAAATAAGTGTGTTTTGGCAAATACTTCAAACTTAATATGGTTATGAGATTCCATGGCCCTTAGCTTTTTAGGTTGAATAGCCTTCTTCTGTGACCTTGTAGGGGTGGATAACGGGCCCCCGCCTCGGCTGCCCGGTCCCCCCCCTACCCCACTCCCGTGAGGTGGGGCATATTACCCTGCCTCCATCTAGGGCTTCAAGCAAAGGTTGTGATAGGATGAGGTGGAACCCTGCCCCGCTCCGCTTGTTAATAATATATATATATATATCATATATAATGCATATTATATAAAAAAAAATTATCTAAACGACGTCATTTTGTATTTGGGTATTTTTTTTAATACCCCTATGCATAATGACATTTTGATTATGGGTTAATACCCAGCGGAAGACCCCCTGGCCCTTGCTTCTCTTCTTCCTCGTGATTCCTCTTCTCCTCTCTCTCTCTCTTTCTCTCTCTCTCTATGAGTTTATCGGTTCTCTCATGTTCGCCGTTTGCCTCACCAGTCACCACCATCATCTGGAATCGCCATCACTGTCGCAAATTGCCATCGCCGTCTCATATAAGCCTCAATGCCTCACGAATGTATGTAGGGCTCACTCCCAAATCCCTTCGCGAATGGCCCCCAATTTTTTAATTCTTTTTTATTATTTGTAGATGGAGATTGGAGGATGAGATTAAAGGATGATGGGATCATGAATTGTGTGTTGTGAAGGATTTGATTGTGCATGTGGTTTTCTGAATTGTTTGATTATGCTGTGAATTGTTGTGGAGATTGGAGGGGCAAGGGGCGGATGGTTGGAGGTCCATCCCTGCACCCCCGTCAACGAATGGGGTACCTCACCCCAGCATGGACGGGGGTGGAGCCAGGGGGAAAAATCTCAACCCTCGCCCATGCGAGGGCGGGGGGCGGGTAGCGCTCCTATGACATTCATTCAGTCTGATTAATATGCCTTAGCGCTTTTGTGCTAGCCTTACTTTAGATAAACAATAACAAACTAATGACAATGTATTTTATAATAGAAATGTTACAACCACAAACACATTTCATAAATATAATCTCACATATTTATATGAATTTATATGATAGATTATATCTATTTTATAATAAAATTAGTTTTATTATAATCTTACGTACCACATTAAGTCATATTAATTTATAAATTTATTTTTAAAATTATATTTTTATAACTAAAACATATTTATTTTTATAATGGTAATGGTAAGTAAGGCCTTGTTTAAATAGTGAAAGTATTCCATATCATCTCATTTTATCATTATAATTTTTTCAAATTCTCACATAAAATATAATAAATAATTTAACTTTTTCAATTTTTAAAATAATAATAATATTAAAAAATATTTTATTTAATTTTAAACATTTATTTAAAATCATATATCTTATCTCACCTAAATCATATAGAGTAATACTATGCTAACGCCTAGGCAAAACTTGATTGATTTATTTATTTCATTTTTATTTTTTATATTTTTTTAATATTTTTAAATATTTTTTAAAAATAAAATAATTAATACATAAATAATTATTTTTTTAATTAATAATATATATTTATATATATATATATATAACGATCAAGATGAAGAGATAAAATGAGAAAGTATAATAAGTTTATTCAATCATGCAATGGATAATCTTGAATGATAAAAAAGCAGAAAGAAAAAGACGTTATTTGAGTACCCCTATAGTTTGATTCTTTTTGGGGACTCGGGCAGTGGCTTATAGTTGGCACCGACTGATGTGTCATCAGATTTTTTTTTTTTTTTTAATTTTTTGAAAATTTAAATTTCAGTTTAGTTAGGTCCGTTAGTGTACCGGCCACATCAGTCTATAACGGACAAATGACATGGTGGCCCACCCTAACCGACTGTCCCACGTGGCTCAATTTTAGTTATTATTAAGCTTATACCCTAGACGGTTGTGGAAGTATCCACGTGGTATCATATGGCTCGGCTAAACACGAGGGCCCATCCCAACTGCCCAGATTGAAACGAAATGCACGGGATAAATGTGCTTTCTCTTGGTAGTTTAGGGTTCTTACTAATTCTCGACCAAATTGCCAATAATTCAGGAGAGAGAGAACCAACATGAGAGAGATAAGATTAGTGATACCTGAATCGACAATTTTATGCATAATATTATATTTATTATAGTGAGTATCAGTTGAATTTTATTATTATTTTTCTTTTTTAATTTAAATTTCAAGATCTTTATTATTTTAATAGTTGACACGCCAGCAAACATGATTATATACGTAAAATTATAAGTACAATTAACTTTTAAAAAAATTATATATCTAGTTTTTTTTTTCTGAACAAAATTTATTTTTCTAATCGTGTGATTTGATATAATATGTTAGATTATAAATTTACTTTTATTATAAAATAGATTAAACGTATCATATAAAATCATGTTAGTTACTGGGTTTACTATTGTAAAATCTTTTGTGAGTGTAACACTTTTCTTAAAACAATTTATATACTTGGAAGAGAGATGAAAATAATCTCTAAACTTCGTACTATTGACGTTGTTAGTCTAATCATAGTTAAAAATGTATGATCAGAAGGAAGGAAAAAAAAAATTGGTCTGAATTTTAGAGAAATTACAGAAACGAGTCTTTTTTAATTTTTAAACTCTTCGATAAAATATAACAAATTTAAAATTTTTCTAATGGTTAAAATCTCAATAAGATTCTAGGCTTTGAAATGTTTGTGCAGCTTGGTTCACAATCATTCTTTCAAAGTGGACAAATTTTGTTCCCGTTTAGAACTTGAGCTGAACTGAAATCAATTCAGTTCAATCTAATTTTAATATGAATTTAACATTTAAATACTCAACTCTCAAATCATTAAATTTATATCAACTCAAAACCTCTTTACACGTGAGACCTACAATATTTTTTAACTCAACAATTCTTTATACGCGAAACTCACAATCTTTTTCAACTTTTTGTATATCAAAACTTATCTTATCATCTAAACACATCTAAACTTATCTTAAGTGTGCTCTACAAAATTCACTCTATCATATTAACTAATTACTATTTATAAAGAATTCAATTCATCTCAACATCATTTAGTATAATCAATGGACTCCATGTATAGGAAACATCCTTCCTCTTTCTATACCATGTGACTTGCCTTGCAAACCTTAGAGGGAATCACATTCCTTTGATATATAGGTTAATAGATGGTGATGCAGAAATTTGGAGTACTTTTTTCAGGACTGTGTGGACTGACACCACCATCCATTGTCCCATAAAAAAAACCAGCAACTACGCAAACTCATAATTGCAAGGATCCAAAGGCACAAAAATGGTTGCAAAAAAGCCCTGCAAAAACCACTGGCATCCCACCTTTGGGACCATTTTATTTTGTTTGCACCACTCTATTCTCTGCTCCCTCTACTACTCTCTCATGGGATGGGACCAAAAAACATGCTTGTCGTGCTCCAAATTATAAAGTTATCTGCGATGTACGACAATCAACATGAGAAGCAATTTTTAAGAGAGATAGATGAAGAGGAAAGAAAGAAAGAAAGAAAGAGAATGATGGGAAGAAAGAGATATATGGAGAAAGGGATTTTGAATTCACGGCTCAAAAAAATAGAAATCTTTATGCTCCATCAAAATATATATATATATATATATTCATCTATGCGCTGTCTTCCTTAGACTACGAAAGTTTACTTAACTAGAGACGTTAAAATTCTAAGGCTAGTTTGGATATAGAAACTATCTCAATCCATCTCATTTCATTTTATCATTATAATTTTTTTAAATTTTCATAAAAAATATAATAAATAATTTAATTTTTTTAAATTTTTAAATAATAATAATATTTTATTCAACTCATTTCATCTCACTATCTAAACGAATCCTAAATTCTAATTGATGTCACATTAATTTACGAGTCTATTTTTTTATCTGTAGCACTTTTAATATATTTAATATTAATATTTACATTGGTGACAAACATGCCGACGAAACTATATAAGTGTGCTTAAATTGAGCTAACAAAAATGTAAGTATACTTAAATTAAACACATTAACTAGATTTCAAAATAAAAACTCTTGACATAAACCTTAGAAAACATATTAATGATCTAAACGACTAAAACTCAATAATTGATCATCCATTCATCATGCATTAAATCGGTACGAAGAATATCAGAGGTTGAAGCTCCCTTACATAACGAAGTACTTCATAAATGTGAAGATGCTTGTGATTCGTCAGTCTAGATCCCACCATTTAGATTGCTTCATGAAAGTAACATTTATTCAATTTTATTCAAACCCATCTCATCTTATTTAAGTTAAGTTTTAATATTATTATAGTTTTAAAATTTGATAAAGTTAAATTATTTATTATATTTTAAATAAAAATTTATAAAATTTATAATAATAAAATAAGTTAAAATTAGATAAATTGAAAGTGTTTTTTTTATTACTGCCACGTTCAAAGCATTCTATTAAACAATGATATCTTGAAGCATTTATTAATATTATATCTTGAAGCACGTTTGAGAATAGGCAGAGAGGAGTGCCCATGCTCGTCTGTCAAATTTGGCAACCCGTGTGGGAACGTCACGTGCAGATCATTCGTGCGGTGGTTAAGTCACGTGACGGATTTTGGAAAAACGTGCAGTGAAGGTACTGCTAAAGGACGGTAGTAGGTGAAGGATGACGTGGTGCGCGCGCGTGACACGTGAGAGTGGGTAAAAGTATGGGAATGGGGAAGGAGTTCTATACAGCTGTTTCCCGGTAACGACTGCATGTTGGGATATTTAGATCGGAACTCCTTTTTTCTGCTTTCTGTTTTTTGTTGCTTTTCTCTTCTCCTTTTCCGTTTTTTCCGTTTCCCTTTCAGTTTTAACCCCACGCGCTTATGTGTACAGAGCCATCAAATATATGTGCAAATCTCGCCGGTTCTTCTTTGCTAAAAATGGACTGAAAATTCAAAATATTTCAGTTATAAAAATAATTACATAAAAATAAATCACGTGTATAGACATGTTAGATTATAAAATTATTTTTATTATAAAATAAATTTTATAAATTTTATAAAATTACGTTAATTTATAAATTTATTTTTTATAAATTTTTTTGGTGTCTATAACAGTTTTCATTCAAAATTATTTAATTCATTTTCCTATATTTTAACCCTTGAACTATCAATTTTCTCAATTTATTTCAAACTATAAAAGCTGTTAATTACACATTATAATATTACTTTTTCTACAACACTCATTATAGTTTAAAATTGACTAACAAAATCGATAAAATAAATAAAAACGCTAGCTATATGATTTAATTTAAAAGTTAAAATTTAAAATTTAATCTTACAAATTTAATTTATTATTTAATAATGTGAATGATATGTATACTACACACTACCCTTACAAATAAAGAGGTAAAAATAAAATAAAATTAAGTGGCATGAATTTGGATCTTAGGATGTTGGTCATGTCCTATTTTTTGTCTGATTTTCATAATATGTAGTATTTGGAATACAAATTTAAGAAATTAAAAATATTTCAAATAATTTATAAATAATAATAAAATAATATATTCTCAAACAGAACCAAACAGACACGGTTTGAGAATACGAGGCGTGCTTTTATTTGAAGACGGTGGAGTCGGTTATGGCGATTCGGGGGAAGTGTGGAGTGCGTGAGAGACACGTGGAGGTAGGAGCGAGTAGATGGGCAGGTGTTTGGGGCGCGCGTAAGGGGGTAGTAATCAGTGTTCAGAGTGTGGGACCGGAAGAGGGGAGGGGGAGTTGGACAGGCTGGACTGACGACATAGCAGTTCGGTTCGTTCCCCAATCCTCCCTTTCTCTCTCTCTGCTACTCAACTTTTTTTTTTTTTTTTGATAGTTTGTCGTTTTGTAATGCCAGCTCAGCCAAATCCGTGCGTCCTTTTCTTCCTCCCATTAAAACGATTAAATAAGTTAAATATCCCCTTCCTCGAAATTGCTCTCCAGCCTGGCTCGGTCAAACGAACCCTCCTCCCCCGTCCAAACCGTATCTATTCTAACTAATTACTTAGGAGTGTACCAAATATTTTTTATATAATATCACGTGTCAGTATATTTTTCAGTATTAACCTCATAATTATGTTTATATTCTCTGCTATAATAATAAAAAAAGAGTTCTATATTCTCTAAAATTCTGACTTAATGGTTTGAAATTATATTTTTAATAAATATTGTAAGTCGCATTTTACGTCTCAAATCACATAAATGTATAAACTCACTTAAAATATATAATATTAATATTTATGAACGATTATAATAAAATTTTAAATAAAGAGTAGCATTCACTTTTTTATTTAATAATAAAATATTATTATAAGGAGATTTTTTCCCTTCAGTCTCAACGGATTTGAGAATGACAATCAAGGTAATAAGAATCAAAGGTGCAGTCCAGAACAATTAAAGTCTTTAACCCGACCTATGGGTAGACTTATCTAGACACAACCTGCATGAGAGAACGTACTGCAATAGATGAGACTCGTCGACCTGGAAACTTGTCCAAATGAGACTCCTTTGGACGTAATGTACGAGAAACTCTCGTTTCTCTAACAGGAGGGACATAACGGACCACCAATGATGCTAACAGGGTGAGGACAATCGAAAAACTATGCCGCATTAATGGCATCATTATCTGAGTTACACACTATATTAATGACATCGTTGCATAGTGCCATATCGCGTTAAAGAATTTTGACAAAAAGAAGTATACGAAGGATACGGATTCCATGGGGGTAGACATGATTTATTCCCCGACTTATGGTATAAATAACAAGTCTCAGGTACGATAAAATTATCTGATCTCTAAACTCTCTCACTTATTTACAAACTTTTAAGATAATTTACTAATTTTGACATTGGAGACTCCCTACCCCAAAGCCCCCATCTCTTAGTTGCCTCATTTCCCAATTTTTATAAGAACTTGAGTTACCGAAACACCCAAACACATATAAAACATACGTTAACCATTATGGCATCAATTGATTGTATATATGTTTTTTAAAATAGACTATAATTCTAAGTAAACTCAATTTAGTCATAAGAATATGTCATGTCACTACAGTAATTTTGACTCCATCAAGCTGATTGTTTCGAAGATTAAATAAATTTTATATATTTTAAAATGTGCAAGTCCATATATATCATAAGATCTTATGAAAAAAAAAAAAGAAATTTTTTACGATGAACCATTTTAAAGGCAGTACATAAAATTCGTACATCCTAAAAAAGTGTATAGCACTCAAGTATTATATAACTCATAAATCATTGATTAGACAAAAAAAAAAAAAAACTCATAAATCATTGTATGTGTCTATTTTTTTAAATTCTAAAATAGAAAGTAACTGTAAAAATAACTTGAATTGGAAGGTTAATCAATTGGGCATTAATTATGGTGTTATATCTACTATTACGTAGAGAACAATATGAAATCCTGAGTGATATAATTTTATTACTTTCTAGATTTGTTCCGATTGCTATTAGACCATATTCATTAATTGGGAAAGATTTTTGGTACGTCTAATTGTCCACTGAGGCCCACCATATCATGAATCTATGATCTTCAATCTTAATTTTTTATTATTTTTATGAAAATAATAATTGGGGTTGAATTTATGAAGAAAAATATTCTAATTATAAAGTAAATATATAAAAATAATTATATAAATTATATGATTCGACGTGATTTATAAAGATATTTTTATTATAAAATAAATTTAATAAATTATATGAAATTATATTAATTTATAAAATTATTTTTATATAATGATATTTCGAAATAGTTTCGGTGTGAATGAACTCGACGTGTATAGTTGGAACAGTACGTACGCCAGTTTTCAGAGGGAGAGTGATTATACGTGTAAGCTGGCTGGGCTGCGAAGATGACGCGTGTCTGTTTGACAGCTGTATGCTAGTAACTGCCTTGCCTGGAAGAATCCTCCAACTCTCAACGGCCAAGACCGGTTACTCCCACCGGCTCAACCAGTCATTCTTATCCTCTCTTATATATACCCTCTCACGCTCTCTCTCTCTTTTCTGTCTAAGAACTAGGTGAGGCTCAGCCTCCCATCCCCCCTTAACCAGAAGCTCCGATTGTCGGAAAATTTCCGATTCCGTTAATTTGCTTCGGGTTGAGGTTGGAGATTTGTTTTTGATTTCCATGGCCTCCACGAGGAAAGATGTGGATCGGATAAAAGGTCCATGGAGTCCTGAAGAGGACGAAGCGTTACAGAGACTGGTCCAGAACTATGGGCCGAGAAACTGGTCTCTGATCAGCAAGTCGATCCCCGGTCGATCCGGTAAGTCTTGCCGGCTACGTTGGTGCAACCAGCTTTCGCCTGAGGTGGAGCACCGACCTTTCACTCCGGAGGAGGATGAGACGATCATCAGGGCCCACTCTAGATTCGGAAACAAGTGGGCTACCATCGCTCGCCTCCTCAATGGTCGCACCGATAACGCCATCAAGAACCACTGGAACTCCACCCTCAAGCGCAAGTGCTCGTCCATGACCGAAGATTTAAGCGACGACGCGCATGCGCAGCAGCCGCTTAAGAGATCAGCTAGCGTCGGTGCTGGCTCTGGTACTGGAACGGGCACGGGCGCCGCCTTCTCTGGCCTTTACCTGAACCCGAGTAGCCCATCGGGATCCGACTTGAGCGATTCGAGTTTGCCCGGAATGTCGCCATCCCGAGTCTACAGACCGCTCGCGAGAACTGGCTCTCTAACTCTGCCAACTCAGCAGCTCGACACCTCGTCTTCAAATACGGATCCTCCAACTTCTCTGAGTCTATCTCTGCCCGGATCCGATTTGTTTGATGTCTCGAACCAGGCTATCGGATCCAATCAGTCCGGGAGTGCCACTCAAGTAGTACAGCAATTGGTGCCGCCGCTACCGCCAACTCCACCTGTGCCGGTGGCGCAACAAGCTCCGGTGGCAGGGCAGAACGGATACGAGAAGCAGTTTTTCAGCGCGGAGTTCTTGGCGGTGATGCAGGAAATGATCAGAAAGGAGGTGAGAAATTACATGTCTGGGATTGAACAGAAGGGACTGTGTAATATGCAGACAGACGCCATTAGGAACGCCGTGGTGAAACGGATTGGGTTTAGCAAGATCGAGTAGCCAAACAGACCTACTAGTCTTTAGTTATTGGAAATGAGTCCCAACCATCAAGGAACTTGCTTTGGGAGAAGAACGAAGCAATCCTAGCCCTTTTTTTTTTTTGCCCTTTTTTGTTCAAATTTTATGTTTCTTTCTTTTCCTTCTGGGTTAGAATAGAAAATAATTTTGTTAGTGTACAGTGGAAAAAATGGGGTTTGAACTTTGAAGAAAGGGAGAGGGGGGGTTAAAATCCTGAGAAAGATGTCATAAAAACGAGAAAAAAACAGAGAATTTGATCTTCCAACGAACTGTTATTGGCTATTTTTCATTAAACAACGAGAAGGAAAGGCGTGGGAGGAAATTAAAAAAAAAAAAAAACAGTTAAAGTAATATTTAATAGTGGTGGACAATGGAGTTTTGTTTTCTAGCCCGGCTACTTGATGTGATTGACAGTGGTGATTCTATTTTTCCCGTTCAAGCATTGAATTAATAAAATATTAAAAACAAAAATCACAAGATAAATGTTACGTAAATACTGGAGTTATTCTAAATTTTTACAAAGTTGCATAAAAATCACATTTTTGGGGTGGCCCTTACCCTTTTTTCCATTATGAATGTTAGCTTGTTAGTGAAGGGTACGGGTGTGTGAGGCCATGATGAAAGAGGGAATTAGAAAAGCCGAAGAAAAATATCTTCATCATTGTTGGGTCCACCTTCGTATATGCCTTTTGGCAACTAAGGATTATGCGGGTCGGTTTAGTTAAAGATTTTGTCACTGATTATGTCCAGCCACTTGTCAGCTTTGAGCGTTGCTACTCCTATTGCCTTAGTCAAATTTTAGTTGAATTAGTTTATTCCTTCTTTCTAATTTTCGTTTTACTTACTACTCTTTCTTAATATGCAAATGATGAGAGTAACTCCATCCGTTTTCTCTTAAATCCTCATCCATGAGAAGAATTTTTTAACTCATTACTTGAATTTGTTGTACTCTCTTTTAAAAAATTAAAAAAGTTTAAAATCCATATGAGTTTTTTTAAAAAACAAATGCACGAGGTTTAGAAGTATTTTTAGTCAAGATGAGATGAGATGAAAATTAAATAAAATATTATTATAATATAATTTTTAATACTATTTTTATTTTGAAATTTGAAAAAATTTAATTGTTTATTATATCTTATATAAAAATTTAAAAAAATTATAATGATTATATGAGATGAGATAACTTCATCTATATAATCAAACCAAGCCTTAAACCTTAGTCCTGAAGTCCAAGAACTTGTCTTTGCAAAGCAAAGAGGAAAGTAGTGAGCCGGTGCCATTGATTGGAAGCATTGGTTGCTTTAACTAGAATTAATTCAGTATGGAGATTGGAATATCAAAAGAGTAGTGCTACATATATTAAAAACTTTTACTTATAAGACTCATTTTGTCAGTTTTGTTTTTAAATTTAAATTTTGAATTTTATAATTTTTAACATATCAATAACTAATATGTGGTGAAGTTTTTTATAAATTTTTCTTAAATACATTTTATCTCAAAAACATGTATATTTGTGCACTCTTAATGGATGTTTGGCAAACAAAATAGGGACAAAATTTATTAGTATAATAATCATTTTGCCGCGTCAGCCAGTTGAAGACTGACACGTACCATTTAACAGGTTTGCTGTAATTCATGTTCCAATTGATTTTAACAATATTAATTGACCACTGAAGTTCTGGAAATCTTCATCTTGCATTTGAAGCCGCAAATGTTCCAAGGACTTGCAGAAACTCCTCAGCCATTTTGCTGCCGCATCATATGTGAATTTGGGCTCTACAAATTATACTTTATGTAATCTCTTAACAGGACAACTTCATAGAACATGGCTTCTTGTTTCAGCTTCTAACTCCTTGAGTAACCTTTGGTAATTGGTTGGGCAGCTTAGACAAATAATGGTTTAGGCTATAGATGGTTAGAAGTTCTAAAGTTAAATAAACTGAAAATCCATCTTGGGCCTGTGATGAGTAAAAACGATTCATAATCATTATCAGTTTTTTGGACCCGGGTAAGTTGGGTTTATTTTGGAAGCTACTGGGCTATGACCTAGAGAAATTAGAATCATGCACAATAAGTGGGCTTGTCCAGAAATAGATATTATCCCAAAATTTTCATATCATCCTATCCTATCTCATTCTCAAACATAATTTAAATACAAAAATTTTAAATTAATCATTACAAAATTTTCAAACTTATAAATTAAAAATAAAAAATAATTCAATTTTTTCAAATTTCGAAACAAAAATAAAATTATAAAACTATGTTCTAATTGTGGCCTATTATATTTATGTTCCCAAATCTGTAAGAAACATCGTCACACCTAGAACTTCTAGGATTAGGATGTGAAATCTTTTACTTCGTACAGGTAGCTTTGATAATAGTAAATAAAACTAAGACTTCTAACAAGGAAGACATAATATTTCTCTCTCTAAGAAAACTCTCTTCCCCTCACCAAAAACAAGTGAAATACTCATAGGAGGGGTTTGCTCCTCCCCCTCCCTCATCAACTCATTCATTTCCTCTGCTGTTGGATTAGAAATCTAGTTTGTCTTTCCGTTTAATTTCTCTCTATTTTTCCTTCTAGATAAAAAAAAAGTCAGATTTCTCATAATATCTGTAAGAAAGTAAAAGTATCGTCATCTGTAAGTTGAGCACTTGAATTGGTCTAAAAATGCTTATTGATAAGGAAACAATAATTCTATTTATTAATATTATTATTACAAGAATTATTATTGTCATAATCCAAACACTTAAAAAATACCAAACTTCGATGTTGACCAAAATTACCAAAATCTGGTCTAATTGTTATCTTCAATAATTAATACAAAGTCTTAATTGTACTATTTAAAGAGAAGATTAATACCATGCAAGTCATTCTCTCAAAACTCAATTCTAGTAGCACCCTCTTTTGTTAAAACATATGCTAGAATTGATCTCTCTTATAAAAATGAATTTACAAACGAATTGACCTTAACTACAAGTGGGTCTTTTAAAAAAAAAAAAAAAAAATCCCAACCCCCCTCCCCCCGAACGTCATGACATTTGACATGATCTTTATGCATGTAACATGAAAAAGAAAAATCTCCTCAAGTTATGATAAAATTTTCAGAGCGTGAGAAACAAATAAAGTGGGCTCTATAATATTTATTGCTCAAAATATTTATATGAGTAACAATAAATACTATTAGGCTCGTTTTATATGTATATCTCTCATATTTGAACCCTTTAAATTTGGTCTAAGAACTTAAAAAAATCTTGATCCATGCATCACATCCTTTAGAGCAAATTAAAAGACGCAACTCATGAATATAGAAGGTGACAGTTGGAAACTCCATTTTGCTTTGTAAAACAACAAAATTAATTCTCTGAATCCAAATATATACAACCGCGCGGTGGTAAACCCAAATTTATGCACATAATATCTCATTTGGGTCTAAGCAAGCTGTCAATTTCAGGTCCTACCAAGTTTTATATATATGCAAGCAATAATGCAGAAATTAATTATTTTAATCTAATACAGTAAACCAGGAAGGACCCAAATCAAATTTTATCAATTTAGAGCAATGCTAGGTACAGTCCTCACTTAGGGACTGTATGTGCAGGTATAGGCTATTTTAACTTTAAAATTTTTTAAAATTACAAAATTATCCCTCCTAAAATAATATTTTCTCTCATTTAAATAATATGCCTGCACATACAGTCCCCACTTCAGGACTGTAAACAGAATTTCTCATCAATTTATAGATGACCATATATCTTATTTTTCCAACTTGGTGCTGTCTTTAAAGCTCCTTTATGTGGGAAGGCACTTCGGTTTTATTTCTTCATTGTATGGATTGTGCTGTTTTTTTTTTTTTTTTTTTTTTAAATTTTTAATTTTGAAATTTCCATATAGTATCATGCTTCTTCCATACAAGGAAGAAGCATTTTAAAAAATCAAACATTGTAGGGCGTCTAGTAGTTAATAAATTTGAAATTTCTTAAGCAGACCATAAGGACTTTGCTTTAATTTTCAATTTTTTTTTTCAATCCTTGTCATAAAGTGTGTGATGATCGAGACTATAAGGAATGTTTTGGGTACATCAAGGAAGAATATTTTATCCATTTGTAACATGTCATGCAATCTACATCAACTAGCATTAAAAATATTGTTTTGCCGTATTATAGAGTCATGGTCCAAAATTTCTGTGCAGGCCTAACCCAGAAAGTCAATACATATGAACCTACACACATTATTAAAAATAATGATATTTAAAAAAAAAAGAATGATGAGACATATTTAAAGTTATAGAAAAAAGTAAAATTATATAAATACATTTTATATTTTAGAATTAATTAAATACAATCTAGATTTAAAATTTATAACAATGTCATCCAAACATAAGAAAATTAAAAAAACTTTCCGAAACGGAATAGGACCCGAAATGTCAATTCTGACAAGAATTTGATCGGATTGGTAGTAACGGACTAGAACAGGCCGGAATTTCGAGCGAAACGGAATGAGAAGGTATAGCATATTGGATACTACACCGAAAAGGAAAATTCTGGTCAAAATGGCTGGAACGGAACAAAATTTAAAACTTTTATTAATAGCCTTTAGTTTGACCCTTTGTTGGATGATAGAATCACAACTAGGCTTCCAAGTACACATATAGCTCCAACACTATAAGAAAAACTTTTATTTGTGATCAAGGATTTGCAATGAAAATAAACATGGATGTCTTACAAGAATGAGTACCATTTCCAATCATAGATTAACATCATGATCACTGTGACTATCACTTTCTTGGCGTAAAAACATCTCAGCTACTTGGCTCATGCTGGGTCTTGCGTCTCTCTCTTCTTCTAAGCACTCCCAAGCAACTGTTACTAGAGTGTCCATCTTACACATTTCATAATTGTCTTCTAGTATTGGGTTAACAATCTCTTCACGCTAGGAAGCCATTGCAGCCGCTCCATTCCATTTTTCCCTCACCCAAGTAACCATTCTTTTGGATTCTGTCTCCCCTCTACTGTCTATAGAATGGACACCCCTTGTTGGTCCCTTTCCCGTCACCAACTCCAATACAACAATTTCGTAGCAATAAACATCCACTTTAGAGGTGATAGGAAAATTGAAAATCTACTATGGAGCAATGTACCCTCGGGTTCCTTTTATTGATCTAGAGAAGCTTGAATTCTCGAGGTTTCTATTTTGTAGCTTTGACATCCCAAAAATCTGCCACCTTTGCTTGATAGGTAGAGTCCAGGAGTTTGTTCTGGGACTTTTCGTCATAGTGTAAAACCCACTCTAAACAATCTTCGTGCAGATAAGCTAGGCCTTTCACTGTGCCCACAACAATGTCAAACATTTTCTTCCAGCAAGTGCAAGGGGTGAGAGGTTTTTAGCTAAAGAACCATGTTCCATGTACTTGTACACCAAAAGTTTATGATATCTGTAACACCCTATATTTTAGTATATTTTTAATTAAAAGATTATTTTTATTAATTTAAATATTGATTCTCTTGTTTTAAGTTTATCAGATTTTTTGTTAGTTTATTTTTTATGATTTTTAATTTGCGAAAATTATTGTTATATACTTTCTTAATATTAATTATTGTTATACATTTAAATTACTCTTTATTTTAAATTAGTTTATTGTTGGGTTTAATTATTTTATTTTCATTTAATTATTATGTTTAAATTATTTTATTTAACTTGCTGTTTTGAAATCTTTTTCATTAGATCATTTGTGTGACCCAAGATGTGAGGATTGAACCTCATTTCTTTCCCTCACTTTTTCTTTTTTTATTTTCCTCTTTTTCTTTTATTTTTCTCCTCATTTATTTTTCTCCTTTCTCTCTCTTCTCCTACGCGCGATTTCCTTCTCTCTCCCCGTCTGTGCGTCGTCCACCATAGCGTTGCTGTGCGCCGCCGTGCGCCGTTTGTGAGCATCATCGCCCCTCCCATTTTCTTCCCCTCTAGCCGGTGACCATACCCTCCAGTTTCCAGCTCCTCTCACGCCGCCGTGAGCCCCCACACACGGCTTCAAGCTGCGGCACCCCTTGTGCTTGCGTGTTGCCATCGCGCCACCATTGGGCACCACCGCTTCACCACATAACTGGCTACCCCCAGCTACCTAAACCATCCATCCTCAGCTCCGGTCTGCCATCGGTGAAGTCCATCCAACTCCATTTCTGTTTTAGACTTTCTGGACTTCAACTGCCCTCTACGCTGCCACCCACGGCCAACTACCACCACCATTAGTTTTATCAACATTCCTAAACTCTTTCCTAATAATCTCAAGTCTTCGTTTGTCTCCGTTCAAAATCTAACATTTTGAGACCAACGGCCATAGTGCATTTTGCACTGGTACGTTGCTGTGCCGCCACTTCTAGTACCTTCGTGATCTTTCAAAAATTATATTATAGCATTGTAAGTATTTTTCCAAAGAACTTTTGTGATTTAAATGTATTTTTGCACTAACTCATATTTACTGCGAATTGATTGGTTATGCCGGACTGAGTCCGTGGAGTAAGGGGCCAGTTGGATTGGAGGATAGAGTTGTTTGTGTTATTGGACTATGTTGTGATTTGCTAGTTGTTAAATATATATATTGTGTTATATGCAATGCATTTACATGCATGTTCATGTTTGTAACTGAAAATTGAATTTTCACATAATTGCATACATGTTCATGTGTATATTTGAAATACTGAGTTTTTATGTAAGAAATGATTTTGAGTATGTTTGAAATGATTTGATTCATTGGTTTGAGAGAAAGAAAAAGAGACTGTAGGGATTGCGGTAAGTAAGGATGGTGGTATAGTCCTGCCTGCGATTCCCGCCTATGGTGCATGCGGTAAGGATGGTGGTGAGTTGGAATGGTGGTATAATCCCGCCTGTGATTCTCGCCTACGGTGCATGCAGTAAGGATGGTGGTAAGCGGGGATGGTTGTATAGTCCCGCCTATGATTCCTGCCTACAGTGCTCTGATAAGTACCTCTTGTGTGAAAAGGAATTGTAGAGATGGTGGTATAGTCTCGCCTGTGATTCCCGCCTAAGATACATGCGGTAGGGATGGTGGTATAGTTCCGCCTGTGATTCCTGCCAACGGTGTATGCAGTAGAAATGGTGGTAAGCATGGATTTTGGTAGAGTTCGGCCTGCAATTCCAGCCTACAGTGCTCTGATAAGTACCTTTTGTGTGAAAATGAACTATAAGGATGGTGGTAAGCAGGGATGGTGGTAGAATCCCGCCTGTGATTCCTGCCTACAATGTCCAATAAATGATTATGTTGTCGGTTTATGATTTAATGGTTACGAGCACATTTTTTGAAAAAATGATGGATATTATTCATGGTGTGTTTTTGGTCAAATGGGATTTTTGGTGTGTGTTGGAAAATAATTATTTTCGAGAAAAATGAGACTTTTGGATCACATTTGTGTTTCATCATGTACTCATGTTTGTTGGTTGCATTAATGCTTTTTTATTTCTTGGGTTGTTTGGTTGATTACATGCTGAGATTCATAATCTCGCGGTATTCGACACCCTGCGATACTGTTTTATGGTATCCCAGATTTTGATACAGATGAGGACGAAGAGCCTGAGGACTCGGCTCTACTGGAGAAGTGATTTGGGATCACTTGCTCGTGTATTGAGATTTGTCTCCCACTTTTTGGCTATGTATTTGGTTTGTATTATATTTATATTAGATAACTGTATAACTTTTTAAATTTAACTTATTTTGGATATTTATATTTAAATTTCTGGTACTTAGTTGACTAACTTTTAATTAACCGCTGCGACTTTTGTTGTGCATTTCTTGCATATTGCACACACTTGAGCACTTATCGTTAGGATGTGTGGGCTATGTTGTCATCATCCCAACGTCATGATTCTCGCATTTCTGTACGTGGGAGTCGGGGCGTCACAATATCCCTCTGCGTAGTACCCTCACATCTCAATTAAGTTCATATGCTTAATTGTCCTCATGATGCTTACTTAGGTACATTGAGATGCTTGATTGCCATGGCTCGATTTTTAGGCAATACAATAGGTCACTCCAATACATTATGTTATATTTTAGATTGTATGTTTCAATGAGGAAATGCAAAACGAGTTTTGCTATGTTTTATGGTTATTCTAAGTTTGGGATATTAGTTATTTTGCTACAAAGTTTTGATAAAATTACTTATTCCGTTGCGATAGTTTCATACTGCTATAAGCTTGCTAGGTGTATTGCAATGTATCTGTCATCTATGGAGTATGTAATCTAGTGTTGCATATCCTGACGCTTCAATTTCCATTAAATCCTAAGTGGGGATTGGGGGTATCACATGTAATGATTAAGAGTGCTACAAGGATCAATGTTTCTGGTACATCAGTCCTGCCACGTTTAGAGGTATCTGAATTGGGTCTTAGTTCATGTTGTGCTAGTTGACATTTGGTCTAAGTTTAGAGGTACCTCATGTACAAAATTGAGAGGTACATGAGCTTAGACATGAGGTAGCTCTTAATTGGGTCTAAGCTCATGTCAATTTCTTGTATCTCTAAACAAGTAAGAGATACCTCTGAATCGGGTCTAAGCTCATTTCAATTTCATGCAAATAATATCCCAATTGGGTCTAAGCTCATGTCAATTTCAGGTCCAGCCCAAGTTTTATATGCAAGCAATAATGTTGAAATTGAAGGGCCATTAATTTAATCTAATACAATAAACTAGAAATGACTCTAATCAAATATCATGATGTTAGAGATGACTATATATCTTATTCCTCAACGTCTTTGAAGCTCCTTTGTCCCGATAGTGAAAACCACAACGCAAAGACTGCGATCGATGTCCAATCAAGTAAACTAGTTGTGGGCATTCTGTGGGAATATTACACTTTGGTTTTTTTATTGTTTCTTCATCGTATGGGTTATGCTGTTTTTTTTTTTGTTTTTAATTTCCATATAGTATTTTGTATCTTCCGTACGAGGAAGAAACATTTAAAAAATAAAACATTATAGGCCAGCGTCAAGTAGTTAATAAATTTGACCATTTCTTAAGGAGATTATAAGGACTTGCTAATTTTTTATTTATTTATTTGTTTTTTTTTTTTATCAATCCTTGTTTGGTTTTTGTTTTTGTCATAATCTGACAATAATTAAGCAATCAGAAAACAAAATGTTTATGGCCGGATGGTCAAAGACAGATTGTTATCATGACAACCTTCTCATACTTTCTCCTCCTGGCCGGCAATCTTAATTTTTATTTTAGATTAGGGCTGTTCTTTGTCCTTGTGCTTTTGTGCAGTGTGTGATGGTCAAGACAATATAAGGAATGATTTGGGTACATGAGGTCCTCGGGGAAGAATATTTTATTGATTTGTAACATGTCATTCAGTCCTACTACATCAACTAGCATTACATATATTGTTTTGCCGCGTTATAGAAAGTAATACGATGCAACATTTCTGAGAAGGTCTAACCCAGAAAGTCAATACATATGATCCAACAAACGTTCTGCCGGTTTTTATGGGGAGTTATATATATTCTTTATTAGAGAAAAAAAGTGTTCCTCGGACTTGTAGAGGTATCACTTGCTTGTGATCCTTAATTGGAAGTTAACGTACGGCTGGTTAAGCAAGCAATGACCAAAGTCTCAGGCCCATTTAGATTCGAAAGCGTTTTATCTTATTTCATCTCATCATTACAACTTTTTCAAATTTTTATATAAAAATAATAAACAATTCAACATTTTTAAAGCCCAAAACAATAATAATATTAAAAAATAATATTCTAAAAATAGTTTTTTAACTTTCATCTTTTATGTAAAACTATCTCCTCTCATCTCTGAATCCAAACCAGCCCTCTCCTAACTACCAGAGTAAACTTATTGAATTCATAACTATCTAGAGGCCCAATCAATTAAGAGCATGGAAAATTCACATAAACATAAAAAATGAAAAGAAACAGACAAAACCCTAATTCACTTCATAATGCAAAGTTAGACACTGCGAAAGAAATGAACATTTCACATAACATACAAATTATTCAACACAACCCTCAATGGTCCTAGCTGATGTATTCACCAAGATTATAGTTGCTGATAGATTCATCTCACTCAGGTCAAGTCTCACTGTGCTAGACACCCCAATGGACTTGAGGGGGCGTATCAACCTAAGCAATACAAGTGCACAACCAAAGAGCAATGCAGGTGCACAACCAAAGAAATTTCACTCAGACACATCCACCTCAACTATAGAAGAGATTCAGGAAATATTCCTTAGTTTATATTCTGTTAGTAGTGCAGCACTGTTGTAACCGTTTATTTCCTTTTGTATTATTTTCTGACACTTTTACTGATGTCTATATAAAGAGACACATTGTAAACTATACATAGTGGTAATGCAGAGTATTACAGAAAATATTGCCTCTTCTTTTCTTCATTTTCTTATGACCAAAAGAAGATTCACTTTCTCAAAATATCTCATCTCATCTCATCTTAACTAATCATTACAACGTTTTCAATTGCTCACGCAAAATAAAATAAACAATTTAAAATTTTCAAATTCCAAACAAAATCAATATTAAAAAAATATATTTTAACAATATTTTATTCAATTTTCAATTTTTATCTCAACTCATCTCATCTCATTTGTGAAAAAAAAGAGGTTTTAAGTCAACTACAAAACGCGTTCCCCTCTTTCAAGTATGCATGACCCCCCTTAACATTCTTACTGCACATTAAGAATTAAGTAGATTCCTTTCTGTCACATTGAGAAGTTTGAATCACAGGTACAATACTAATTGGGTTTGAAGCATTGGTGCACGACGTGGGTTTTGGGACCTAGTCTATACTTATGTTGTCGAAGGATTCGAATTGAAAAAATTATCAACTCAAGGATCAAGTGAGACCTGTAAGGGAGCTTTTCTTTTTATCGGCCTATATAGGAAGCCCATGAGGGACCACTTGGGAAGTAAATCAAAGAGGCCGGCTGAGCCCAGTCAAGCCCAATGACCCTCCTTTATAAGAAGTTAGTGGGCCTCTACAAAGTACTCAACCCATGAGTGAAACCCACCCACGAAGCAACCCACATGTGGGGAAAGCAGCTAGTAGGGGCAGATGGGACCGCCTTGACACCTCCACGATGACACCATACCCTCTGGAACTTGTGCAGGCATGCGTAGCCAGGGGGGCGAGAAATATGGGAAACCCTTGATCTCTTTATAGCAGGCATGGGGGGGGGGGGACTTAATAGGGAATGTCCACAAGGTAAAATGAGTCAGGGAGCCACGTTGCATTAATGGCTCCACTTCCGAGACTCTATGCCACATTGATGATGCCACCCCAAAACTCACACCGAAATAAAAAATTCTGACTAAGCAAACAGTTAAAGGGACATGGGCTCCCTAACGTCAGGTATGAGCTATCTCCACCTAGAAATCTAGTTTAAAAGACGACCCCAGGTACGAAGAACTCTCTGATTCCTCTAAGCACACACACAAACTACTAAGGAGATATACTGACTTTAGCATTGGAGACTCCTCAGCCTACACCAAGGCCCCCCACTCTTCATGTTTTCTTAAGTGTGTAGTTGAACAAACCAAGACTCGAGTTGCTGGAACCTGACCCAAAGGCGTATGAAACATGACGTTAACAGTGACGCCGTCTATGTGATCTCTATAGACTTCACATGTCCTTCATATGCATGCGACAACTCATTCTCAGACAACTCGAGGATAAGAAGAAGCAACACCAACAAACACGTAGAGTCTAGAAAACTACCAAAGTGAAGACCCTTTGAAAAGAGAACGAGACACTCAGAGTAGCCACCGATAGACCAAAGAATGAGGCAGGGCCAAACAACAACGAGCACGTAGAGTCTACAAATGCAGGAGGGGGGGTGACACGAAAGAAGAAAGAAAAAACATGCAGGATTAGCTGCGTAACCTTAAAGGAAAATACAAAGAAATGGCAAGGAAGATGGGCACATCGTCATTAGTAGACCAACTGCTCACCAGCAAGGGCCTATCTTGCAGCGAGGAGGTGATGGATGTGCCCCTATCATCGAAGTTCTGAGTTCCCCTCGTGGACATGTATGATTGGACCAGAGACCCCCTCGAACACTTGAAAGCCTTTAGAGCTCACATGACCCTGCACTGCTTTTTAGGAGAAGTGGATTGCAGAGCTTTCACAGTGACCTTGAGGGGGCCAGCGAGAGTATGGTTTGGGTCCCTGGCACCCGGGTGCATAGACAACATTGGAAAGCTGGCCCACCTGTTCCTCACATAGTTTATGGTGAGTTGGAGAAGAATACGCCCTACGGAGTACCTCCTCACCATCAAGCAAGGGGAAGATGAAATTCTGAAGACATACCTATCCAGGTTCAACAAAAATAAATGTCTATAGATGAAAAAGACTAAAAAATAACTTTGGCAGCGCTTTTAGGATGAGGGTGGTCTCGATCCCAATTCATGGCAGAATTGGCAAGGAGAACTCCTGCCACACTGCGAGAGTTCATGGATCAAGTTGACAACTTTAGTAACACCAAGGATACACTTCAGGCCTTGACTGAGCCGAGGAGGAAAGAACTAGAACATGCAGAAAAGAAAGAGAAAGCATTAACCAAAGGCAAGGCTTGCGAGAAGTCAGAGAAGGAACCACTTGACAATAGGAGAGAAGAAGCCCTTACGAGAGGCTTGGGGTTTCAATTTGACCGGTCGGTGCTCATCATCTAAAAAGACGACCATCAACACTCCCAAGAAGACGACTACAAGAGTACTAGTCGCCGGTATTACACCTACCATCAGTCCAACACTTATAACATTGAAGATTGTCTTTCCTTAAAAGAGGAAAGACAGTAGGTTGGGCGGCTGAGTCTGCACTGCCCTCCCACCCGGAGGCCAGAGAAGGAGTGGAGGAGTTAGAAGGCCAAGGAGGGAACGGTGCCTGAGGCAAAGGGTAGCTGAGCAGGGACCCCTGCACGATTGCCCCAACACACCACATTAGGAAGGACCACCACTAGGGGAAATTAGGACCATCACGGGAGGATTCGCCAGCGGGGGCGTGACATCATCCAATCGAAAGGCACACACCAGACAATTGAGATATTGAGAAGTGTATTCAGTAGAATAGCACCCCACCAAATACAGGAGAAGCGAACCGACACCCGTTATCTCCTTTGGAGAAGATGAGAAGGAGGGGGTCCTCTATCCACACGATGACGCCCTAGTGCTGACTATACTGGTCACCAACTTCACCACTAGGAGGAACCTTGTCGACAACGGTAGCTCTGCAGACATCTTCTTCTGGGAAAAGAAGAAAACCTTTACCCGGATGGGGATAGACACCGCCTAAATCCAACCAGCTCCCATGCCATTCAAGGGTTTCCATGGATAAATGGTCCAACCGGTTGGGACAATCACATTTTCCATCTTGGTAGGTAGTGCCCCCTGTACAACTTCTGTCATGGTCAACTTCTTGGTGGTAAAGGCCCTTTCATCTTACAACACCATAATCGACAGTCCTACTCTCAACATCTTAAGGGTGGTGAAGTTCACCTATCACTTGAAGATGAAGTTCTCGACCAATCAGAGAGTGGGAAATATTCGATGAGAGCAAGTCTGGGCACGAGAGTGTTAAGTGCAATAATTGAAACACAGGGGCGGCGGGGTGCATGTGGTCCACACCCCGGCCGATGACCATGGTCTCCCCTCGGCTCGAGCAAACCCTAGAAAGAGGGAATTCATGGTTTTTTGATTGTTCAAAACTTATTTTAAACATGGAAAGGTCATTCTTGGCGATAAACTCAATAGTGTGTTATATTTTGGGGGGCTTTTGACAAAGCTAATGGACAGATCTTGATCCAAAATTTTTATAGAGTGTCTCTAACATGTTTTTATCAATGTTTTTTAAGGATTTTTGGATGATAAAAGATTTTGATGAAAGATTTGATCAAATCTAGAAACTTAGAAAGTGGAGGGGTAAAATAGTTTTTGTTTTGAGAAAGCTTGGATATTTTGTGGTTTAATCTTACTCCAATGACTTTGACATATTTACTTTATGATCCTAAACCTTTGATCTGCATGCTAGGATCTTGGTTGGAACAATTTAAGTGTTGATTTGTGAAGATATGATTTTTATGCAAGAGAATACTCGGTTGGGTCAAAAGTGTGATGATTTCGGCTAGATCCATGTTTTGGTTTATTTTTAGTCATGTGATTTTAAGTTTAATGCTTGGACCTACTTTAGGAAATATTCTTAAACTGTATGATGTTTTTAGTTTCTAGTTTTTATCATGATATGTCTCGGATTAGGACGTTTGATCAAAACAAAGTTGAGAAAATTATGTTTTTGTCTAACTGTAGGAGCTGAGTACTTCAAGTGAGATTTTGTAATTTTTAGAGCGTTTTATGTGTTGATTCAAAGCATGATAATTCTTAAGAGTGTGTTATGGATATGTTAGTAGATAGTTTTGAATTTTTGGAGTTCTTGGAGATATTTTGAAAGAGAGTCAAAACCTTAAGATTGAAAGGTTTATATTTTAGTTTAAAAGTTTGGTTATTTTTACTCGTGTTTATGTGAAATGGATTTTTATTGGTTGTTTTAAGCCTGCTTCTAAGTATAGGATGTGATGATCTATGTTCCAATGTTTTGGTTTAAGTGTGAGTGTTGAAGTTGGATGAAATTGCAACAAAAATAAAAGAGAAATAGCCTAAGGGTGTTTCGGCCTTGGTTTGATTTTTCTGGTTGTGAATTGTTTTATTTTTTTCTTTGTTTTTATTTGAGTTTAGGACAAAATTTACACGAATAATGTAAATTTTGGAGTTAGAAAATAAAATTCTTAAATTAGGGAGTAAAATGGTAATTTTACTTTAAGACTGTGTATGGATATTGAGTTAAGCTCACCTAAACTCAGTTATTTATGAATAATAGTGTGTTGAGATAGTTATGTGGGGTCCATCTACACTAAGTTGAAAGTGTGTTTGGATGTTAAGATGAATTTAATACTTTTTATGGAATGTTGATAAAGGTTGTGAGTCCCACGTATAAAGATGTGTTAAGTTGATAAAAGTTGTGAGTCTTACGTATAAGGAGGTTTTGAGTTGAGATGAGTTAGTAATTTAAGAGTTGGGTATTTGGATGTTAGATTCAGTTTAAAATTAGATTGAACTTAGCTAAGCTCAGCTGAGTCTTTGCAACCAAATGCAGCCTAAGTTAGCATTTTTCATGTTTCTAAATTATTAGTGATTAGTTTTCAACATTTAGAATCCATAATTACAGTTTTTTCGTATTTCATGCTTTTTCCCGTAAACGCGACAATCATCGTAAGTTAGCTCTTAACCTAATATCAAATTACTGTGTAAGTCTGATGGGTAAGCGAACCATTATTTATGTATTTATGTTAATTTCTATGCCATGTCACCTCTTGTATGTCTGTTACATATTACACTTTATCATAAAATACTTATATGTTACACATTTTATTGTATCACGTAATGCTATCTATTACACATATGTCATGCCACGTAATGCTATCTATTACGTGATGTCATGAAATATTAT
Source organism: Juglans regia (assembly GCF_001411555.2). Taxonomy (NCBI): domain Eukaryota; kingdom Viridiplantae; phylum Streptophyta; class Magnoliopsida; order Fagales; family Juglandaceae; genus Juglans; species Juglans regia. The sequence goes on along the minus strand of NC_049906.1, from coordinate 7,895,901 downwards.
TTGTTACATGTTATGTTGAGTTACAAAATATTGTCTGTTAAAAGTTATGTCATGTTATGAAATGTTATTTGTTACATGTTATGTCATGCTATGAAATGATGTTTGTCTCATATTACGTCATGTATTTCGTCTCACATTCATGTCATGTCACATTACGTTAGGCGTTTTGTCTTTCATCTCACACCACATTTTGTCTCGAATACAATTTGTATATCTTAGGAATAACCTTTCAGGTCAAGTCAAGTCTATTTTCGTTGATCATGACTCTAAATGTTAGGATGAGGTAATGTCCTAGTGAAATTCTTTTGTTCACGCTAGAGTGTATAAACTAGTGTAAAGTTTCCTGGGTGGATAAGATAAAGATCAACAGGTTTTGAATGGGGCCTAACTAATTGGTTACCAGGGAAAACTCAGGCACTATTGCCAATGGTGCCACCCACATTTCGATTTCATGTTATATGTGCTCGTGGTGGTGCAAATACCTGACACGGGATATGTACATTACGCGTGTCCACAACAGGTGCAGATACCTGTAAATTGGCATGTATGTTAACGCACTAACAACTGGTACAGATACTTGTATTGTGATGCGGTAATTGATTGCTACGGACACAGAGATCAAGGGGAAACTGTGTCGCACCCATATGTTCATGTTTATTTATCATGCTTATTGAACAAGATTCCAACTTTATGTATCTTTACATTCGTGTTCATGCTATTTTCAAGTTAATGTATTTCGCATTCAATCATTGTCAGTTCAAGTTCATGTATTTCACATGCAATCATATTTCAAGTTCACGTTCAGTCTATGTTTCCGTTCCAATCAGAGTTTCAAGTCCAGTTGAAGTTGACGTCATGTCAAGTTATTTCTGTCGCCTGAAAAAATGTAGCCTCAAAAACACATGCTTCTTCTTGTATTATTAGAAGAAAATCTAGTTTTTTTTTTTTTGTTTTTTTTTGCTAAATGAATAAGGACTGTTAGTTTCTTAACATTGGCGACAAAGTATCGTCATCTATTAGTTGAGCACTTCTTGAACTGGTCTAAAAATTTTTATTGATAAGAAAACAATAATTCTTTTTATAATTAATATTAATAGTATTATTACAAGAATTATTTTTGTCATAATCCAAACACTGAAAAATTACCAAACTTCGTTGTCTTTGTTGTTGACGAAAATTTGGTCTAATCGTCATTATCAATAATTAATACAAAGTCCTAATTGCTCTTACGTCCTCTCTCCAGGAGATGAGGTTTTCTCTCTATGCCTCTTAGGAACATAGAGTTTGTCTCTTGGATCTTTTGATACATAGAGTTTGGTCTTGTCCCAGTAGTTTTACGCACACATGGAGGAAGAGATCTCCCTTTTATGTAAGGGCCTCAAGCTCACGGAGGAGGAACAACAAGAACTCCACCTTACGGAGGAGGAGTTTACACTTGCCCAAGATATCAGTAACTTATGCCTGGTTGCACTGGTAATTTCAGATAGAGAGGTGAATAAAGGGGCATTCAAAGTAACAACGACTAGGGTCTGGAATTCTTAAGGCGGGATAACTTTCAAAGACTTAGGCAGAAATAAGTTCCTACTCGAGTTTCATAGCTCTAGTGTGAGAGCCAGGGTGTTATCTGGAAGACCTTGGTCTTTCGACAGAAACTTGATATGTATTCAAGAATGTAAAGGCAGCCTTGCCTTTAAAGACATCGACTTCTCTCTGGAACCATTTTGGATTCAACTCCATGACCTCCCCTTTGCTGCCATGAACATAAGAATGGGAGAGAAACTCGGATCCAGAGCAGGGAAGGTCATCATGGTGGATGTGGATGAAAAAGGAAGAGCGTGGGGGGGGAGTTCTACGTGTGAAGGTGATGCTTGATCTCTCAAAACCATTGATAAGGGGATGCGTAATTAATGTAGGGGATGCCCGCTCCTGGATACCCAACAAGTATGAAAGATTGCCTTCCTTTTGCTACCACTGTGGTATAGTCCGACACACACAGCTCAGTTGTTCAAGACAAGCCTCTGATGGTAGCACTCCACAAACATCTCCGCTTCAATATGGCCCTTGGCTTAGAGCTGACTCAGCTCAAAAGCCATCTCACTACAAAGCACAATCTAGTAGCTCAGAGGGGAAGGCTACAGGAAGTGGTCGGCAAGCCAGCTCCGATGAACAAGGATCAGATTTTGGCGGGAATAACATTTCTTACAAGTCAACTGATCTACCGCAAACAGTGGCATGTGTTTCTGTACTTCCAGCTTTTGCATTGGAAAAGGAAAGAGGAACTGAAGACCTTTTGTCAAAAAAGGACAGTTTCAACTGTCAATAGTCTGATAAGGCCATCCCAACTTGTCTCAAGAAGTCAATAGCTGAAGAGGTCAGGAACCCATCTCCCAATAGGCAAGTAGAGGCTACGCATCTGGATACCAGTATGGTCCATGTAGCAGACAGTCACCAAGTAAGTCCTTTACCTTTGTACTCCCAGTTAGTCCCAAAGTTACAAACAAAATCCCCCTTTATGTCAAACTGGAAAAGAAGAGCACGTGGAAAGGTAGGTTTAAATGCTGTGTCAAGCATGTCCAACCCTTTTGTTGGTAGAGATACTAGCAAAAAGAACAAGAGGATCAATGGCTTGACAACAAAACCTACGAGATCATCCAAAAGACTCAAACTTGTTATGGTAGAATCTGTTCAACAACCCTGCCCATCTCCATGATCACCCTATGCTGGAACTGCCGAGGGCTTGGGAACCCTCGGACAGTTAGAGAACTTCACTTGTTGGTGAGAGTTAAGTCCCCATCCATAGTGTTTTTAATAGAAACAAAGTGTAAAAGAGACAAAATGGAACTCATAAGAAACAAGCTTGGTTATGAAAACAACTTTATAGTGGACTGCATTGGTCGAAGTGGTGGCCTTGCTTTCTTCGAGAAGCAAGAAACTTCTGCAGAACTGTTGTCCTACTCCCTTAGCCACATCTCTCTCCATGTCCATTTGGATAAGATAGGGAAAACTTTCATCATCACTGGTTTTTATGGTCAACCAATTACTGCTAAAAGAAATGAAAGCTGGAACCTACTCAGTTTAATAAAAGTAAATCCTGACATCCCATGCCTGTGTGTGGGAGATTTCAACGAAATCACCTCCTATTGTGAAAAAATGGGTGCCCCCCCCAGACCTTTTAATCAGATGGAATCCTTCAGACAAACTCTTGCCAATTGTGGTCTGGGAGATCTAGGCTTTGAGGGCTCCCTCTTTACCTGGTGCAACAACCGTGAGGGCCCAAATTTTATAAGAGAAAGACTGGATAGGGGACTAGCAAATTGTGCATGGAAAGAGTTATTTGATACCAATTCAATCTCCATTCTCCCTACCATTTGCTCTGATCACAACCCCCTTCTCTTTTCAAGCTCTAATTTTAACCCCTCTCTCATCTACAACAAAAGAGTCTTTAGATATGAGGCCTCGTGGGTAAATCAGGAGGGCTATGAGAATGTAATCAAAAGGGCTTGGCAAGGCTCAATCCAATCGGGTTCAAAGGTAGATGTTACAAGAAGGGGCCTTGAGAGATGTAGATACCAATTGAGAGAGTGGCATAATTCCTCTAGATTATCACACCAGAAGGACTTAAACTAAAAAGTTGATCTTCTGAGATCTTTGCAAGCCAACAATACTGGTTTGGATACTGAACAGATTCGGACTATACAGAAAGAATTGGATGCCTCCCTAGAGGCAAATGATCTTAAGTGGCGACAAAGAGCTAAACAGAGATGGCTCAAAGAAGGTGACAGGAACACCAAGTTTTTTCACAAGTGTGCATCGGTCAGAAGGCAGAAAAATCTTATCCACAAACTCCAATCTGAGTTAGGGCAAGTTTTGACAAATCCTAATGACATTGGGGGTGAATTCCAATCTGTTTTCAGAGACCTCTTCACTTCTTCAAACCCCACTGCCCCTAACTCTCTTCTGGAGAACTTCAGGCCTACTGTTATGCATGAGATGAACCTGTCCCTTACTAAGGTTTATTCCAGAAGGGAGATAGAGCTAGCCATTTTCCAAATGAACCCTCTGGGATCCCCAAGACCAGATGGTTTCCCTGCTGTTTTCTTCCAAAGTCACTGGCATTTGATTGGTGATGATGTGGTAGCTGCTGTCCTAGAATTTCTCAACTCCAAGTCAAGCTTCCAGGGTATCAACCAGACTTTTATCACCCTCATTCCCAAGAAGAAACACCCTGTACTTGTCACAGATTATAGGCCCATTAGCCTTTGCAATGTTTTGTACAAAATCATTGCAAAGGTTATTGCTAATCGTCTCAAAACCATCCTGCCTTTTCTAATATCAGATTCCCAAAGTGCCTTTGTTCCAGGTAGGATCATTTCTGACAATACCATAGTGGCATATGAACTAATGCACTTAATGCAGAACAGAAGGAGAAACCACAAAGAAGGTTTTATGGCCCTCAAGCTAGATATGAGCAAGGCCTACGATAGGCTAGAGTGGTCGTTTGTGCAATTTGTGCTCCAACGTATGGGATTTGATACAGAATGGATAGAACTGATTATGGAGTGTATTGGCACTGTCTCCTACTCAATTCTTCTTAATGGATCACCTCAATCTCCCTTCGAGCCATCTAGGGGTTTACGTCAAGGAGATCCCCTCTCACCCTACTTGTTTATACTATGCTCTGAAGTTCTCACTTTTACTTTGAATCAAGCTGAACAAAAGGGCTTAATATCTGGCTTCCCTATCTCTAGAGGCTCTCTATCAGTTAATCATCTCTTTTTTGCAGATGATAGCCTGGTATTTTGTAAAGCTAAGTTGCAGGAATGGGGCAGGCTACATAACATCCTCTCGTCTTATGAATTAGCTTCAGGTCAAAGGCTAAATCTTGAGAAATCCTCTATCTATTTTAGCAAGAACACAAGGCAAGAGATCCAAGACTCCATCCTGACTACAGCTGGTTTCAAAGCGTCGAGGCCTTTTGAAAAATATCTGGGGTTACCTTCTCACATTGGCAAGAGCAAATTAAGGGCCTTTCTTCCCATTATTGACAGAATAAAAGCACAAATGACAAATTGGAAAACAAATCTGCTTTCTCCAGCAGGTAAGGAAGTATTGTTGAAATCAGTCATTCAATCCATTCCCACTTACTGCATGGGCATCTTTCTAATTCCCAAGGGCTTCCTATGGAACATTAATAAACTGCTACAGTCATTTTGGTGGGGAATTAGAAACCAGAATCCTAAAATGCACTGGCTAAGTTGGAAGGGTCTTGGAAAGGGTAAACAGGTTGGCGGTTTGGGATTCCGTGACTTTGAAGACTTCAATAGAGGTCTATTAGCTAAGCAAGGGTGGAGGATCATCACCAATCCCCAATCCTTGGCCTCTAGAGTTCTAAAAGCCAAATACTTTCCATCAAGTGACTTTGCTTCAGCAAGAGTTAAAAGAAATGATTCTTATGTGTGGAAGAGTATTATAGCAGCAAGGTCATTACTATATGAGGGCCTTCTTTGGAAGATAGGTAATGGAAACATAGTGAAGATTTGGTCAGATCGATGGTTGCCCATCCCTTCATCTAACAAATCCCAGTCCCCTCCAAAGGTTCTCAACTCAAATGCCACAGTTAACACTCTCATCGACCAAGACACTCACTCTTGGAATTTACACCTGGTTCAAAATGTATTCACTCCTGAGGAGGCTGCCATCATTTCCAGAATTCACATTAGTCCTTGCAACAGGAGTGACAAGCAAGTTTGGAGATGCACTAAGAATGGTATATTCTCAGTAAAATCAGCATACCATCTACAAGTCTCTATGAATGGGATCAGTAAGGGGCAATCATCAGAATCGACCAAACATGAGGCCTTATGGAAACAATTATGGAAGCTACAGGTGCCAACCAATATCAAAATGTTTCTCTGGAGATCAGCTAAAGAAATCCTTCCCACCAGAGTTAATTTACACGAAAGGAAGATCATTGAAATTCCCATGTGCCCTATTTGCTTAACTATACCAGAAACTGTTTCTCACGCTCTTTGGACATGTAAGGCAGCCCAGGATGTTTGGTGCAGTAGCTCAAGAAGACTTCAGAAAAGTAGGACTGAGGACATACCCTTCTTTGACTTGCTAAAAGAGCTTCTATCCACCCTACCACCAGAGGAACTTACTAAGCTAGCTCTCACAGCAAAAGAAATTTGGTATAGAAGAAACAAACTTATCTTTGAATCCAGATTCGAGTCTCCTCAACAGGTACTAAAACGTGTGTCCAATTGCATGAGAGATTTGGAGGAGCTAACAAGGAACCAACAAAAGCACTCTACCCAGCATCAACCTCCAGCCAAGTGGTGCAAACCTCCAACCAACTTCTATAAAATAAATTGGGATGTAGCCATCGACAAGGTCAACTGTAGGGTGGGCATTGGGGTGTCTATCAGAGATTGGTCAGGTCTTTTCACAGCAACACTTAGGAGCCCAAGTAACGCTTTTCCTGACCCCACTCTGGGAGAAGCACTCGCTGCATTACGAGCCGTGCAATTTGGAACTGAAATGGGATTACGAAATGTCATTTTCGAAGGGGACTCACTCCTAGTGGTGAATGGCATAAACAATCTAGCTGAAGACTGGCGCTCGGAGGGGCTGATTTATCAAGACATCAAGCAACTACTAGGCAATTATTCTTCATGGTCAGTTTCTCATGTTCCTAGACAGGCCAATGTAGTGGCGCACTGTCTAGCAAGAAGTTCCCTAGAGTTAGATGAGGACTCAATCCATGTAGAGGACTATCCTCATTGTATCCACAATCATCTCTCTTGAGATATTTATATGAAGTATCCTTTTCTTTAAAAAAAAATACAAAGTCCTAATTGTACTATTTAAAGCAAATAGTGATTGGGTGGAAGTTAAAATGGAGATTGTGAAATTATCGGTATATGAAACTAATTAAGTTACAACTATGTTATAATTATTTTATCTTTATATTAAATGAATGTCAATTTTATAAAATTAAATTTTCTTTTTATTAAAGTGACATTATAGTATTTGTTGATTGTGAAATAGATTGTAAAATAGTTGTATGTATATCGTTGACCCTTTAATATATACTCGTTCACCACATTAATCTCTTTAGGAATATTGTGATTATATCAAGTCATTCTCTCTAAATTCTAGCAGCTCCCTCCTCTGCTAAAATTTTTGGTAGAGTTAACTTTTTTGCAAATGTAAAATTACAAACCGAATTTAACCATTAATAACTCTTCTAAAACATTACTGCTATTTTCAAGCATTTACACCACATACTTCTTACACAACATAGCTTGTTTGTTTGTGCATCCGTTTTCTTGCTTGACAGCACTTTAGAAATATTGTAGGTCCTCAAATTATGCAACGAAGAGATTTTGAGAAATCCCAATAAACAAAACCAAGAATAGGCATGAATCCAACTACAAGATAGAATTCGATACTTCATCGTTGACAAGTTGAATTAAGATTTAAAAAAGTTGAATTGTTTATTATATTTTGTGTGGAAATTTGAAAAAGTTGTAATGATGAAATGAGATGAGATGAAAATTTTGTGTTTCATCCCACTTGCCAAACTTGCCGAGTTGACAAGATAAAATCCAACTAAACTCAAACTAAATCTCTTATACCTCTTCACCCATGACAATTTATTAACTTGGCACGACCATGTAATTAAGGGCTTAATCTATTAACTAAATCTCTGATTATGCAATGTGTGATAGTTTCTTTCCCTGTTTTGGTTAATGGGGAGTCTCATGGACCTATTCTGCCTACTAGGGGAATTAGGTAAGGGGATTCATTATCCCTTTACCTATTTCTTCTATGAACTGAGGGTCTCATTGCTTTGTTAAAAGATGCAGATAATAAACAGCTTGCGAGGGGGATTAGAGTGTGCCGAGGTGCTCCAATGGTGAGTCATTTATTGGATTTGATGTTCAAACTACTAGACATGTTCATGGGATTTAGGAGAAGTATGAGGAAACATTTGGTCAGAAAGTTAATAAAGAGAAAACTGCTGTGGTTTTTTCAAAGAATGTTGATGCTAGTAAACAAAGGGAGTTATTGAGTTTGTGGGGTGTTAGGACCTTCCAACAGTATGATAAATATTTAGGGTTACCTAACTTAGTGGGGAGGTCGAAGTCTAGAAGCTTTTGCTGATATTAAGAGAAGGGCGTGGAATAAGTTGCAAAGCTAAAAAGAAAAACTGTTATCTCAAGATGGGAGAAAAGTTCTCATTAAAGGAGTGGCTTTGTCAATTCCCACTTATGCATGTCTTGTTTCAATCTGCCATTGAGTTTTTGTAGAGAATTAGAAGGGATGATGGCTAGATTCTGGTGGGGGCAGAGGGATAGTGAGCAAAAAATGCATTGGCTAAGTTGGCAAAAATTGTGTACTTCTATGTTCAAAGGTGAGATGGGTTTTAGAAGCTTACATTCCTTTAATATGGCTTTATTGGCTAAGCAAGGTTGGAGGATATTACAAAATGAAGGGCCCTTGTTACAAAGGATCTATAAGGCCTAATACTTTCCTAATGGCACTTTTCTCCAAGCTACTTTGGAATTACATCCATCCGATGTATGGAGGGGGATCTTTGAGGTAAAAAAATGGCTGCTTGAATGGTGTCGATGGAGGGTTGGGACTGGTGATTCTATCAAGATATGGAGAGACTATTGGGTCCCAGGTCATAAAGTCTTAATGCTGGACTGTGAACATCTAATCACGTAAACTAGTTGTGGGCATTGATTGGAAAAAAGAAATTAGAAAAAACTAGTTGTGGGCATTATTTGTGAAGGTACTTTGGTTTTCTAAATGTTTCCTCATTGTATGGGTTTTGCTTTTCTTTTCTTTTTTCATAGACCAGTATCATGCATCTTCCATATAAGAAATAAACATTTAAAAAATATAACATAATAGGATGTCTAGTAGTTAATAAATCTGACCTTTTCTTAAGGAGATATTATCAGGACTTTGCTTTAATTTTTTATTTTTATTTTTATCCTTGTTTGGTTTTTGTTTTGTCTTAATCTGACACTCAGCAATCATAAATATTGTCTATGAATCATTATATCTTAATTATTTCCAAACAATAATCAACACCATGTCCAATGGGATGCCAGAGAATTGACAAGTCATTTGCTACTATGATGATGACTTGTTATATTTAAAAATGACAGGAAGAATATTTAGAAAATTACATTTTATCCCTTAAAAGTATAATCATTAGGAGATTTGGTTAATCTTCAATTCGAAACATGTCCATGCACTCTTCATGATCAATATTAGATATTAAGTTTGGTATAAAATTATCTCTGTTTCTAAGGTTTCAAAATATTCAATTACTTGTACTCAAGTTATTGTTTTTGAAGGCCTGAAAGTACAAGGGAAATTCGATGTTAATTTTTCATGTAATTTGGTTTCTTTCCCACTAAGTCTAAAGATGGGTGCACGTTATAATTAAAGTTTCAAACTAATTAAGATGTAAATTATCCAAATTGATCATTCAATTCTCACCTTACAAAAAGGAGTTACAATTTAGCGTTGTTAAGTTAGAAGAATAAACATGTTGTTCCCAGCATAAAGAAATGGAAAGCAAAGGAAATGAAGGGGAAGCTGGTAGCAGTGAAGGAAGCAGGAGCTGAAATGGAAAGTGAAGAAGGGTCGTTGCAATATTAGTCTATGAGTTGAAATGTGAGTGAAATGCTGTCGTTAATTGCTAGTGTGAGTTAGTAAGGAAATGAATAAAGCAATACAGTGTCTTGAGAGTTAGTGAGTGATTAACTGAAATGTCGTCGTTATAAGCTAGGATTGTTTGTGTTGAAAGACAAATATGGTGCGTTATAATACATTGCTATAAAAAGGAAAACATTAGCTGGGCACCACCAACTCTGAAATTCAGTTACATTTCCCTCCAATTCTCTCCCTTTCTCTTCTTGAACTCTCCTCTCTTTCCCTTCTCTAGGTCTTCATTCTTGGAGGTTGACTACCTCGAAACAATCAGATTACAAGGGCTTATTACAATTGGTATTAGTTGCCAGTGTGCCATGCTAGAAGGTACACGATCCTATGCTCAAGTTGTGGATGTAGTTAAGCATTTGAGGCAACAATAGGAATGACAACAGAAGCAGTTAGAAGACACGATTACAATCTTGATTTAGCAACAAGAAGTAGCTCGGAATGACAGGGAGACTCTAGACATAAGGTTTTCTGAATTACTATAACAGATCTCAAGACTTTCTGCTATAGTTCTGATGGCCATGTTTAATTACCTCAGAACTTTCAGGAGGAGTGTCCTAATGGTGAAGTTAATGAAGTCGTGATTGAAGTGCAACATCGGGAGTTTAGTGATCAAGGCTATCATAAAGGCATTAAACTGGATTTTCCCAGGTTTAGGGCGAATCAGTATTTTCTTTATCATCAAGTCCCACATGGTCAAAGAATTTTCTTTGCCTCTTTTCACATGGACGAGGAGGCTTTGATCTGGTTTCAGGATGCAAGTGATGTTGGCACTTTCCATTCGTGGGAGGAGTTTGCTAGAGTAGTGTGGGTGCGATTTGGATCATCTGCTTATGCTGATCAAATGGAGGCTTTAACACGATTAAGGTAGGTCAGTTTGTAACAACTTGTAAATCAAAGTTTGAATTGTTGTCTAATCGAATTAAAGGTGTGTCAGAAAGAATCAAATTAAGTTGTTTTTTGAGTGGCTTGCGGGATGACATTAGATAGCCTGTGAAGATGCTGAATCCTCCTTCTCTCAATGATGCTTTTGGTTTGGAAAAAATCTAAGAGCAATATATGTGGGTCCAAAAAAGTCCGGGAAAGGTGGTTTTTCGATTACACCAGAGTTTTGTTGAGGGATCTTGTTCTAGAAATGGTCCTATGGGATCCATTTTGGGCACACCTAAGTCTTTACCTATAGCAAAACTTCCCTATCAAAAAATTTCTGAGGTTCAGATGCAGGAAAGAAGGAAGAAAAGATTTTGTTATTTTTGTGATGATTAGTGGAAACCAGGCCACAAATGTGCCAAACCTAGGCTTTACTTAATGGAAGGTATGGAGCTTTTTAGTAGCCTAGAAAATGAAGAAGTGGAGGGTGAGGCTATTCTTGATGATGTTGTGGAGGAGGTGGTGGCTGAAAATGCCTCTATTTCCTTACAAGCCATGATTGGGGCACTAAATCTTAAGACCACGCGAGTAGTGGGGCATATTGATAAGAGAAGAGTGGTCATTTTGATAGACACTAGCAGTACCTACAATTTTGTGGATACTGCACTTGTATCTTGTTGCAATTTGTTAGTAATAACAGAAAAACCTATTCATGTGAGGATGGCCAATGTTGAATTGTTGACTAGTAAAGGCACAATTTCAAGGGTTGGGATTACAATACAAGGCACTGTATTTTCAGTTGATTTATTTGCCTTAGAATTGGGAGGATGTGATGAAGTGTTGGGCATTCAATGGCTACTTTCCTTGGGCCCTGTGCTTTGTGATTTTGTGTCATTGAATATGAGTTTTTTCTTATGGTGGGAAACAAATGTGTCTTCATGGTCTTATATGTGCTACTGATTTGGTGGATAACAAGGAGCTTTTCAGCCAATACTAAAGTGGGTAGTAAATGAGTGTGGTTGCAATTATTATCTTCTGAAAGTAGTTTACCTCAGCCTGTTGTGGCAAAGGAAGTTTTTGAACTTTTAAAAGAAGTATAACAAGGTTTTTGAGGAACCTAAAGGGCTACCTCCACAAAGATCTAAGGATCATCAGATTGTGCTTAAAGAAGAATCAATGCCAATCAGTGTTCAACCTTACAGGTATCCATACTTTCAAAAGACAGAAATTGAAAGGATAGTTGCTGAGTTGTTGCAGTCTGGAGTGATTAGACCAAGTCAATCCCCATTTTCATCTCCACTTTTGTTGGTTAGGAAGTCAGATGGGTCATGAGAATGTGCATCGATTACATGGTTCTGAATGAGGCCACCGTAAAAGATAAGTACCCTGTTCTAGTTGTGGATGAACTTTTAGATGAGCTATTTGGTTCTACTATATTTTCCAAGTTAGACCTCAGATTAGGCTACCATTAAATTAGAATGAAAGCTACAGATGTTCATAAAACAACTTTTAGAACACATGATGGCCATTATGAGTTCCTTGTTATGCCATTTAGACTCACTAATGCTTCCTCCAAATT